>NC_090922.1:1166940584-1167243615 GCF_040938575.1 Ambystoma mexicanum
TTGGAGCAAATGCTCTCCCCATAGCTGTCCCTTTAAAAAGGTCATTTTCAAATTAAAAGAAATTATTACATAAGGTCATTTCAATGAGCTCCAGAATAAACTGGGTGGGCATCTTCTGATGTAGAGGACACCTGTCCAAATAAATCTTCAACAAGTACAGAGGCTCTCTTTGGGAGATGTTGGTATACAGCGAGGTGTTGTCTAGAGTAACCAAAAGGTTGGTGCTAGCATTGAATGGCAGTCCCTCAAACATATTGATCACTGTTGTGGTGTCTTTTATGTATTACCTAGTGGCTGCTGCTATTGTTTGCAGAAAGATGTCTTTATCTTTGCCACTGGGCTCCAAACAAGAGCCACACAGGGATACAATTGGGAGGCCCAGTGGATTCACACAGTCTTCGTGGACTATGACTAATGCATACATTACTGGAAGCCAACAGTCTCTAGGTGTTAAAAACAATGCCTCATTCCTACTTAAGTACCCAATTTCACTAGCTTCAGTGCTTACTTCCTGCAGTGGCCTCATGATCCGATCTGTGGGGTCTACCTGGATCTATTGATAATGGTCAGAGTTTTGCAGCAGCGCAAGTAGCATGCCTATATATTTGGATCTATTCATGACCACAATGCCTCTGTCTCTGTCTGCAGGTTTGATCACAAGTTTGGCATTGGTAGCAAGGCTATTAAGGGCAAGATATTCAGCATTTGTCATGTTGTTAAGTTGTCCCCGGCCCCTGCCGGCTTTAAAGATAGATGGAATAATTTTCAACACCATTTTTCCAAATGTAATGATTTCAGCAGATGTCTGTCCGTCACTCAGAGTAAATGTAGATCCAGGTCTAAAATCTGTCCCTCCCTCTTGTGCGGCTGATTCTTGTGTATCAAAAAAAGCCTAAAGTCTGACAGTTCAAAAAAACATGCAGAGTTATAACTCCAGTTGGTTGAGAGTGCCATCTTGTGTTTGCACAAAACTAAGTTCCTTTGTCAAGACACTTTCTTCTACCTCTGATAGTTGTATGTCTGACAGATTAAATATGGGTTTCATTATTACTTTGGGTACCCTTTGACCCTGGTGTAGTATATGTATTGGTGATCCCCTTCTGCTCCAAGCCCTACCCTCTTTGAGGAAGTGCAGGATCCTCTCCTCTTGCCTTGCTATAAAAAATGCTGGTGCTCATTCCCTGCCTGTATTGTTGATGCTGCAGTTGGAGTGTCTTCAGCAGATGTGCTGCTAGTGTCTGAAAAAGTTACCCATCTCGTTTTGCTACTGAGCTGTCTGTTGCCTTGATTGTAAAAAGGATTGGGAGGTGGAATATAGTTATTTGCAAGGTCTTTTCCTTGATATCGTCCCTAATGCACACATTGTATATGTGATTTTCCTTGTTGAAGATAGAAGGTCTCCTGTCTTTCTCCGCCCCCCCCCCCGGCACTATCTGCCACAGACCCTGTAATTATAATGCAATTTGCATAAATGGAACAGGGGTAGGTGAGAAATAGGAGGGAAAATAGGCCAATGGCCTAGCCATGTGATAGCATTAAGTTGAATACATTAAAACATTAGCACGCCTATTACAAAATACACTTCCATGCATTGCACTTCAGCTTGTAAACCCAGAAACCTTTTCCTTCTGAAGAATTCTGTGAACGGGTCAGTTGAGAGCTACACAAATTATGTGTTATTTGAGTTCTCACATTTTTCAATGCTGTAAAGTAGATTTAGTAACACATGTAAAGTACCTTTAGTGACAGGCTAAAAGTAACCTGAAGCTGTCCAGAGAAATTCTCACTGGTTTAAGTCTATCCATCCTTCACTTTCTGGTGGTTGAGTAATCTTCCTAATCGGTTTCTAAATCACCAGACACGGTTTCCGAACCGGCTATGCCCACAGTGCCACAAGCTGCACATTGCTGATGCATAAAATAATCTCCACTTCTTTAAAGACATTTAATAAACAGGCTGAAACACTAGGGATAGAAAGTTACCTGCATAATGTTGCTGTGATAATGTTTGATTCATAACTTTCCTTCCACCAGTTTTGCCTTCTTTCAGAAAGCTGTGACGGGCGCTGATGATGGACGAGGAAGTAAAACTGTATGTGGGGTGCATTTGGATATATGCAAAATTGCTCTATGTTAGTAGTTTGGTCATTTGGGGCAAGTATTTGCCTGGTTTGCCTGTTATATTTACTGCTCCCAAAAGGTACAGATTGGCTAAATGGGAATCCGTTCTGATGAATTACCATCACTTAGGAATGTTTAAATGTTTTCTATTCATAACTTTTTGTTTCTTTCAAGTGTAAGCATGCCAACATTTATCTCATTGTGCCAGCAATATTAAACATTGCCATCAAGATACATGCACACCTTACTATAAGGTAAACACATTTCTTGCATATTCATTTTATTAAGCTCATAAAAACCTCTATTAAGACATCATTTCAGGATGGGTTCCAGGCCACGTTATGGACATATATTCGGATTATTATTATTATTATTAGGGTATTTATTGGGCTGGGGCCTAGCTTTTAGAAGCAACTGAACGCTTTACAGTCACAGGGGAAAGAACACAGTGAGGGAAGCAGAGTAAAAAGGAGCGATGAACTAACAGGGGATGGTGGGCAATTGGCAGCATGGGGAAGACAGTGGTTAGCAGATCACTGATTCTCAGGTGCAGTAGTGAGTGCAGGGTGTGTGGACCTAGGTGTTAAGTAGGAGCCATTCCTTGAAGAGGAATGTTTTGAGCTCTTTTCTGAACTCTAAAAGTGGTGGGGCAAGTCTGATGTTGATGGGGAGTATGTTCCAGATTCTTGAAGAGTAGGCAAAGAAGGCCTATCTTCTGGTTCATTCTTTCCTGCACGGTCATAATTGAAGTCTGTACATTTCCTTACTTCTGGTGGATTGCAGGCTTCTGGAGATGCTGAGTTTCACAGGGAGGTAGCTTGGGGACTTCAGGATAACAGCC
Source organism: Ambystoma mexicanum (assembly GCF_040938575.1). Classification (NCBI taxonomy): domain Eukaryota; kingdom Metazoa; phylum Chordata; class Amphibia; order Caudata; family Ambystomatidae; genus Ambystoma; species Ambystoma mexicanum. The sequence continues at coordinate 1,166,943,546 of NC_090922.1, forward strand.
TTGTAGATGATGCAAAAGGATTTGAAGATGATATGGGCTTGCAGTGGGAGCCAGTGCAGTTCGATGAGGGTCAAGGTTTGAGTAGTCTTTAATGAGTCTTGCTGCAGCATGCAGAACACATTTCAGGGGTGCCAGGGTTGTAAATGAAAGGCCTTCCAAAAGGTCATTGCCACCATCCAGGTGGAAGAGGACAAAGGTGTGGACAATGGATATGAAGTTGTTTTCTGGGATGAAGGGTGTGATTTTATGCAGGAGAGAAAGTTGGTACCAATCTGTCTTTGTCTTCTTTTCAGTGTTCTGTTTGAACGTGAGGTGTCTGTCGATGTTAAACCCAAGGGAATTGGCACAGGGGTGCAGCTGGGGTTTGAAGCCCTTGAGTTTCATAGCAGAGAGCCAGGTCGAGATGTCAGGGTGTTTGGTGTTGTTGGTCAGCAGTAGGAATTCAGTCTTGGAGGTGTTGAGCTTCAAGTAAGCACTGGAAAGTTAACATTTCCTCAAGAATACTGACTTAAATATAAACTCATTTCATTAATATTCCTACGCAAGGTGTGGTTGCCTAACAACACCAGTCGCTAGACTATTTCTTATCTCGCTGTAATTCGGGGACAGGAAACGTGTCACACTGAGATGGGTTTAGGGGCAGGAATTGTCTCCCACTTAGTTTTATTGTGGGGGTAGGAAATGTGTTGCACTTAGGTGGAATCGGGGTTAGAAGATATCGGGCAGGTTAACACATGTGTTGCGTTTAGAAGAAATTGTGTAGATTAAGATATGTATTCCATTTGAAGAACTATTGAGGCTAGCATATATACTGCTCTACAAGAAATTGGGACGGTAGTAAATGTATTGCACTCAGAATATCCATGAAGGAGAGATGGATTTGAGGGTGGGCAGTGTGCTGCGCTTAGATGGACTTGGTAGTGGGCACTTGTGCTGCACTTTATAATGTTAGCCTGTCCATTGCGCTCAAAGATATATGATAACTTGCACAAGATCTATGATTTAGCCATTGTAACACAAAGATGTATGCAAAAATCCTTGATATTGCACTTAGAAGATGCCTGAAGGTAGTCCATTTTAGAACTTAAAATATATATGGTAAGGCCATAAGGGTAGCCTGTCTATTGTGTTTAGAGATTCCCATGATCCCTAAGATCTTATGGTAGCTTGTCTGCCATGCCTATACATTTACTAAGCTAGCAGGTCTAGTGTGCATAGAACACTTTGAGGGTAACCTTTCCATAGTGCCTAGAAGATCCAAGGAGGGTACCTTCTCTTTTCACACAGACTATCTGATCACACTGCGAGATAAAAGATAAGCTTCATCTGAGCTTAAGGTACGTATAACACACCACTTTGGTGGACATCTGCTGCTGGCACGGCTATCTATCCACACACATTAGAATGCAGCTATGACTAAGACGAATTCAGTCTAGCTGGACACTCATGTCTTTGTCTCCTTACTGCAGGCTTCCCACAACACCTCTGCCATTAGGATAAGTGACAACCTACGACAAGTTGTGTCTATCTGGGCACGTAGCAGGTCTCTTGCACTAGGGCACACTTGTGACCTCCCTCAGCACCCATGCACGTGCCTGACCTCTTGGGCTGCTTACTGGAGCCTAGCCAGCCCACTTAATTCCTAATCTTGGCCAAATGCACACATGCATTTTAAGCTTTTTTGAGAATGTTCCCTTGCCTAGACTACAGTACCCAAGGGCGCTCTCACCACAAGCGCTTGAGGCCATACACATGGGAAAAGGTGCCATATAAATGACTGCTACTGCTACTTATTTAGCTCCACTTCTGAAATGCTAACTTGTTTTCACTGGTTACAAATGCAAAGTGGTTGAATTACAGGGGTAAGGAATTATGTGCAGTCATATATTTTTACTCAATATGGTATTCTCAAAGAACAATATCTAACGAATACGCGACTTGTTCATGTTTCCACGTATACAATGAACTGAAAAGTATTCGCCAAGAAACTGCACAGCGTAAAAAAATTGGTTACTCATTCCTACACCACTTATCGTGCATAGTATGTTCCTTTTGGAATGTAAAACACGAATTTAGCAGTACTGAATTTGTATCCCCTCCAGCCCCTTTTAAAATAGTTTTTTTATGATTATTGCCAACCCTTCAGACATGTCGAGAACCTCGATAAATCCAGAAACAATGAAGAGATGCTGGAATTGCAGAAACATCTTTACTGTAAATGCAAAATAATGTCCGGGAGATCAACAAGTCTCGTGAGACTGAAAAACAGAACATTCTCCACATACCCACATCAGACAGTAGTATGTAAAGCGAAAAGCACAAAATCAGAATACATTTGTATATATTCTAGATTAAGAGTAACCACATCCTAACCATCCTGTTGGCTCCTACCTATAGAAATCTAAGTCCGCATACATTGCCCTACCCTGATTGGTTAGTACAGTGACATGTTACATTTGATGTGCATCCCACCACAGAAGGCCTTATCATATGCATGTAGTAAGAAGAGCAAAATCTGTCCCCAATGCAACACAGTAGATACAGCGCTACTCTCCTCCTGCGATCAGATATCTTGGCACCTCAAGCTATTCCCAAAACCTGCTGCTCTCACACGTTAAAATCATGTAATTACAGTTATCATGTCCCAGTCTGCATATGCCAAGGACACAAACCATTATTTCATAGTGTGCTCAACTCTTTGGGAAAGGTTTCATGAGAAAGTATAATCAAGGCCTAATATTTAGAAAAATAACTCATATATATTTGTGCTGCCCGGACACCCTATTGTGTGCTTAGCAGTCCAAAGACTCTCTAGGATACAGCAGAAACGAAAACCAATTCAATAAATGGTGAAGTGAATTCAATAAATGGCGGGGCCTATTCACTTGAATGACATTCAATAATATTTGCGCAGCCTATGTTTTCTCCTACATTTAAAACGTTGCACCTGTATATTTACATATGCAGCAACGTTACGCCAATTGATGCACTCTCCACACTTTCTAAACCATCTAGGCCTAGATTGTTCATATGTAACTTTATTGGTCAGGTAAGTACGGACATTAATGTGACATCTTGTTGATACCTGTGCAAGTTATGGATAAGTCAGTGTTCACTAACAATTGCATTGCCCCTCCCAAACGCGTTTCAGACAAACTAATGCGAACGGCCCTTTTTCCAGAAACTGATGTAAATTACTTGTTCTTTTTCTCTGCATTTTCATATAACATGAATACTTATTTCATTGTGTATGCAGCACTTAATTCTGGATTCTTTCCAATTCATGACCCTGAAATTATATAGCCCTATACACTGGGGGGAGGGGTCATTATCAAAGCATAATGACCTAACAGCCAAGTTTCCCCTGGGGCCATACGTTTTTAAAGGGTCATTATCCCAAGTAATAATGACCCACCCGAGGTCTATATGGCTATCGGCATTTCGTTGTAACAATAAAGGTGTTGTGGATTTTGTAATAAAGTAAAACCTGTTTAATATTGAGTGAGGTGGATTATAGTAAATGAAATGTGGTTGAATCCTGTAGAATTTAAATCCTTTAAATAAGAAGGTTGTCCTAACAAGGGAGCAATGATTTTCAGGTTAGTTGAATTTACATGGTTTCAACATGAGCCTGCAATGTTTGTAACATCAAGAAACGTTTTCATGTTCCATCTTTCATTTAGGTGGGCTACATTAGAATTCGCCTGTCATGTTGGAGGTGCAGTGACACAAGAAACTCAAAGGAAGGGAGATTTCTTGCTGGGAAATTGCATTGCTGATTTTTTTTAAATGCAACGAAATGCAGAGAAAGGCCTTTTCCTGTTTGACAGTCTACTTGCAGTCAAGATCCGTAGCTATTGAGTTTATACAATTTTTATTGGCTTTGAGGAGGTCAATGGTTGCTGCCATGTGCTAATGGATGTTATTATTAACAATGTAACAGTATTCAGTGTATAGTACCGGCTTCAAAATTATGACTAGACAAGTTGCCCCTACGGAATGGCAAGTGCACGCCAGTGCCATGTCTAAGGCAACCGTTTAACTTGCGAGCTATCCTCCAGGACTGGTACCGAATTGTATGGTACAGCTGTGTAAGCAGTTGCCTTCATGAACCGGGAATCATTTTGCCGTGAGTCTATGTAAGTGCCTTCACTTTTTTATGCAGTGTTTTACAATCTGAAACTAGCATCAGTGATGTCTCTGAATATTTGTATGACTCTCTTTATTAGAGATAATTTTTTAACAACGGAAGCCCTTTCCCTCTACGGAAAACACAATAATGCTTCCTACAGTATGTTTTTGTTGGTTAATCGTTGGCTTCAAGCCCCATTAGGTAAATTAGAGCATGCATTTGCCATCTGCGTTAGCTTTTTGCCAGGCTCACTTCCAGGTTTGTAGAACTCTGTTAGCCAGAATGTATCAATCTGTCCACTCTTGGCATTGCCAGCGTGTATTTACAAGCAGGCAGGTGCTGAAATTCTGAAAGCTTCAAAGCAGACTTTTCTCTGGAGCATGCGCCCTCCTTTAGAAAGCAATGCCATTTAGCCAGCTTTCTTCTTCAAATGGCAAAGACAGCGATTGTGCTACGTGTTCATAGCAATTCACAATTCATTTTAATGTAAAGTAACAAGACAAAATCATATAAACTTGGACCACATTTTATAATGAGTGAGCACTTCCAGATTTTATAATGTAAATGTGAACGCAAGTAGAGGGAAATGTTACCATTTTTATCAGAAAGTAGTGTATTCACTCACACACCCACCATGTCATCATGCAAATAGATCGTCGTTGCTTTCATTAATTAATTATGTAAGTGTTTTTCCAGAACCAACGCCCAAACATGAAATGCAATATATGCGTATGTTTAAGCTAATAAAACATTGATACATAATTTCAATGTGTATCTATTTGTCATTTTACAGGTGATCTGCATTGAATGTATTCTAACTTTTCTTAAGTGTGTTTAAGTGTTTAAGTTGTCCCTCTCCCACGTAAATCTTGCCCACAAAAAAAAAGTTTGATATCTGAGTGTATGCTGCTGTTGAAATAATTGCTTTCATTGTTGAATTTGTTTTACTATCTCAGTAGCAAAAGTATGGTCTAAAGAATCTCTAGTCGGCAAATAGCTTAAAGGTGGACATACGCATATTTGTTTTGGTGTATACACACACAACTCTGAGGTGAAAAAACACGTTTTTAAAGACGTATGGGGCTTACCTATAAAAAAAGGTGAAATCTAGACATGTTGGGAGTGCCAACGATAAGTTGCAAACACTCATCCCAAAGAGATTTCCGTATTACAAAGTTCATCACACTCTGAACTAAACTTCAACTCACTCTACATCACCACTTTACATCACTCATTTTGAGCAAAGCATTGATAGGTCATGTTATGTTATGGGGCTTTTATACTATGCAAAATCACCACCAGAGTAGTTTCAGTGTGCTTGGCTTGTTCATACAAATGTGGCGTTTCACACCCTCACCCAGGGTATCTAAACTAAAGTCTGTGGAAGGAAAAGGAAGTACTGGGCAGATAAGAGGATGGTAAGTGGGTGTTGAATGATGGACCACCAGTGGGGCATGCAGCCAGTGGAGCAGAGGGATTGTAATCATATTAATGCATGAGGATCCTTTGGGAGGAACATGCGTCAGTCACGAAGCAGGTTTCATATATGATAATGCGGCGGTCAACAACACTATAGTTAAGGTGAGTATCAAGAGCCATTGAAAATCAGATAATTACATTTATAATAACTTTTGACTTGGATGATGGATTCGACAGATATTTTGCAAACAAAACGTTTGTTACACCCCCTTCCTACACTGCCACCAGACAGGTAATTGTGTTAGAGATTTGTTAAAAAATGAAAAAGTTATTAAGAAAGCAAAAAAATGCATTGAGAAAAAGTCAAAATTTCTGTGCAGCGCGCTGGAAGTAATTGGACCAGGTACAAACCAACTTGGCCACGAAACATTGACTCAATTTCCACAAGGGTTCTGGGGTTATTCCGTCCAGTAGTTGTTAAATTAATTGCAGGAGAAGGAGGTGCCTCCTTCTCCTAAAAATATAGCTGTATCTACCATGGTGCTTTGCAACAGAGACAAACTTTGGAACAAACTCCACTACTACCTTACAGTGTCTAATAATGTTCTCGACTTCAGAAAGAGACTTATAACTCTTCTGTTTACATAGCCACTGCTATGGGAGCACTGAATCATAGTGCTTAGATGGCTTGGCTGTAGGCACTATTTAAATACCAATAGCAATCACATCAGGCTATAGGTTGGGAGTGGGAAAGAAGACACCATGTGAAGCTAAGGATTTGGGCTGGTTTGGGGAACCAGTTACGGGTAAATAAGTTTTCGTTTATATGTGGAAGACTGCTGGAATCTCACGAGATTAGAGTGGCAATACCGCACACAGAAAACAATGTGCGGCTCACAAAGCAATGAGTGATAGGGATTAATGCGAGAGGGTTAGGGAGGGACAAAGCTATTCAGTTGGGTTAGGGGGCTTGGAAAAAAGAAGCGGGACACATGTTATGTGCCTGTGAGGATGTAGAAGACTTTTAAATCTGTGAAATTGTTCCCCTTTTCACCGGAATCAACGAAATGCTACTCTACCGCAGGAATTTCTGTTATTGGAAATTATTACTGTGAAATTATTGCGGGAATAAGGAGTTAGAAAAAAGAAAGGTTTCACATCTGCAGTGCCTACATCTACAAAGCAGGGGGAAATGGGTGTTTGGTAATTGTTTGACATGGCCATGGCTTGACGGCCCAAAAGAAAGATATTAGTGCAACACACGAAGGCCATAGCAAGTGAGACTTCAAGAAAACTATGCAATATGTTTGGGCGTGGCCACTGGTCATGGCTGAAGACCATGGCTAATGTGCCCAAAAGAAAACTATTTCTAGAACACATGCAGTGGCCATGGACGAAGGGCCTAAGGAAACTAATTTATAGCAAAGCCATTAAAATTCATTGAAAAGCCATTTGTTAAGAGGGAGTTTGGGTGCTTAGATATAATGCAACAAGACCCCTGAAATTCAGCACTCGCATTTCTATCAAGTCCACCTTGGAGAACAAAAATGCTTCACACGAACTAAACGCTGATGGGGAAATAGCCAGGAGAGGGTCAGGGAGGAAAAAAGCAATTGAGGGAAGTAGAGGGACCATTGAAAGATGAGGGGGCACTCATTCTGTGCCTGTGAGGACAGGGAAGTGTTTGGGATTTTCAAGCAATACAGGGGAAATACTGCAGCCATGGGTAGTTCAATGCCGCTGTATCTGTAGTTCATTGCCATTATTGGGGGGATAGCTGGGAAATCCTATGGGAATGGGGAGAGAGTGAAAAAAAGGAGTCATTTTACACCTGCAGTGATCAAATCTCCTAGACAGGGGGTAATGGATCTCTGTACCCAAGGGCAATGCTAGTGGGTCCCAAAGAAGCCAATTGGGGGCAACCTGTACAGAGGCCACTGGCCATGGCAAAAGGTCATGTCTAGTGGGCCCTAAATAAATCTATTGGTGCAACATAAACAGTGGCTAAGGCCCAAGGGCCATGTCTAGTGGGCACCATAGAAAGCTATTCATATTATTGTTCTTTTATAACACACATAGTACAAACGAGCGGTTTCTAAGCACTGAACAGGATTCAAATGTGTGTTATGCTGTATTATCTTGCTTCCAAGGCAAATGCGTTGCCCCTGAGCTTCCCTTCCTCCCCCTATTGGTGCAACATGTACTGTCCATTGCAAAATGTACAGTGGCCACAACCAAAGGCCATGGCCAGTGGACCCTGAACAAACTATAGTATAACAAAATCCTTGAAATGCAGAGAAAAAACCTTAGTTAGGAGGGAGTTAGGGGTGATCAGATTTAACATGAAAAACCTTTGAAATGTAATGAAAAAACCTTAGTTGAGAGGGTGTTAAGGTAATCAGATTCATGTTTCATTTTTTGATAAGTGTCAAAATATACGCACTTGACAAAATCCATTCAGACTTTGCCCAAACATTCAAGGTTGGGTATATACTTTTCTGAAAACTTTTGTCCACATTTATCAAAGGGCAACAAAGTTAGAAGCCATCTAAAAATGTTGACACACCCCCACTAATGTTAACCTCTCTTCTCACAATCTTTTTGCAAACTTTTATGAAGAGTCATCGAATGGCAGCACATTTATAAGCCTTTAAAATATTTTGTGACCCCCCCGTCTAATTTTGTTTGCTCTTGGCAAAGCAACACCACACTTTCAGAACCATTCAGAGTCAGGTCTAGCATGAAATCCAACCATTTCATTCAGTTTCATTGAGTGGTGCCAAAGTTATAAGCCATCCAAAAACTGTTTTTCACCAACCTTATAATGCATCACAGCACTGCCCCAGACAGTTCACGGACGTCGTAGATGAAATAACACTCGTTTTTGGGGCTTTTTAAGGCTATATCCCATCCCAACCTCATCACCCCTCACCTCTCCATTGATTGTTTGACAAGTGTATTTGTATTTGTATTTTGTATTTTTTTTATTTATGTTACGCACCTTGCCGTGGGGCATCTGGGCGCATGGTAAGAAAATGGTTACATACATTCATTTGCAGTTACATAGGTCAATTTAAGGTGTACAAAAGCAGATAGGCAGAGGCAACAGCATTGCAGGAAGTGCAGTCAGTTGCAGTTACAAACAGTGAGATTACAGGTGCATAGAAACAGCACAGTCGTTAACAGTAGCATTACAGAGTGTAGCAAGGTAGGACCATAGATACAGAGCAACATATAGGGAAGTTACTGAAAGGACAATGTAGTTAAGTGGAATTAGCAGAAGCATCAAGTTCATCTAGCCAAACTTTGTTTTTCTTTCTTAAATGAGTAGGGGACGGATCGGTTCTGCGTGTCATAGGTAGGGTATTCCATAGTTTAGCATCCAGAAGAGGGAAACTAGATCATCCGGCTGTCTGCACCTTGTAGCTGGGTATGGTGAGAGTTTGTATATGAGCAGTCCTCAAAGGCCTGATAGCAGTGTGTCGCTTGAAGCGGTTGGTCAGGTATGCAGGGGCCAGATTGTACTGGGCCTTGTGTGTTAGGGCAAGAGTTTTGAGAGAGATACAGTGGGCTACAGGGAGCCAGTGTATATTACGTCTTGTGTCAGAGATATGGGATCTCCTTGGGAGGTTGAGCGGCGCCCTGATGGCGTTGTTCTGAGTGACCTGTAACTTGTCAATGTTTCTTTGGTAAGTCCCTAAGTAGAGGGCATTACAATAGGTGATTTTGGACATGATGATGGTTCTGGCAAGGATAATGCAATTGTCAGTTGTAAGGAAGGGTCTGCAGGCAGTGATGAGTTTGCCGGTATAGGCCGAAGCGGAGACTATGGCATTCATTTGTCTGGTCATGGAGAGAGAAGAGTGTAAGTAGATGCCAAGAGTTTTTGTATCCTTGTGCAATGTTGTGGTTTTTAAAATATGTTTATCTCGATGTCCGTGGACAACAGTGACTGTCCACGAAATCCAACATGGCAGGAGTTTCCAAAAATATGACACACCTCATGCTTTTCACATTCAATCAGCGGGTGCGCCCGATGTCCGTCGACCTCACTCCAGCCGCTAGGTGGATTCCCCTCCGTGGAGCGAACAGTGAAATGACTCAATGGACCAAACCGAGGTATCATCAATTTCTTTTTATCTACTGTTTTTTTTCATTTAAAAAAAAATGACTTGACAGGTTTACACTAAATTTACAAAAGCACACTTTCGGGACCAAGCTGCGCCTCCTGCCACAAATTTGGGGAAAATCCCTCCAGCAGTTTGGGCTGTAGGCATGATCATATTTTCTTTTCAATTGCGAGTATGGGAAAAACCACACATTTTGGGACCCCCTAACACTTTGCCCCCTACACGAAATATGACCACACTTTGCAGAATCAATCTGACGGGGACATATATACTTTTCTTGGACAGTTTTGTGTGGATGTATCTAGGGAGGCAAAGTTATAAACTGCCCAGAAAGTGCTCTTCTTTTGGATTAAGCATAAGTACATGCCGCTAACGCAGGCTGTATAACATCTTCAAGGAAAAAACTTTAGTTGGAGGGACATTGATGTGCCTGCAGCTAAAAATGTTCCCTTGAATTGAATTTCAAGGGTTTTGTTATTCCATCGCTTTTAATTTGCTACCAGACCACTAGCCATGCCCTTTAAATAAATATGCTGGCAAAGTATAAAAGGTGTTAACTTTTTAAACCCAATAATCTGTCATGAAATATTCCCTGGTAAACTAAATCCCAAATACGAAACAAATGCTTGCTATTGTGTGAGTAAGCATCTGCACTGGGAACATGACAACCTGAGTAAAATCCTGGTAGCCAAATACTTGAGCAAGCTTGACAACCTCGCCCCTATGTCTGACTTTCAACAATACTCTGATTTATAAAGATAACATGAAAATTACACATACCACAGTGTCACTCAAATATATAAATCCTTAAAGAACTATGTTAGACAAAAAGTGTACCATTGTGACATTATTCCCCCCATCTTGACTGGGAGACTACAAATACCAGAATTCAACTCAGCAAAAGGCAAACATTTTTTTCTGTGAGTGGGAAACTTTCAAGGACTGACAGTAGCACGGTTTTAAAAAATGTGGATGTCGTGTGTTATGAGATATTTAGAAAATATACAGCATTTGGGACTGTGGACTGTCTCCCATCCATATAGTAATTGGGACTGACCATGCTTAGTTTTGAAGCAAGGAAGGAGCCAGCCCCCTTAGGCCATGTTTCTCTAAGTGGTCTCGTAAATTGGACTTATTTATTAGGCAACATGCCCTTCGGGGATGACCCTTTCTTTGCTTTGAAGCTAAGCAGGTTTTATCTCAGTTAATGCAGGGATGGGAAACCCACCGTTGATGTAAATATATCTATTTTTTTATTATTGACTGACAGACTACAAATACCAGAATGCAATTCAGCAAAAGGCAAACAATGGTATCTGAGTGCAAAACTTTCAAGAACTGATAGTAGCACGGTTTAAAAAAAAATGAATGATTTGGATGCCCATTGGGTCATACATCCATGCAGTGACCGGAACTGAACCTGTTGAGCATCAAAGCAAGGAAAGTGCCAGCCCTTTTCTCTAGGTGGTCTTGTAACAGAGGCTCATTTATTGGCCTTAGGAGTCTGGCTGTTTCCTCACTTTGAAGCTAAGCAACATCTGTCTTGGCTACTGCCTGGATGGGAGAACTTGATGGTAAACCTGACACTGGCCATGGCCAGTGATTTCTCACCCCTGGCGTAACTATAGCTGTAAAAATATATTTTAAACAACCCTGTAGTTTTTTAATATATGTCAGAGAAGGGGTTGCTCCGTCTCAAAAATAGATAGGTATATCTCAGGTATTTACTCAAAACTCTGTGTTTTTAGAAATGAAACAGCCGCCATCTTGTTTTTCTCTCAATGCATTCTCTCTATTTGAGGTTATAGCCGAGGATATGGGAAAATGAAACAGAGGAAAATGGTCCAGGGACTACACAAAGCTTTCTGTAGCTGCGGTTATAGCCTCAAATGCCGACATCTCAAAGAAAACCTCTTCACAGAGACAGTGTGTGTTGTGGGGCAAAGGGAGAGTACAGGGGAGGTGAGGAAGCCATCTGGGGAGTCAGGGGAGCTGGCACAGATGAGGGGGCACTTGATGAAGGGCTGGGGGCATGAAATCATGTATTCTGGTATTCACAGCTATATTTGAAGCCATACAGGACTGCAGATAGCCGCAGGTATCAGTAGTTCCTTGCCGGCGGCTATAGATTTTGGGGTTTTTGTGTTGTATTTCTTTTTTAAAGTTATTTTTTATAGGTATAGTGACGTCAGGGATGAAAAATCACATTCATTTTGCCTGTGTGTTTTCAGACTTTCTTATATTTTAGACTGTAGAGGAAAAAAGAACATTGTTTAATAGAATCAATACAAAAAGGAGCCACCCTACCCTAGTTTTAGATGCCCCATCCTTTGTATTTTAGCCTGAGTATTTTCACCCATGCTATTATATCTTGTCTAATTGTACACATTAAATGTATCCCCACCTAGTTTACCATTGTGAATACTCTGATTTTTTTTTATATCTTCATTTACCTTACATAACTACAGAATCCGGACAAATATTCAACAAAAAAACCAAGTGAGAAAACGATGAAAACGGCATTAGAAAAAAAAGCGAATGGAAAAAATGTCGATCAAGGGGAGCCAGGGTTGCAGGGGTGGCCCACACTCCCATTGATCGACATTCTGGGCCTTGGGGGTTGTGGGGATGCAAAAAATAAAAGGAAAGGACCCTTTGGAGCTGGTTCCCTTCCATGTTTGTGAAGGGAACTGGCATTGCAGGGGGATGGCGGAGGCAGTGGCACACTTCACTGTGTGCCGCCAGAAGGTAAATAAGGGGGTGGGTGGGAAAACTAAAAGTTATTTTTGAAAAAATAACTTTTTTTTTTCTCCCTCATTCATTTCGTAATCGTATATTTCTTGGTAATCCCAAAACTATATGAGTAGTCTTTTACTGTATTGACCTTTTAACTTCCATTGTATTACTGTCTCTTTCGTTATTCCTATTCCATACTCAGACCTCAGACCGCGGCTATACAAAAAAGGGGAGTGATTTGTATATTGAGGATCGCATCTTGCAACAGCAATGGGGTGTTTACCTGTGGCTATTTAGCATGCACCTCATTGCTACCCACGGGTAAAAGTCACACGCTGTGGAGCCGTGGCTGTATACTGGCAAATGGTATGTCAAGTGTTTGTGGATGTGTGGTAGCTGCAGCTATGTGAGGTGCTGGTCAGCGATAAAAAGGGTTACAGTGAGTTTGATTGTTTATGATTGGCTGTTGTTATTTGTGTAGCTCTCTCTGATAGGTGGTTGTGCTGAAAATGTGTCATCCATTTTAGCAGTTTTTTTTTATACATTCCTCTTTTTGTGGTATTCATTTTTGAAAGTATAAAAGCCACGATTTTCGGAAATGTTATCCTTTTCATTTCAGAACTCAGTGTGCACATGGCAAGAGTGTGGCTGATGTGAAAGTAAATGAATAAATGTTTATATATTTGAAGGTTTATTTGCAGTGTTGTGTGTCTTAGATATATTAAACACTGCTATCATTTGATGTTCATTATAATTGGTTCATCTGCTCTGATTGTATGGCAAGCATTTTTTAATGTATTTTAATGTTCACTAACATAGACCTTCAAAATTATATTTTATAATCAATGGCATTTGTATGCAGGCATTTAGTTGTGATATTCATGTTAGTGTGGATGAATGTTTATTTGATTGTATTTGTTGTAATATTATTGCGGTGTCAGCTATGCAGCACTCTATGCTGTTTTGAATTTTCTGTGAGGTAGTGGTGTTTTGCAAGTTAATTCTAGTCATTTTTTGTTATTTTTGTTTATTCTTGTGGCTGAAAGAACGTTGGATTCTTTGCATTTATTTTCTATTTGGGTATTTATTGTTTTTATGGTGGGCATGTGCTAATAGAATTCAAGTACTTGAGGTGCTCTGACTACTGAAGAAGTTGTTCATTTAACACCAGTCAACCTATTTTCAAAGTATTTCCCATTTTCTCCAAGTTTACCTAACCTATCCATCCTTTCCTGTTCTGCATGTTTACTTAAACTACCCCATTCTCTCTTGCTTTCCATGATTACTTACCCAACCCCATTCACTCTAATGTAAATACTTAGCATACTGCCCTTTGTTGTTTTCACCCAGTTTATAGATGTATGTGCTTTGGTTATAGTAACAGTTTTTATACTTTTATTGTCCCTCTATTGTGGTAGTGAATTATTCATGGCAATGTATATTATGCTTGGAGAGAATGATTTCTCAATGGGCTAGTGTGGCATCTCCCAGGAGAAGCAAATTGAGGCATAGGAATTAACAATGTTGCAGGCGTTGAGGGTTCATTCACTGTTGGTGGTGTTCCACTGAAACTGGATGGTTGCAAGCTTTGAAATTGAACATTTGGAGGTCCACATTTTAGTGTCTTTTTGCACAAGGTGCAAAGGATTTTCTCTACTTTTTTTTAAACAGTGTTATTTTTCCTTGAAATATTTCGAACTGTCAAAAGTGGTCTTCTTGGAGGTTGTTTTTTTATGGGGTGAAAAAGACTGCTAAAATGATAGTACTAGTGTTTCTACCTGTGTGATTGTTTTCCATCCCTTGTTCTCCAAGATTACTTATCCCACCTTATTCTCTCTTGCTCTCCAAGTTTACTTAACCTTACATATCCTTTGTCCTGCAACCATCCAGTATAACATACTCTGTTTATTCTCACCCAATTTATGTATCCCTGTTTGTTTATTGTAGTGGTACTTTTTATAATTTTTATATTTGTGTATATGTTTTTTTAATCATAAGTTGAATTTTTTTCCAATGACCCAATGATTAGTATAAGCAAGGAAAACAACAGTGTTGTATGGTTAAATGTGATATCTTATATAGTGCATGTGATGCACTGCATACATCATATGAGAGTCATAAAAATGTGTGTATTAAATTGTGTTTCTTAAAGAGTGTTTGTTCTTTAACTAATTATATTTTCTTTTTTTACAGATAGATGGATATTATTTTCTTTTTAAACATAGATTAATAACCATGGCCTATGTATAGGCCTCAATGTGCAAAAAAGTACTCTGTACCTGAAAGAGAACTTTTTAAAAATGGTCTATTATGTATATGTATGAAAATCTATATGACCTACATCCCCAAAGTTTCATGTTGTAACCGCGGCTAGAAAAAAATTCAATAAACTTTAGCTGTGGCTATGAGTGATGAGTCATTTTGGAAAACATTTTTGGATGTACTTTCATTTTATTTGTGTATTTATATGTGAGGGATATTATTTAATTGTATTTGTATATTTAAATGTGATAAGTAGTCTTTACATTACTATTTTGGAGTACACTAAGGGCCTGATTCTCAAGTTGGTGGTAATTTCTGAAAATGTCGTAAAAAGGGCTAACGACATTTTCAGTAATTACACCCTATTCTGAAGGTGGCGCAATCTTCCGAAGTCGGAATGATTGCGCTTCTTTAGGAATAATGGTGCCAGTTGCTAGGAAGGGCTGGAAACCGACCTACAAACCGGCACTCTCATTAACTCTGCCTTTGCATGGTTATTCTTGTGGCACTCGTCCAATTTCGTAAGCACTTGAAATAGGTGCTGAACTACGGTACACAATTGGTGCCGTTCGGAGGAGTGCCACAAGAAGCAGTTGTTTGTTTGTGACATGTGGGTCTGATATAATATTTGTGTTTATGCTACCATACTTGCCAACATGTGTGACCAAAAAGATGTAGGATTTTTCAAGTTTCAAAAATAATACTTTGCATAACAATTACATCACGGGTAAATACAAAACATATATTGTTGGCACCACTGGAGCATTCTAAAATAGACAACCCAATCAAAGAGCACAACATGGAAAGATGTTCAAATGTTTAAAATGTATAATTATGAGTGGTAAATTAACACAGAACTCATTTACTTAACTTCACAGAAGGACATCGCACAGAGCTGGTAGGCAACGTTTGCCAGTGCTCTGTAGCAGCAGCATGGGCAATAAATATTTATTCCTGCAGTGCAAGATGAATAACTGAACAACATGGAGACTGATAACCTCACCAGTCTGCTATGCAGATGATGTGTGATGCAGAAAAATGCTTTAAAAGATGTAAAAACGCAGGCTGCCACAACCGTCACTCTGAACTTAGAGGGCTTCAGGCAGCACATGCTTTTGTTTTGATCTTGACAGCAGTTTTGTTAAACAATGATTTCCTCGTTATTTAATGATAGTGCTGCCGAGAATCTTCATCCGCCTGTTTCCAGTGGAATCAGGCATATAACAACGAAAGCACTGTCGTGCTTTGCGATGACGCCCACGCCCACTTCAGAATAGCAGTGGTGCCTGGGCGTCAAGAGATAGTGCAGTGAATCGTGCTATTTAGCACACTCACTGCGCCATGATGAGAATCGGGCCCTCAGTGTAGTATTTTAGCACATTTGACATGCTCTCTTTATTATCATGCACCTTACATAACTCATTTTAACTATGATTGCATCAATACTGTCTTTTTTATCATTCGTATTCCATATCTAAACATATATAAATATATTTGTTTAAAACTAATAACCAATCCTACACAGCACACACACGCTGGACAGTGTTGCTACCCACGGTTAAAAGTGGAACCATGTGCAGCCACGGATGTATACCAGCAATTGCGCGTTGCGTGTTTGTGGACGTGACTTAGCCGTGTGTAATAACAGCCGAACCGGCAAGACTTCTCTATAACCGTGGCTAGAACAAGTACGTGCGTGGGCATGTTAAAGCTTTTTTATCTTTTTATTGGTTGTTCTGATAGACGCGGCTACTGTTCTGTGCAAAAATCATATTTTTATGTGGATGATACAGGTCAGAATTGTATCTGTGTTTGTTATTTTGTGTGCTTAGGTGTTCCCTTGTTTTATTTGAAGTTTAGAAGGTTGGCTTAGTTTGGGTTGCAGTTTGTAGAAAATGTTTGTGTAGCCATGGCTACAAACAAGATTTGTAGCCATCTTGAATATCCGTGTCTTCTAGTGATGCTGGGCATGGTTTTGTATGTGTTTCAGTGTTTCTAAATGGTTGGTGTTAATGTTGTCAATTTGTACTTCTTTGTGATAGGTTTCAGTGAATATGTGTCAGCCATTTTATTAGTTTTCTTAAAATATAGTCCTCTTTTTCTGCTTTTGATTTTGGAAAGAAGTCCACCTATCATTGGGCTTCATTCCGAGATTGGAGGTAGCTATGGCGCTATTTGCGCCATGGCTGCCTCCAATACCGGGTCCGGCACCGATCTTGTTCAATGGGGACTTACCGGTGCATTCCGACCCTGGAGGGACCGGTAAATCCCCATTGAACAAACCACTCCCCATTCCCATTTGAGCACTGATAGGGCTCAATGGGAATGGGGAGGGCGCTAATAACGGGCTCGCGACTAGCAAGCCCGTTATTAGCGCCCGGGCCTTAGCGGACCCTTGTTGTTGTTGTATCTCACTGTATTTGTTAATAATTAAGTGGTCCTGCTATATATGTAAAAAGTGGATGGAAACAATTGCTGGATGATGCTGTTTATTAGGAAACAATATGCATTTCAGTTAGGTGCATGATACATAATCTGTAAGTATACTTCCTGCACTCAAAATAAAAGAATGATCACAGTGCATTAGACATGTGATTGTACTTACAATGCTTTCATAATCACTTGTGGTGTTTATTAAAGTGCTTTTTGGGGTGATCTTAAAATGTGCCTGCTTTAAAAGGTGTTTGTTGCTGGAGTGTGTTACTGTGTGGTTGTCTAAGAAATATATATTGTTTTAATTTGTTGTTTGTTGTTTTGTGAAACCTAGTGTTTTTAATTTCATGAAACAAATGTTTATGTTTATTTTTACATATATACTCTTAAAGAATATAGGAATGGTATTAGCTGTGCCAACTCCTATTATGTAAAAAAGAAATAGAATGGTTTTAAGGTGCAAATTGTTCCAATCAATGCAGGTGGACTATGGTCTTTAGCAATGGAATTTGAATCCACAAATACTGTTTGAAGTATGGTTTGAAGTATGGTTTTGTTGTGCCTAGTGTTTTCATGAGTTCTTTCTGTTTTTATTTTTGTAAAATAAGGGAATACAAAAATTGCCACTGAATTCTTTTTATACATTTGTAGTGACAGCAATTGCTTTGGTGTTCTAAAATAGCTTGTGTGTAAACATGCACGGTGAAATCTCACACCATGATGCAGTTATCATATTTCAAACATATTACTTTGCAATTGTGCAGATTGGATATAGGTTGGATAAAAAGAGGTTGGGTGGAGAGGGGGGAACAGAGGAAGCAATAGAAGTGAAAGAGAGGGACACAGACATGCTTTCCTGGAGCAGATACCCTTGTGCAGATTGTAGGTCTCGGGTTTGTACATTTTGATGTAAATTAGCCTTTGTATAGAGTTCCTCTATATTGTCATAATGGAACTGGATGAGGTGCTTAATCAAAGTACAGGTTTCAAAGTTTTGAGATGGTACATTGGAAGCTTCCAAAAAAAGTCTAGGGAGGATAGCTCAATGGCAGCATGCTCTCCTTGGAAGCAAGACGACACGGGCCAACACAGGTTTGATCCCCGGGTATGCGCTTAGAAACCTCTGGGTATTAAGCACGTTATAAATAACATATCATATCATATCTGCAACATTGTATAATAGGAAATGTACTTAACTTCGTTAATGTCCTTTTTCCTCCATTGCTACCTGACACAGAAATACTGCCAGTTGTCAGTGACTGTTTTCTGGGCACACTGGTTCTTCCATGGAGTTAAGGTGAATATTTAACATACCCATGCATATCTTCTAAACTTACTTTTATTGGGTGTTCTTGTCTGTGCTGAACAGGTTTCCTGTAAGGTCTGTGCAACTAATTTGCAAATTCCCCAGGAAAGTTTCAATGTCCAATTCAACTTAGACATATGCCTGGTGTTTATTTTATTCATTTTTTGAAATATGTCAGCAGGTTATGGAGTCGAAGATTTTTAAACTAGTGATTTATATAAAAATCAAACAACACAGAACAAGTAACAAATCTATTTTTTTTTTAAACCAAACTGGTGTTTCTGAAACAGGGGATGGACAAAGTTTGAAAGAATTAATAAATATGATTTTTTTTTGTTAGGCTTTTCTTTGATGAACAATTTGCCAAATAATTTGCCCTTGGATGCCGCTGCCTACAATGTTGCTAGTTTGCTCAAAATAGGATCAATTCATACTATGATGGCACTTGTCCTTTCTGTTGTGATTGTACTGTTGGTTTTATGCAGTAGGCAAATGGCTTTCAGGGCCTATTTAATCAGAACCGTAGGGTCTATGCCCCCCCTTTTCCCTATTACTTTATCAGCCATGTGGAGTACATTTGTATTTGGTCCCAACACATCCAGTAATCTATCTTGATATGATTTCCAGCCTGCATCAAGCTGTTTCTTGATGTGTTTAGTATACTTGCCCATGAAGGGGAGCATTATTTTGTTTTTTTTAGGTGTTTCAGCAATTCCTTTTTGGCATTCCTTAGTTTTTTTCTGGTTTTTTTGGCCAGTGCCGTTCTACCTCTTGATCGGGTACGCTGATATTTTCATTGGTGTCTCCTATTCTGATGACCAGGGATGAATGAGAGTGTCTGGGTCAAAGTTGTCTTCATTTTCCTTCTGATTTTATTCAGTCTTTCTTTTCTTGAGAGCTCTTTTGCCTTAATATTCACTGGAAAATTACAGCGTTTTCAGCTCTCCTTCACTGGCGTGCTCCTGTCAGCTGTCGCTTTCCTCGTCTGAGCTGGTTGAGGATATTTTCTTCCATCTGCTTTCTTTCATCCTTGACCTCAGTGCTTTTCTCTTGCCACCTTTCTCCTTCCGTGGTGTACTTGCAGGTGTGTGGCCATCATGTGCCTTCTGGCTTTCTTTATTCACCCTTTTTCTTTTCCGTGTTTGCCTGTACTTCTCATCTTGTCCATGATTTCATAGAACTTTAATGAATTCTGCATGAGGTATAGATGCTGCAAATTATGTCTCAAACTAGCACCTGACTCCTTCAGGATGATCTGCCCCATACTGGGCTGCAGCCTTTTTTGGCTTACATGTGGTCTTATGTCTTCACTCTAGGTGTGAGCAGTGGTTGTGCAGTATCAACCTCCACCCATTAAAGGTGCTGCGAGCAAAAGCCAGAGTCGTGAAACACCTGCAGCACTCGAGCACTCTATTTGAAGAGTCATTAGAAATGCTAGAAAGAGGTTAAGAGAGGAGGCTTAATTTTTTGTGGCATTGTGTTTTTAGAGTTGTAATTTTTGTTATTTTGAATTTGCCTCACCAGTTGGACATTTCAACATGTGTCAACATGTCTAACCATCACAACAGCAGCAGCAGCGATAATGATGATGATGCAAAGCAATTAGAGCTGCGGAGTCCTCTTTTTTAGGGGGTGAAGAAAATGCCACAAAAACAGCTACTCACCTACACACGCACTAGGTGTGACTGGTTGCAAACTGTGCTATATATATATATAATAATTACGACAGAAGTAATAGAGATATACATCTTTTAATTTATAGAAAACACTCAATAAGATTTATATTAACACCAGAGAGTGTGTTTCTGGGTCCTAGCGGAAATTAATTAGACAAAAGAACAGGCTCTGTGGCTGGTTTTTAAAGATGCTATTAGGCGTGTGCTGGACCCGTCTTCAGGACTTTATATGCAAATGTTCAGAATTGGATGTCAAAAATGGTTCATTGGTTGATTCCCTTCACAAATGGCAATCTAAAAACCATAACAAAAACAGCCGTATTGGTAACAGGATAAAAGTACAACAGGAGTGTAGTATCTCTATTGGTGCGCACAAGCAACTGGTTCCACTAACCTTTTAATAGCTTGGTTGACGTGTGTGGCCTTGAATTATATATGAATGTGGATGAAATTCAATGGTCCAAACTGTGATTCTTCACAATAATTAGAACTGAAAGAAACAAATAAACTTTGAAGATATTTGTTTCCAATTTTTGTTGACTTAATTCATTGTATACAGAGGCCCTCATTACGACCCAGGTGTTGGACCATGGTGCTAGTAGCACCATGGTCCATGCCGGTAACTTACCGACTTCGCCATGGCGGAATGGGGAATTACCACCCCATTCGGAGGTTGGCGGGGCAGAAAATTCCCCATGCCGCCATGGCCCTTCCCCATTCCCATTTTTGCCCCATAGGGCTCAATGGGAATGGGGAAGGCGCTAAGTGCGCTGCTGCAAATTGCGGCACCGTACTTAGCACCAAGGTCCCTTTGCGGGTTGGTTTTTTTAACGCCTGCTAAAAGCAGGCGTTAAAGTGCCACCCACAAAGGGACCTCGTAATCAGGCGTTAAGGGCTTAATGGCGCCGCCACCTTTTACGGTGCCGTTAACCCCTTAACGCCTGGGTTGTAATGAGGGCCAGAATGTTGATTTATCCATTCTCTATGTATCATATGGAAAACCTCAATAGAGGGGCAGAGAAAACATCTTAGATTTGAACAAAATAACAATTGTCTCAAGTGGCACAACTGCTGTCTAAAACACCATCTAGCTATCGTCTAGAGTACATTTTATCCATGTTGTTTTTTAAGTGAATGTATACCTATCAAACCGAGCGAAATGTGCTTGTATTCAGCTTCAGTGGACCGCAGGCACGGTTTTACGTGTCCTGTCCCATCGTGTCAGAGTATGGTGGTCGCCTGATCTGTTAATGTAAATACAGAGGTATAACAGCCCGTAATTGTAAAAAAGGGCTGTCTATCAAAGTTTACACTGTAAATACCTTCGTGCGGGGCAAAGCGCTCTCACTCTTGAACGCTGTTAGTGCTTGGCTGGAGTCCCGTCCGGTGACTGCCGAGTGTATGCGCGCTTGCGTGTCGAGATACTAGACCCGCGTTGTGCATGAAAAATGGTTGAGAGCGTCCGCCATCTTGGAATACAAAATGGCGGGCGAAACCGACCAAACAAAGGCTGGCATGCAGAGAAACTGATACATGATGTCTGCCATATTGAGACAAACAAAGTTTGTTCAAGGCACGAAGCAAAGGGCGACTTAATTGCCATCTGTAGTTTGTTATAATTTACCAATATTTGAACATATTTACTGAACACATGGTGAAAGGCTGACTGGCATCTATTCATCTTTTCTTTAAATGTACGATTAAATTAACTGTTGCAAAAATATCGCAACATTTCCATATAGCAAGTGAAGTTGTAAAAAAAAGCGAAAGCATTCAGACATATGCCGAATGTGTATTTTTTCATTGCTTAACATGTAGTAGTAAATTCACATGTGTTAAGCCTGAGGCATATACAAAGATGATAGTGACTTACTTGTGTAAAAAAAGACTCCATTCGATTTCAATCTTAAATCCAGATTGAACAGTGTCCAGATTGTAAAACCATTTCTGCTCAAGCTGTCTTAACCTGCGATCACGATCCCCTCCTCGGGGATGTGCTGGCACTGTTTGGATGATGTACCATTCAATATCTTCAATGGTGTGTTTTGCTTTTGCGAAGTGAGCAACTAAAGGTTTGTCAGGTACTAGGTTCTTAACACATGACCGATGTTTGCAGATTCTTGCTTTACCGGTCTCTTTGTCTTCCCAATATATATTAGCTTGCATGGGCATATGATAGCATAAATTGCCCATGGTGTACTGCAATTGTTGAAGGTTTTTAGGTGCCAAATGAGACCTTTTAAGTTGACAGTTTTCACATTCTTTGTCAAGCGACACACTGAACAGTTACCACATTTAAAATGACCGCTCACTGGTGGCAGATGCCAGAGTGTTGTTTGTTGTGAAGCAGGAGTTGTTTTTGACACTTGGTAGGTGTGTACCAATTTGTCATGTAAGTTTGGCAAACGCTTAAACGCAAAGCGTGATTTTTTCACAGAAAAATCTTCAGTTTGAATAAGGGGCCAGTTTTTCAAGATGCAACGACGAAGGTCATTGCTAATCGGGGAAAACGGAGAGACACATGTGATTTTGTCCTCTTGTACTTTGTGTCATTTTTCCAAACATTGGTCTCTATTTGTATTGTGTGCCCTTTTTAATGATCGCCGGATGATGTGCGATGGATATCCTCGTTCTTTTCGTTTTTGCGACAAATGATTGCTGCGGAAGTCAAAGTCTTCCTTTGGCGAACAATTGCGCCTGATGCGCAGAAATTGGCCAAATGGAAGTTTTTCACGTAGTGATTGCGGATGGAAACTTTTAAATGACAGCAGTGTGTTTTTGTCTGTTGGCTTCTTATATAGGGTTGTGATTAATGTGCCTTGAGGTGTTTTGTGAATCTCTAAGTCTAAAAAGGCTATTTTTTGATGGTCTAGATTCATAGTGAACTGTATGTATGGATTTTGTGAATGTAACCACGCAAGGAATTCTGTCAAAGTTATTTCACTTCCATGCCATAGAAGGAACACATCATCTATATAATGATGCCAAGCTTTGATGTTTAATTTAAAAGGATTGTTTTCATGGTACACAGATGTTAGTTCTAAGTTGTCCATGAATAAATTTGCTAAATCGGTAGCAAAGGTAGCACCCATGCTTGTTCCGTGTAAATGTTGGTAAAATCTATCTTCCACCATGAAGAAGTTATTGACCAATTCTATTCTGATGCATTCGCAAATGAACTCGGAAGGAACCGTAAGATCTTCTCTGGTTTCAAGATATGAGTGAATAACTTGAATACATTGCAATTGGGGAATGCTGTTGTATAGCGATTCTATATCCAATGTGAACAAAATATCATTTCAATCAGTGGCGAGTTTATTAATGATCTTGATCATACTAGTGGTGTCCTGAACGTACAACCTCATTTTTAATACAAAAGGTCTAAGGAAAGAGTATGTATAAATTGACAGAGGTTCGAGTAGTGAACAAATAGCAGCTACTATGGGGCGCCCTGGTGGATGGCTGGCGTCTTTGTGTATCATTGGCAAACAATGTAGAGCTGGAATAGTGGGCTGGCTTGTTGTAAGAAAAGCTTTTTCTTCCTCATCTATCCAGCCTTCATGTAATGCATGAGACAAAAGGCTGCTGATTTCGTCCCGTATGCCATTGGTGGGATTTCCCGGGAGCTGTCTGAAAACCTTTTATTTTCCAATTGTTTGTGGACTTCATTTTTGTATTGTTGAGTATCCCATAAAACTACGCCTCCACCTTTGTCCGCAGGCTTGATAACGAATAAATTACTATTCTCTAAGTCAGTGAGAGCTGATTTTTCCTCCTTCGATAGATTGTTGATACATCTATTTTTTGTTTTGATGAGCATTCTCATCGCTCAGAGTACTTTATTCTCAAAGCTTATGATTTCAGGTGAAACCATCGACGTCAATGGTGTAAAGAGGATGGTGGTTTGAGGCCTGTGGCACTAGACGTCTTCTGAATTGTAGGATATTTATCACGAAAAAAGTATTTTAGTCTTACAATGCGGAAAAAGTTACACATCTCAATTTCTGTTTTAAACAGATCGGCACTATTGGTAGGCACGAATGATAAGCCTTTACTTAAAAGGCTAATTTCAATCGGAGTTAGAGTGTTCTGGCTGAAAATGAAGATGGGAATCCCCAACTTTGGAGTCACCAAGTTTGGGGGGGTGGTTGCCACTGGCGGGTACGCATCCCGTGGTTGCCCGGTTGTCGCATTTTGCCTCTCTTCCCCCGTCATTGAAAAAACTGGCCTCGTGAAGAATTGCCTCCTCTGTTATTGGGAGCATTATTCACAGAGTCTGAATCACTGCTGTTACTGGAATTTGAAAAAGAGACACATGTTTTGTGTTGTCTAGGCCGATTAGGGCCTCGTGAGTGGCCTTGATTGGCATTCATTGATTGATAAAACCCAGGAACTAAATATGGGTAAGTGATCTCTTCTTTGTAGTTTTATATGTCTTTTTTGAATTTTCATTTTTCTTGTCTAAGGTGAATGTTTTAAATTTCACCATTTCCTCTTGTAATTTTTCAAGCAGTGTTTTAGTCTCTGGAATGATAGATTCATCTAGAATATTTTTTTCTAGGATGGCTAGATCTTTCTTTTGTTGTTTTGTCTCCTCTTCTGCCATGGAAATGACTAGAATAACCCAGTCCCTTGAGCATTTGTTGCCCACCCCACTGAAACCAACCATGAACTTCGGGTTATCTAAGAAAACCCGAGGGATGTTTTTTACCAGAAGTCCCCCTGGGATCACTCCCGGCTTTAAGTACTCGACCATAAATTGGCCATGAGACTCAGTTCTAATGAGTTTCTTTTTGTTTTGTGTTAGCAGGTCTAGATCATTCGTGGTTGGGGGCGGCGCAGCAGTTGCACTGGGTGTGGGTGCATCTAGCATCGATGGTAGGTCAAAAAAATGTTTGTATTCGTCATCAGAAAATGATAAAATATTTACATTCTCCATTCTCAATTACTTAGAGCGCAACCAAGCAAAGGGGTTGTCCAATATAATGATGCAAAGCAATTAGAGCTGTGGAGACCTCTTTTTTAGGGGGCTGTGTGGCTGAGGACTACTATGAACACATGGGTGAAGAAAATGCCACAAAAACAGCTACACGCCTACACACGTACTAGGTGTGACTGGTTGCAAACTGGTCTACCTTTCATGTCGGTTGAATAATTACGACAGAAGTAATAGAGATATACACCTTTTAATTTATAGAAAACACTCAATAAGATTTATATTAAAAAAGAGACAAAAATGCATTTTGTTTGTACATAACTTCACATCAAAAACATATAATGGAAATCAATATTTTCAACCAGAAACAATTTTTTTGAACTTAACACAATCATCGTGTACTAGTGATGTTGTGAGGTTAGTAAAAGTGTGAGGTGAACATCTTGTTATTGAATGAAACCTCAGAAAACAATTTGTTTGTCCTTGACTCTGTCAACACCAGAGAGTGTGTTTCTGGGTCCTTGCAGAAATTAATTAGACAAAAGAACAGGCTCTGTAGCTGGTTTTTGAAGATGCTATTAGGCGTGTGCTGGACCCGTCTTCAGGACTTTATATGCAAGTGTTCAGAATTGGATGTTACAAAATGGTTCATTGGTTGATTCCCTTCACAAATGGCAATCTAAAAACCAAAACAAAAACAGCCGTATTGGTAACAGGATAAAAGTACAACAGGCGTGTTATTGGTGCGCACAAGCAACTGGTTCCACTAACCTTTTAATAGCTTGGTTGACGTGTGTGGCCTTGAATTAGATATGAATGTGGACGAAATTCAATGGTCCAAACTGTGATTCTTCACAATAATTAGAACTGAAAGAAACAAATAAACTTTGAAGATATTTGTTTCCAATTTTTTTGACTTAATTCATTGTATACAGAGGCCCTCATTACGACCCAGGTGTTGGACCACGGTGCTAGTAGCACCATGGTCCATGCCGGTAACTTACCGACTCCGCCATGGCGGAATGGGGAATTACCGCCCCATTCGGAGGTTGGCGGGGCGCTAATTTCCCATGCCGCCATGGCCCTTCCCCATTCCCATTTTTGCCCCATAGGGCTCAATGGGAATGGGGAAGGCGCTAAGTACGGTGCCGCAAATTGCTGCACCGTACTTAGCACCAAGGTCCCTTTGCGGGTTGGTTTTTTAACGCCTGCTAAAAGCAGGCGTTAAAGTGCCAACCGCAAAGGGACCTCGTAATCAGGCGTTAAGGCCTTAACGGCGCCGGCACCTTTTACGGCGCCGTTAACCCCTTAACGCCTGGGTTGTAATGAGGGCCAGAATGTTGATTTATATATACATTCTCTATTTATCATATGGAAAACCTCAAGAGAGGGGCAGAGAAAACATCTTAGATTTGAATAAAATAACGATTGTCTCAAGTGGCACAACTGCTGTCTAAAACTGCATCTAGCTATCGTCTAGAGTACATTTTATCTGTGTTATTTTTTAAGTGAATGTATACCTTTCAAACCGAGTGAAATGTGCTTGTATTCAGCTTCAGTGGACCGCAGGCACGGTTTTACGTGTCCTGTCCCATCGTGTCAGAGTATGGTGGTCGCCTGATCTGTTAATGTAAATACAGAGGTATAACAGCCCGTAGTTGTAAAAAAGGGCTGACTATCAAAGTTTACACTGTAAATACCTTTGTGCGTGGCAAAGCGCTCTCACTCTTGAACGCTGTTAGTGCTTGGCTGGAGTCCCGTCCGGTGACTGCCGAGTGTATGCACGCTCGCGTGTCGAGATACTAGACCCGCGTTGTGCATGAAAAATGGTTGAGAGCGTCCGCCATCTTGGAATAAAAAATGGCGGGCGAAACCGACCAAACAAAGGCTGGCATGCAGAGAAATTGATACATGATGTCTGCCATATTGAGACAAACAAAGTTTGTTCAAGGCACGAAGCAAAGGGCGACTTAATTGCCATCTGTTGTTTGTTATAATTTACCAATATGTGAATATATTTACTGAATACATGGTGAAAGGCTGACTGGCATCTATGCATCTTTTGTTCAAATGTATGATTAAATTAACTGTTGCAAACATATCGCAGCATTTCCATATAGCAAGTGAAGTTGTAAAAAAAAGCGAAAGTATTCAGACATATGCCGATTGTGTATTTTTTCTTTGCTTAACATGTAATAGTAAATTCACATGTGTTAAGCCTGAGGCATATACAAAGATGATAGTGACTTACCTGTGTAAAAAAAGACTCCATTTGATTCCAATGTTAAGTCCAGATTGCCATGAGGTACCCAGGTACTACGTGGAGTATTGCCATGTCCAATTCATTTTCTCATATATAAGTGGTTGGTGGCACTTTTTCTGACAATGTGTGCCCAGATGCATACCCCATTTGCCAGCTATTGCTACTCTATGCCCAGGTACACCATATGCCAGGTATTGCTCTCGTATGGACTGATACTTAAAACAGTTAAATGGGTTTAGCAATGTCTAGCCAAGTCCCTGCATCATTTACAAGCTATTGCTTGCTATCTCGTTACCAAATATTCAGCCCATTTTCCAGTGCATGGCAAGACACACTCGCTGTTTGCTGCTTATTGGCATCACATGCCCAACACTCACATTATGTGGCATGTTTAGCCACTGTGTGCCTTCTAATGCACCCAATAATGAGCTATTGCCATATTTGGGATGCTATGGGCAAAATCTTCTGTGAGAATATTTGTACTCCCTATTTTCATGCTCAGAGTATTTGCCTCTTAGGGAGTAAAAGTGGCTGGTACACAGCTCACCATTGGGTTATTTTCAAGCCCCTGGTTACAGAGGTGAACTCTTCAATAGGCATGTTAAAAGATACTTTTGTTTTACCTCCTCAGATCGGATAATAATAATAGTTTCTTGCTGTGAAAGCAGGGGGACAGAATCCTTCCTATGTGTCTGTTTCCTATTTTTTGTTGGAAGTATTTTCACTCCTTCCTTTTCTTATTTGGGAGTGTTTGACCATTGTTAGGGAGTAAAAGTGGCCGATGCACTCCTTATCTGTGGGGCTATTAGGTGGGCTGAATCAAGCCAGGTCCCAGACTGTGGAAAGTTGCAAAAGGCACTCCAAGGGGAGTCTCTGCTGAGTCCCATTTACACTGTTGTTTTGTAGTTTTCAGCAAAGAACAGACCCTCCCTCCCCATCCCTTCTCTCACAACTGGGTTTCCTGCCAATCTCCTCTGTCCCTCCCACCTTTTAATTTCCTGCAGAAATATCATAGGAGGTGACATGGGAATAGGAACCAGAATATCAATCCTAGCTTCCCCTCAACCTCCATTAAAAAAAAGGGGTTAGTGTGGCCTAGCCAGTCTCCAGGGCCTGAAATGGAACCCCGCCCCAAAACGGGGATGGGAATGCTGCTTTTTCAGTCACTTCACTGAGACGTGCCCTTTACCAGCCTGTGTCAGTGAAATGCGCTCCCAGCAACCACGTGGTTGCTGGAAGCCCATCATACAATGAGGTTGTGACCATGCTGCACAGCCTGATGAACCCCACCCCCGTTGTCTTGGGCTATCCTGGCCAATATTCTCCCTAATCTATTTCTGTATACTGGGCAACCATTGCTCCCCTCAGGCATGTGACCCTTCCTGTCTGGCTAACTTCCGCCCTATCTTCATTACCCCCTTCCTGGGCAAACTATTGGAGAAGCTAGCCATATCCCATCTTATCCACCACACTGAATTGGTTGGTTGTCTTGATGACCACCAGTCTGGCTTCAGAGCGGCCAGAGGCACGGAAACCTCACTCCTGAACACTCATAAAGACTTGCTCACAAATCTCGATTCCAACTCCCCCTCCGTTCTCATCCTTCTTGACCTTTCCTCTGCCGTTGATGCTGTCAATCATGCCACCCCTATAAATCGGCTCTGTGATACCTTTGGCATCACTGACCTTGGCTCTGGGCTGGTTGACCTCCTTCCTCTAAGACCGACCTTCCCAGGTTCAACTGGGCCCTTTCCGCTCCTATATCTCACTTGGCACGTGTGGTGCCCATCAGGGCTCTATTCTCTCGCCTTGGCTTTTCAACATCTACATTGCCCCCTAGCCAATTTGATCTCTGCCTTCTCTCCTAACTTCCAGTGTTTTTCTCCTGAAGGATTTGCCTACTTTGTCTATTGCCAATTGTCCTTATGAAAGAAGGAAATTATGAAAATGGAAAATGTTTAGTACAAATTTGAAGTTTGAAACACAAATAAAGACTGGTACACCTAAAAAACATATATGAGGTGTTAAATAAAATTGGGGTTTGAAAAAGCCTACCGCCCCACCCACACTTACATTTCGGCCCACTATAGGCCGTATGTAACGTTCATTTGGCCCTTTGGCAAAATCAGTTGTGCACCCCTGTGTTAAGCAAAGAAAAAATACACACTCGGCATATGTCTGAATACTTTCGCTTTTTTAACAACTTCACTTGCTATATGGAAATGTTGCAATATGTTTACAACAGTTAATTTAATCGTCCATTTGAACAAAAGATGCATAGATGCCAGTCAGCCTTTCACCATCTATTCAGTAAATCTGTTCACATATTGGTAAATTATAACAAACCACAGATGGCAATTAAGTCGCCCTTTGCTTCGGCCCTTGAACAAACTTTGTTTGTCTCAATATGGCAGACATCATGTATCAGTTTCTCTGCATGCCAGCCTTTGTTTGGTCGGTTTCGCCCGCCATTTTTTATTCCAAGAGGGCGGACGCTCTCAACCATTTTTCATGCACAAAGCGGGTCTAGTATCTCGACATGCGAGCGTGAATACACTCGGCAGTCACCGGACGGGACTCCAGCCAAGCACTAACAGCATTCAAGAGTGAGAGCGCTTTGCCCCGCACAAAAGTATTTACAGTGTAAACTTTGATAGACAGCCCTTTTTTACAACTACGGGCTGTTATAGCTCTGTATTTACATTAACCGATCAGGCGACCACCATACTCTGACACGATGGGACAGGACATGTAAAACCGTGCCTGCGGTCCACTGAAGCTGAATACAAGCACATTTTGCTCGGTTTGAAAGGTATGCATTCACTTAAAAAACAACACGGATAAAATGTACTCTAGACGATAGCTAGATGCAGTTTTAGACAGCAGTTGTGCCACTTGAGACAATCGGTATTTTGTTCAAATCTAAGATGTTTTCTCTGCCCCTCTGTTGAGGTTTTCCATATGATAAATAGAGAATGTATAGATAAATCAACATTCTGTATACAATGAATTAAGTCAAACAAATTGGAAACAAATATCTTCAAAGTTTATTTGTTTCTTTCAGTTCTAATTATTTTGAAGAATCACAGTTTGGACAATTGAATTTCATCCACATTCATATCTAATTCAAGGCCACACACGTCAACCAAGCTATTAAAATGTTAGTGGGACCAGTTGCTTGTGCACACCAATAGAGTTACTACACTCCTGTTGTACTTTATCCTGTTACCAATATGGCTGTTTTCGTTTTGGTTTTTAGATTGCCATTTGTGAAGGGAATCAACCAATGAACCATTTTTGACATCCAATTCTGAACATTTGCATATAAAGTCCCGAAGACGGGTTCAGCACATGCCTGATAGCATCTTCAAAAACCAGCTACAGAGCCTGTTCTTTTGTCTAATTAATTTCCGCTAGGACCCAGAAACACACTCTCTTATGTCGACAGGGTCAAGGACAAACAAATTGTTTTCCGAGGTTCCATTCAACAACAAGATGTTCACCTCACACTTTTACTAACCTCACAACATCACTAGGTCACGATGATTGTGTTAAGTTCAAAAAAATTGTTTTTGGTTGAAAATATTGATTTCCATTATATGGTTTTGATGTGAAGTTATGTACAAACAAAATACATTTTTGTCTCTTTTTTAATATAAATCTTATTGAGTGTTTTCTATAAATTAAAAGATGTATATCTCTATTACTTCTGCCGTAATTATTCAACCGACATGAAAGGTAGAACAATTTGCAACCAGTCACACCTAGTACGTGTGTAGGTGGGTAGCGATAATGATGATGCTATATGGGTCCCCAATACATCACCAACCAGGAAGAAAGACACATGAATGAAACCCCCTGCAGAACAGTGCTCTAAAAGGGAGGCAGAGGATGTTCAGTGCACATTGTGCCTGAAGACTCTGAGACATGGATCATCAAATGTGTGTTTGCAAAGCCTTGGAATATATGTGATGATCAATCATCTGGTGAGAGTGCATTGGGTTGATGTGGACGACACATATCGTTAATAACTCGAACACCACAAAACTAAAATGCATGGAAATCGGCATACGTCCAGCACCTGATTCGACCAGTGCGATGCCACTGACACTGAATGCACACTCAACATCGGCAGCAGTGTCCACTCCACAAGTTCCAATTGTACCGGCTCCCAATGTCGAAGTTATGTGAGTAATATGTGATCTATGCCACCAATGGATAGCTATGGGAGGTGCCACAACTAAGGAATGGGACAAGTTAATAGCTGAATACTAGATTAATTGTCTTTCTTAATTTTTTTAAGTGGCAATTTGTCCCACCTTCTTTAGAAAAACGAAAAGATTATGTGTTCGTAGATGAAACACTTACGACATCCGACATAATATTATTTATAAGTTTGCTTAAAAAACTTTGAATTTCTTCATAACAATTTGGTCTATGAATGCAGATGTCACAGTGCACAAGCTGACTCTGTTGCTTATGTAGCCATCTGTGGATATTTTGGATAAGCAGATATTAAGTCTCAGTAAATATTTACAGTTTAATTTGTAGGGAAAACTCTGAGAGTGCCTTTGTTGTGTAATTCAGAGCTTGCTCTATGATAAAGTAACTTCATCCCGGGGTACTAATAGTGTATTTATTTGGTTGAAGACACACCAGCATTTCAGAACTGAAAAAAGAAAGAAAAGATGTGGGGGGAAGCTTGGGAACATCAATTATGATAAAGCATTTTGTGCAAGTCTCTTGGGAGTATATGCATTGGAAATTGCATGAGATGGTCTGGATCATAGTTGACTGCAGTCTTTTTTTGCTTATATGTGGTCTGATATCTTTACTGTAGCTGTGAGTAGTTAATGTAGAATCAACCTTCACCCATTAAAGGGGCATTTTAGCAACAGCCAGAGTTGTCAAACCCTGGTAGCACTGGACCACTCTTATTGAAGAGTTATTAGAAATGGTAGAGAGTTTCAGAGAGGCGGCTTCATTTTTTGTGGCATTGTCTAGCTGTGTCTATGGACAGTGCAATTGTACGTTTGGATCTATTGATGCAGCCATATCATGACATTCGTGCACACAGCACCATCCTATCAGCGGGTGCCGGAGTCTGTAGGTGCAAATTATCACAATACCCACAAAAGAAGAAGTTTAAATGTATCATTGCTTTCTGTACTTGATAATGAAAGTGTTTTTCAGTAAGTGCAAGCACTTTTGGCACTATACCCCTTAAATTCTTTATTTGTTTTACCCACTTCCCCTAATTGTAGTTTTCTTTGCTTCTTGATTTGTTTAGCTTGCCTATTTTTGAATTTGTTCATTTTATGAGGCATTGTCTTTTTTGTGTTGCTATTTTTTGTGTTTTTTCATATTACTTCCCAGTAGGACATTCCGAAATATCTGACAACGAGAGTACCAGCAGTGATGAGGTTATCATTTGGGTTCTGTATCCATCACTACTGAGGAAGAAGGCAACTGGGATGGAAACCACTGTTGACAGTTGGTGCTTCTTTAAAGTTAAAGAACACTGCTCTAGAAACTCTAC
Organism: Ambystoma mexicanum; assembly: GCF_040938575.1. Taxonomy (NCBI): domain Eukaryota; kingdom Metazoa; phylum Chordata; class Amphibia; order Caudata; family Ambystomatidae; genus Ambystoma; species Ambystoma mexicanum. The sequence continues at coordinate 1,166,976,378 of NC_090922.1, forward strand.
GCTTTGGGTCTTGCAATGTTCCATCTCAAAGCCTGGGAACATCTATTTTGATTAATCATGTAGTGTGAGTCTCGGGATAATGTTGATAATGACTATCGGAAAGCACAAAAACATTATAAAAGAAAAATACATGGGTTCCATTCTTTGCATAGAAGGACATCGGCACCACTTGCAGCAGTTCCATTCACCAATGCAAAATATTACAAACTGCAAATGAAACCTCAACTTCAGCAGTGGTGTCAACTGCAGATAGTCCTGTTTTACATACTCCTGGTCTTTCCATGATGCAAGTCATCTGCAGATGATGTCTTCAGTAGTCAAGGGAGACTTTGTTTCTCTTAGTCCTTTCCTGTTGCAGCTTTTGAGCAACATGAAACAAGAGTGCACCGTAACTTACATTACCGCGCTCTTGGGTCTCTAGTCATTCCAAAGGCCCTAGAAACTCTTGCTGGACTTATTATGAAATGTGCAAATGTGTCACGGATGGGACTGGTGGCAGCTATCGTTTCTTTGTGTTTTGAACCCCTTTTTGCCATGTTAACCGCGCTTCCCGCGTTTGGCCCAAATGGGTGGCCTGGCCTCCAAAATGGCCATGCCACGAGGTTCTTTGTCCTGTCCGCTGACCATCTTGCCCTTTCACCTTCACCCAGGTCGAGCCGACCCGGGGCAGTCCTTATTTGGTCATGCACTTTCCCGCGAAACACAGCACTTTTGCAGGCTTCTGCATGCCTTGTGTGTGCCTCCAGGATGTGGGATGGGATGTCTGTTCCCAATACACATCCTGGGTTCCAGAGAGTCTAGAGTGTCCTGAATTTCTGAGACCACCGTGGTCCGTGATAGGTCCACGTATGGTGCAAGTGTTTGTGAGCGGATCTCTCATTGGGCCCTCTCCATTTTGGCGTGAAGAGAACTTTGGATAAGAGGAGGCTGAAAACACCACTACCATGTCGTTCTCCTGAGTTCTCACGAACAAACAGTAAGGAGCCAAGTATCCTGCAACTAAGAAGCTGAGTCGAGGAATCACTGGTGACCCGCTGAAGGTTAGGCACCCTGCACTGCTGTCGTCCTGCGAGATCACTCAGCCTCTGATCGTACGAGAAGGTCTGCAAAGGCGCTTCGACCCTTTAGAATAGTGGGAACAACTATTCTCGGCATCTTCACCAAATCCTGTACGTAAGACTTCAGAAGCGTCCCTGGCCCATCCAGTGGACTGACCAGCCTACACAGGAATCTTGCTCTGTCACCGCCGTCTGGCTTACTGCTAATCCCGTGTCCTCGGCACTCTCACACGATTCGTACACTTAGCGTTCCCAGGTCTGAAGTGAGACGTGTGCATACGGACGGGAATACACATGGTTGCCGAGTTGCCCTGCTGTGGTAACAAACCTGTGCGTGTTCGCTGCATCTGGGACACCATCGACCCTGACTCCTGCTGTCGCGGAATCTACACTGTCGTCCTCCCGCAGGAGCCTGTGGCTTTCCACCGCTGTTGTAAACAGCAAACCCTTTCCCGCACTCACGCCTTGCTTCTGCCCCCAAGTGGAGGAATTTCCCTGAGTTATGGGGATTTGTTCACCATCTTTTCGTCCACCTTTCTGAACTGCCTGATTTCCCTGAAGAAACTCTCCTTCGCCCGTTGGCACCCGCATGTGCAGGTACTTTTGAGTACAAGACTCCACTTTTCGTAGGGCTCGGACTTCCTTCTAGTTAGGTGGCCTCTGATGTCGAACTGGGTCTAACGATTACTTGCACTGCCTGTTTTCCTCCCCATCTAGCTGGTCTGCATATTTTGTGCTTCTAACTCTTTAGACCCCTCGGTCTTGTATATATATTGTATTGATTTTGATGTGTTGGTTTACTGGAGTTTTACCGTGATTCTTTACTATGGTCGGTGTTACAAAGGCCTTGAAATAAATGTGTCTATATTTTTAATATAACACCTGTCTGGAGTAATTTGTAAGCGTCCTTGCTTTGTGTGCTCATTGCGGGCTTTCAGTCACCCTCACCCCTCTTGAGACCTAGTCTTGACCGCCGCAATCGCTACCCTGATTGGTCTGGCTTGTCCAGAGGTAACCCTGTTCCAAGAAACTAGGCTGGCATTCTGAACCTCTGCCCCTCCAGGACAGAGTTCAGAAATCCATCTTAACATACGGCTATAAACTTTTCCCTGCAATCGCAGAGGTGAGCCTAAACATGGAAAAAAAGCCTCATACAAGATCAGCCACCTGAAATTATGGAAGCGAACACCAAAACAATTCAGGAACTAAGCCTGCAAGAGTCACCACTATGAAATGCACAGCTTCCCAAAAAGAGAGCTGAAACAGCGTTGGACCCAAAGGTTGGACCCCCAAGCATAGTCAAGTGCAGAAACGAACTTCAATCAACAGAAGAAGAAGCACACATGCAAAGAGAAAAAGTGATGCCCCAGCGACACGTGAGGGCAAGAGCCTCCGAGGAAAATGTAATGCCACCTCGCGGGGCAGCAGAAACTGCACAGCATACCATTCACCAATGCGGGCGGTTAGCCAGGACCCACTCCTAAATACTTCACAGAGGCACCTAAGTCATGGCGAGCATTGGCCCACTATGGAAAAGGAAACTCCAACGAAAAAAACTTGACATGACCACAATAATGTCGGCCATCACCATCGTGCTGGCTCCCTTCTGTAAACTCTACAAGGCCATCAATGACAATTTGAAAGATCATTCTACGATGGTGGCAATGATGCATACCAAATTAATATACCTCGAAGGGTATATAACAGCGATCAAACAGAAAAATCCTACTGGCAACAAAGACACAAACATTGGATCAATCACTGAAAAAGATAAGATTTGCCAGACAAAAATCACGAATTCCAACAACAAAAAAGAGCTTTCAAAAACGGAGATGTACACCTCGCAATCTACCCAAACAGAGCAGGAAAAACCTAAGTCTGCACTGAGGAAGGATTTAAATTGGGGAAATTTAAACATTTTCAACTCCTAACAAAACAACACCGGAGGCGACAGCACTAGCCTACCTGAGGTCTTCTTCTTCAAAGAAAGCTCCCCAAAAAAGGCCGTAAAAAAGACTGACAAGCGGCAAAGGGAAGCAGCCTCACCACGCAGGAATAACGCATCTGAAACTTCCTTAGGCTGGTCGGAAAGAGGATAAAGTGCAGAAAGATATGCAACGCCTAACAAGCAAGCATTCTTGCAATTACACAAGACGATAGACGATCACAAGCTGCCGGCGTCTAAAACCATCAGAGCAACACTATCCAAAAAAGAAAAGGAAATGAGAAAAAAGAAAGAAATTTCGGAAATTGGAAATGATGAAATAAGGTTAACAACGCAGAAACTACAAGGACAACCTAAAACGAATTCCTCCAGAACTATTGACGACTTCTTGACAGACAGGACTTCCATGAATATTTCGCAGTACTCATACAGTGACATCGTAGAAGCAAATGACAGCCCTCGAAGCGCGAAATTACCAAACAGTAAATCACAATCCCCTTCAGAAAACAAAGAAAAACAGAAAAAGCAAACCAGCACAGAGATACAACTGACACCATGGTAACACTTGCCAAAGCGATCCAGAAGAAAATCAGAGAAAGAAAACTACAGAAATCAATCACTTTCGCCACCAAAATCCTTGAGAAGGAGCGACCAAAGAGAAAACGATGCAAACAAAAAATACAAAAACCAAAAGAACCAAACCGAAGGAGTAACACCCAAATGAACCGTGATCAGCAATACAAATCGGGCAAGAACAGGCACACCTCGGAAACACTAACCCTAAAACTAGAACAATCGCCCAGAAACTAAGAAAAGATAGTGCTTAACAGGAGAACAGTAATAAGCATCTTCAGTAATATCACCATTCTGAAACGCCTAAGGGCAGAAGACTACGCGCGAGTGGAACCGTATCACAGAGGGACGATCGCGAAGGCTTACATTCACATAAAGTCTGCTGCCCTGCCCTACTCAATTAAAACGGGTTGTCACACGACGGTTTTCATTTGTCAATAGACACAAACACCACCAATGGCTTAAAAACTGGGGACAATAGGTCTGAGCATTCACCGAAAAATAAAAATTATTACAGGTCTAAAACCGAAGACCTGTACAACACTCACAGATTGCTTCGACATAGGGCAAAGCCTTCAGACGCAAAGGCAAAGGAAACTAGAACAACGTTTAGTGAACTAAAGGGAGAAAGGAAAAGAAGAAACGTATTCCAAGAGACACAAACGACACCCTTGTCAACACTCAAGATCGACAATTACAGGGACGACCGGGCAATATCCTTTTCAACCACTTCCAAAGCACAAGACGCCAAAACCACTACATTGGCTAAAACACAAAAACCGGCCAAAAAACCAACTCCTCTCTCACCAATGAAACAATTATGGGCTTGGCTTCCAAAAACACTTTCGTCCTACACTAAAAAATAGCAATCCTCCAACCATAGCAACGATGCACGATCGACGGGGATGCCAAACGACTTTACTCAGTCATCCACCACTTTGCATATGGGTTCGTGGAACACAAGAGGACATCAACACCTGCTGAAAAATGGTGACATAAACTTGAGCAATTTTGATATCTTGGCCTGGCAAGAAATGTGGCTAAACGAAAAACCACATCTCAATGGTTTCTGCATTGAATTCTCGCCTGCCAAAATAAGTGCTGTGGGCCATCCATTGGCAGGAATCCTTCTGGCGGTCCGCTCAGGAAGCAGAATAAATATTTGCAGGATATTGTCAGCATCCCTCAACCATCTAGCAGTGCTGACAAACTGGACCATCTTAGATAAGAAAACAAAGGCAACAAAAGAGCTATCGCTCGCAATAATCAACGTCTATTGGAACCCCCAAAATATCTTGGATGAGGAGTTCCTAAATAACATTGAGAAAGTATTGGACCACCTTTACATAGAACTAAAGGTGGCCCATATCATAATATGCAGAGATTTAAACGCCAGATGTCCCTTAGACCCATTGAAGCAGCAGCAACCAAAATGTCCAGCAGAAAAAAAGAGGAGCCATATTGCTAGAGCTAATGGAGTCATGTGGCTGTTACAACTTTGACCAGGCCTTTCCCAACTCCAAACGCAGGCCAACTTGGGAAAGAGACACTTCCAGTGCAACTAGTGATTGCATCTTTGCATCAGACAACATGCTAAAGCTAACCACATCCTTCGATATCATAAAGACTGCTGCAAGCACCACAACTTGCTAAAAGCAACCTGGGAAATCCCAAATCGAGCGATCCAGAGCTTCAAATCACAAACCGAGTGCAACCCCCAAGGAAACTGCCTTAAACTGACATCAGCAAGAATAAAAGCTCTAACTTTCAACTACCTAAGACAACCGGTTGGCAACATATCAAACATTCCAGCAAAACCAGATTACCAACCGCTATTGAGCCCGTACAAGATAGGGCTAAGGAAAAAACCAGCACAGAGCAACACAAACACACATCAATATGACACGCAGGTAGTCGCAAAAAGACATCTTCTTAGATGCTTAAGAAGAAAAGGAAAAAAAAAACAAATTCACCTACAGCCCTAATAGAGCTTAGAAAAGAAGCGAAATCCTATAAAGCATGGCTGAGAAACCATCAGATATGCCTTTATCAGAAAGACTCAATCCTGAAAAAATTGGGAAGCAAGAACACCAGCAAATTGTGGACCTTAATCAAAACATCGGGAGCGCACCCAGTACCATCGGAGTCGATCTGTGTCAGCGAAGCAAGTTGGACAGCGCACTTCTCGGCCCTTTTTAGTGGCTCAGATGGGCCTGAGATGAACGATGGTCCCGGGAGCAAAGCCTCATGGCTTGACTTCCCGAATGAAGAAGACATTCAAGCAATTATCCATAAACTCAAAACCTCTCTGGCTCCAGGGCCGGATGGAGTGACCAACATCAATCTTAAAACCTCCCCAGAAGAGTGGGTACCGTTCATCAGTAAAGTTTTAGAAAATTGTGCCATCGCGAGAACAATCCCCACATCATGGACCACATCCGTTGTGATCCCAATCTTCAAAAAAGGTGACTGTTCTCAACCGTAAAACTACCAGCCAATAGCTCTCCTTGACTGCATCGGACAAGTGTTCGGTATGCTGCTACTCTGGGAATTTCAAGCATGGCCAAGTCCGCCCCCCTCGACGACCCATTTCAAGTTGGCTTTTGGAAAAACTCGGGGACTTCCATCAAAATCATGATCCTGAGATTTCTGAAAAGTAAAGCACATGAAGGGACCACAAAGACATACTTAACGTTCATAGACCTCACCCAGGCTTTCGACACGATAGAAAAGGCTGTTGCTCTGGGCCTAACTATTGGGAGGAAATTGCCCAGAAAAGATATTGGAGCCAATAAAAGCCCTCTGTTCAGAAACATCCATGTGGGTAAAGCCGAACAGAAATGGCACTCTATCGGATGAAATCTCCATTAACAGAGAGGTAAAGCAGGGGTGCCCACTGGCACCGGGCCTGTTCGCAGCTTTCATGGGAGACTACAAAGACTCAATGGGAACGGTAAAAGCATTTCCATCAAAAGTCAGGGGAACCCCAGTCCCGAGAATCCTTTATGCGATGATATCACTTTGATGGACCAGACACTGATTGGATTCAAACGTCAGTTAGCAAATCTATCAGACTACATTAATAGCAACAAACTACAAATCAACAAAAAAAAACTAAGATAATGGTCATGGAGAGCAAGAAGAACCTCGCTTATTCAACATCTTGGCAACTGGAAAATACAACGATCAAAATAGTGCCTAAATTTAAATACTTGGGGGTCATGCTGGACAATACTCGATGTGAAATAAGGATGCAAAGATTCATCTGGTCCAACGCTCGCTCAATGACAACACAAGCACGCATGCTGGACAACAAATTTGGTTGTTTCTCACTGACGGCTGTACTGAAGCACTACAAAGCAAAAGTCATCCCGTACTTGATCTATGGTGCAGAGGCAATGCCAATGCTACGGGATACAATCTGGCAAAAGATTGAAGGTTTTTTCTGGAGATCAGTCCTTTCTGTTCCCAAATCAACCTCACTACCAGCAATCAGAAGAGAATTGGGGCTCATCTCCCTAAAATCAACAGTTGAAAACAATAGCATGTCACTGTACAGGAAAATTCTCCTTCCTGACTCATCGACCTTGTACAACTTGTTGAGCAGAGAAATCAAAGTAGGAGGCTTCAAAATGGTAACAATGTGGGTGAATTAAAAAAAAGAGCAATTGTAGTCAATTGCTTGCTCACATGAAGATCTACTCTCAAATCCTCTAAGAATAAAAAGAAAACTTGAGGAATTGGATTGGATCAACACCTTGGAGAAGGCAGAGAAGAACAAACTCCTAATCCATCGGCCAATACTCACAAGGAAACGTAATTATCCAGTGGAAATATACAAAAGATGTCCCACTAGACGGCTAAGACAGATCTTCCTAAAAGCTTGACTGAACTTGCTGCCTACAAATAAAATCTTGCACATCAGAGGCATTGCCACCACAAGCACCTGCAGGTTGTGTAAAGACGCTGAGGCAGTAGAATCCATCCGACACTTACTGACATCATGTCCGGTGGTAAAAAAAATTAGACAAAGCTACCTGTCAACTGTCTTGGAACACTCCTCAATCCGCGAGGAGGATGTATGGTGGCCTCGCCTGATAAGCGGACAAAAAACCTTCTGGGCAATCGCTACAGCAAAAATCTTACAAAGCGCTTTATCTCAAATAGCACTGGGAGAAAAAGAAGGACTGCAGAAAACTGAAAACTGAAAAGCAAATCACTGCAATGAAGGTGACTAAGAGCGCAAAGCTAGAAGGTGCCTCACTCTGTCCCTTTTCTTTGTTAAACCAAATTGGTTTGGTAAATACAAATAAATAAAAGTTAAAAAAAAGTCCTCTTTGATGCTCTGTGGGACACATACAATTTGGGGAGGAGTTACCCACATCCCCAGCAAATATGTTAACAACTACCATCCAGCGGTTTTTGCTGTGCTCTGCGCAGACATTTTGATGTGTTCTCTATAGGAAAATGAATTTCAGTAGGTCAATAGTGTTTTTTTTTTACTTTCTCAATAACTTCTTAATTTTTTAACAAATGCACCCCAACATGTCCAGTCGGGGAAGCCCATGATAAACATTCTGTTTTCAAAGTATCAGCCAAATACTTCATGCAATAACATTTTTCGGGTTTCCTATGGAATTAGCTACACTTCTCAACTATAGTGCGGTGACTGACAAACTATTATATATATCTATATATTCAATGAAAACATTTAGTTGCAGGGACTTTAAGGTGAGAACCTAAAGCAAGAAAACCCTTGCAATTCAGCTAAAGCCACCTTAACTTCGCGCACCCTGTTCCACAGACTATGATCATAATGATGATATCACAGATCACATCACTGATGACATCACTAATTACATGTTGTATGCAAACAATGATGACATTACAAATCACATCACTGATGCCATCAGTGGTGACAACAGTAATTGCATTGTATATAACTGATTACAACAATAATGGAATTAGACATAACATCATTTATTAGTTAGCTCATGAAAACTGTGATTACCTTAATAACAATGTAGGCCCTGGACTTGGCCATGACAAAGGCTGGGGTCACTTGGCCAGCACCGCAGACCATAGCTAACGGCCAGTTAGTGTTCAAAAATACCAATGTGCATGGTTAAAAGCCAAGCCATGCCTGTCACTGTTTTAAAATATACAATGGGCTGTGTTGAAAGCTATATAAAGGCGGCATAGACAAAGGCGGTGGCCACTAGCTAGTATTGTGTTGAAGACCATGGCTAACGGCTGGTTAGTGTATATAATATACAGTGGTCACGGTCAAAGGCCATAGCTAGTGGCTGGTTAGTGTTGTGTAATATACAGTGGGTACGGCCGAAAGCCATCACTTATTGCATATCATTATTTTAAAATGTACAGTGGACATGGTCAAAAGATATACAAACTATTCAAAGTCAAAGGCCATGGCTAGTGACCGTGACTGACTGTCTAAGACATGGCTAAGACTGACTGTCTTAAGGGCATGTCAGTTTCCCCAGAAGAATTGAGCAAAAGCCCAGAGGAGTGCGGCAGAAGGATGTGCTTCTCTGGCAAAGTCTAGATCAGGGTGTAAAACAACAGCAAAACGTTTGGGGGTTGCCACATGGAAGGAAAATTACCTACAATTATGAAATCTTTCCTAACACTGCAACTGGTTGGTTTTCTGTATAGTTCAGATTGCATTGGGTCGTGGCTAGAGCCATCGGCATAGTAGGAGGCAGTTGAGATGGAGCTTGTATGGGCTCCGAGGCGACGCCAGTTTTTTGCATTTTTGTAACTGGCGAGGGCTAATTGATGGCCTCTAAAATCTTGGCGTCTGAAAGTTCATCTAGGTGTTCGTAATTTCTCTTCCCCGGATTCTTGAAAGCAAAGTTTGCAGTGGTGCGCTGCGCTGTTTTACAAAGATTTTTTTTTTTGATGAACTTGTGATTTTCTGTACTTTATGGGCCGCCTGGGGGCTGTGTTCTTTTTTCCCGACACGGCTGCATGTGTGGGTGATTTTTCTGGAGGCCTGTGATCACTTTGGATGCCTTTTGAAGCTTTGCTGCTTTCCATGGTTTGATTATCAGTTTTTGAAGAAGATTGCGACAACGTGACATCGGGTTTTATGCTTTGATGTTTTGTTATTTCCATGTTGATTTCTGCAACGCCTTCTGCGTGCAGTGAGTCTTGTATTATCGGAGGTTCTGATGTACAGACACAGCCGTTCCTGGGAGCTCTAGGACTCGCTTCGCTCTCACTAGCTCCTCCCACCAGGATGAAGCCGCGCCTGCTGTTTGGGCTTACGGCTTGAAGCTCGGCATGAAGAGCCTGCTGTGCCTGGTCCTGTGCTTCTGTGGATGTGGCACTGGTAAGTGAGATGCCGTCTTGCATCTCAAGGCTCTCGTTTTTCTGATTATCTGATGGTGGTGTTTGCTTTGCAGAAATGGAGTTAATTCCTTGGCAAGTCATTTCCTCATCAGTCGCAATGGCGTCTTCTGATTTGTCCGAGGTGATCCCCCGCACCCGCGGCCCTCCAGCCACCGGTGTGTGGGCTATGCCTTCGGCGTGATTCAGCTGGCTGTCATTGGGCGAGGCCGTTTCTTCCACTTGCTGTAAGACTTTGGGCTGCCTTGCCACTGCTGTATTCGTTGTTGCTGCAGGCGTACCATTGACTTGCGCTGTTGTCTGTGATTGCATATGTGATAAGGTTGGAGACAATGCTTCATCGTTTTGCGGCGATAGGCTCACGCATAGCTGTGGGGGAGCCGACTGAATGCGGCTTCTGCTGGGAGTCAGGCCTGCTAGTAAGTCTTTCATGCCCGGTTGGGCTTTTGCACTGCGGAGATGCCGTTTGTCGCCGTCCCCTTCACTGTGTAAGTTTGCGGAGGAGGTGGTTGCGGTTGCGGTTGGGAGCATGTCTTTAAGTCCTGCAGGCCTGACAAGTACTGCAAAGACTGCTCCAACCTCTGTGACAAGCACCGCGGCTGCTCCGCGGTTCAAAGCAGCACTTATGGGTCCTCCCGCAGGATTCAAAAGAGCTGGAAGGCAGACTCATAATACTGGAGAAACTGGAGCACGTTGAGGAGAGGGGACTGCAAAGACTGCTCCAACCTCTGCGCAAGGTCAGAAATGTAAAAATATGCAGTTAATTCGGGGTTAGCTGAAAATGAAAAGTGCAAAAAGCCATTTGGAGGAGGGAAACGGATATAATGGCATCAGGCTAGAGGTTGGGAGGGGGAAGAAGATACTGTGTGAAATTGTGGAGACTAGGATGCAGCAGATAATGAGTTGCCATGAAGGAATTTTTCAATAACCGCTGCTATAACCGGGTCTACATCAGTGCGGTTATACTGTTAAACATGTGAAATGTAAGTGCGTCAGTGTAAAATTTGAATACATATAAACAGGCAGTGCTGGGGCATTCTGAGGAGTGGGGGGGAGTGTGTCTGGGTGTAGGGAGGGTAGCTGGGTGCATTGGGAGTCATTTCAGGTGTGCAATGAAGCTGTACATGTGCGGGTTCCATCAAATAAACAAGGTTATAAAATGACGCACTATGTATAACTGCGGTTATCGGAAATTGGGTTCTATTGACACATTGGGCCTCATTACGCGGTAAGGGCACCGGTGCCGGTAATCCGTTACCACCCTACTCCGAGGTCCCTTAGCGGGTCCCTTCCTTAACACCGTTATGGAAGGACGGTACAGCAAATTCCGGTACCGTTATTAGCTCCATCCCCATTCCAGTTGAGCCCTATGGGGGCTCGAATGTGAATGGGGAATGGGAATTTACCGGGTCCTCCAAGGTTGGAATGACCCGGTAATCCCTATTTTGGGAACCCAGAATGCGGTAAGGGGGTAGCCATGGCGCTAATAGCACCATGGCTACCGCCTACCGCGTAAGGTATATTAATTTATTCATACATTCTGTGTATTTTTTTTTTCTATTATTACTTGATGGGTGGTTCTGAAAAGAACCTTTGAGTGTGGAAGGAGGAGGGGGGAACTTGGATGTGAAGAACAGATGGGATATACATACTTTAGGTTTTATTAATACATTTACTTTTTTGACCGACATTTGGAGTATATTATATGTACTGTTTTCTATAACACTTGTGTGTGATACATTGTTGTATTGACATATTATAATAATTGTGTCATGGGGAGAATTTCAAGGTGGATTAAAAAAACGACTCTGAATGTATACTTTTAATACAATGTACATGTTGTTAAACCGTTTCTCCATTTTTTTCAGACTGTTAAATGTATGAAAGGGAGACACATTTTACATACGACAAAGTAGTATAGTGGTAGTATGGAAGTATTTAAACAATTAGAATAGTGAAGACGTGTTTTAATGCAATGCAATTAAGGAACATTTGTTTTGTGTGTTTGTTTATATTTAAAGTAGTTAGATACCCATTGGTGTACTCTAGATGTTTAGTACTGCAAATGTGAATTTAAAGCATAATGTAATGACTACATTTGGGTTCAAGGAATATTAAGCAGGCATTCACTGGTATGATATGATTTGATATGATATTTTATTTGTATTGCGCTCATACACAAGTGTTTCAGAGCGCGACAAGGAAAGGGAGGGGAATAGGGGAGAACACAACAACGATCTTACTAGACCCAGTGACATTAAGAACATACAAGTTCCTGGGAAAGGGAAAGGGGAAAAGTGCATGGAAGGGGGAGAGTGGAGATGGCAGAGCAGAAAAAGACAGATAAATAATAAATAACAAATAAATATATATAGAGACAATAAGCAGTGGTAGTGCAGCCAGCAAGTGGCAAGTGTTGTGTTTACGGCAGCAGACTGGGTAACTCTGATAAGTACAGAAAAAGAAGAACATGGGGATGTGTGGGGGACTGTATGGGCACAGATACAGTCCCCAGAGCAACGGGTGGGCAGGAGGCAGTGCAGGAGGGTGGCAGGTTGAGCAGGTACATGGGCCCAGGGGACAGAGGGTGGCCAGGTGCACAGTGCCAAGAGAGAGCAGATCAGCAGGGGAGAGGGGGAGTGAAGGCAGAAGCAAAGAGGGAGGTCTTGAGGTGCTTCCGGAACCGGAGATGGTTCTCCGATCTACCCCCAGCTCGTTTCTTTGAAAAATGACTGACCCTGAGGGAGTTAGAGGTAGAGGAGCGAAGCGCTCGAGAGGGACGGTGTTTGCAGATGGATAGCTGAAGGTATTTCGGACCCTGGCCCCAGAAAGACTTGTGAACAATGCATAGGGTTTTGAATGTAATCCTTGCATCCACTGGGAGCCAATGGAGAGATTTCAGAGCTGGAGAGTTATGTTCCCAGGGCTTGAGGCCAAGGACAAGTCTTGCAGTCCTGTTCTGGGTTAGTTTCAGAGGGCCGAGAGTAGAGGAAGATAGATTTCGATTGGGGCTGTTACAATAATCCAACCTAGAGAGAACCAGATCTTGGGAAACAGTGAGCTTCTGTGGGAAGGAGAGGAAAGGCAGAGTACCTCTGGGGAGGTGCAGTAGGAAGTTTTACTTTTTAGAGAGCTCAAAGATGTGGGCAGAAAAGGAAAGTGTGGAGTCAAAGATGACCCTGAGGTTCTCAGCCTCGCAGATGGGGGTGGGAGGGGGGGCAAGGGAACCCGGCCAGAGAGTGAGGATAAAGGATGGTGAAGGTGTGCAGATGAGGAGGATCTCTGTCTTGTTGGCATTCAGACAAAGATCATTGGCAGCACACCAATCTTGAATGGCAGTTAGGCAATCAGAGATGAGAGAAGGAGAGGAGGTGGCTGAGGGCAGCCTGAAAAGGAGTTGAGTGTCGTCAGCGTAGCACTGGAAATTTGAGTAGAAAATGGCAATGCAGTGTGCGAGAGTTGCCAGGTGTTGGTTGAAAAGCCAGGGCGAGAGGTTAGACCCCTGGGGAACACCACAGGTAGAGAGGAAGATAGATGATAGGAAGGACCCAAGTTGGATCTGGGAGGTTCGATCAGAGACGAAAGAGGTCACCCAGGCCAGAGCCTGATCAGTGATACCCAGGTTGTCACGGAGATGGTTGAGCAGGATGATATGGTTGACTGTGTCGAAGGCAGAAGAGACATAGAGTAGGATGAGGACAGAGGGAATGTTAGAGTCAAGGTTGGAGAGCAGTTTCCGTGCTTCTAGCTGAGAGATGGCCAGCTTTTCCAGGAGTTTGCCTAGAAAAGGAGTAATTGAAATTGGGCGATAAGTAGCCAGACAGGAATGATAAGCTGTGGGTTTCTTGAGAATAGGATGCACAAGGGAGTACTTCAGAGGGAGACGAAGAATCCTGAGGCAAAGGAGTGGTTGCATAAATCAGCAAGGGCCGGAGCGAGGGTGTCAATGTGGTCCTGTATGGTTTTAGAGGAACAGGGATGAACCTGTTTTGATGAGACTTTCATAGATCGGACTTGTCTAGCGACCTCATCAGAGGAGAAAAGAGGAAAGGAGGAAAAGGAGGGTGGGGGATTTTTAAAGGGGGGTCAGCAAGCACAGACTCAGAGATAATAGGAGGGGCAGGGGAGGAGAGGGGGGCAGGATGTCCTGGGTTTTTGAGATAAAGTGAGAGGCAAGAGCATTGCAGAGATCCTGGGAGGCAAGAGGAGGGGTAGAGACTGCATCAGGGTTGACAAACTCCTTACAGATTTTAAAGAGTTCGGGCAAGTTGTTAGATGCCGCAGAAACACAGGCTTGAATGTGCACTCTCTTCTTGGTGCGGTCAGAGAGTTGGTATGACCTTTGGAGCAGGCGACAGGTCAGTTTGTCAGAGGATGAGCAAGAAGCCCTCCATTTCCTTTCATCTGCCCTAGACTTACGTTTAAGTGTAGCTAGGTCGGAGTCATACCAGTAATTGCACTTGGGTTTCGACTTCAAACAGATCCTCATGACAGAGGCCAGAGCATCAAGAGTATCAGAAATAGAAGAATAGAGAAGGGATAGGGCTGTGTCCGGTTGTGAGTCAGCCAGAGGAGGAGGGGGGGGGGGGGAGGTGGCAGTGAAAGCCTCAACTGACACACACTTCTTAGGCCGGATGTCCGAGAAGGTAGATGGCAGTGTTGGGGTGGGTTTGACTTTGGGGGAACAGAGTGAGAGATGAGAGGAGAGAAGACAGTGCTCACTCCAGTGGAGAGGAGTGGTCAGAGGGATAGAGAGAGGGAGGCCAGAGGAGATCTAGACATGAAGTGTGTCCTGCAGAGTGCGTAGGGCCAGAGGGGAGGATAGAGAGGGAGAGGGAATCGCAGAGGTCACAAAAGAGCAGAGGTGGGTGTTGAGTTCACCAAGGAGGAGGAGTTTAGTGGTTGAGGCCAGGAAGGAGGAGGAGAGGTCAGCCCACTCAGAGAGAAAAGAGGTGATTTGACCAGGGGGCCTGTAGAGAGTAGCAACAGTAAGAGAGTGACTAGGAGAGATTGAGAGCCTGCAGACAAGGCATTCGAAAGAGGAGTAGATCTGAGTGGGAATGATAGTGGCAGGAATCCACTCAGGAAAGATCAG
This sequence comes from Ambystoma mexicanum, assembly GCF_040938575.1. NCBI lineage: Eukaryota > Metazoa > Chordata > Amphibia > Caudata > Ambystomatidae > Ambystoma > Ambystoma mexicanum. The sequence goes on from NC_090922.1 coordinate 1,166,991,421, forward strand.
GGCTACACCCCATCCAGGCCGAGTGGATCTGGGTGCGGAGAGGATGTTGTAGCCATCAGGGAGGAAAGTGTCAAAGCTTGTGACAGAGCTTTCTTTGATCCATGTCTCCGTAAGACCAAGGACATCAAGTTCTAGTTTTTCAAGGAGGTGGCAGATGTCAGAGGAAGGATTTACAGCAGAGCAAGATTTGAGAGTGGAAAGATGAAGAAGGTTGCCGGCCTTAAAGACCTTCTGGGGAGGGGTACAAATCAGAGGTACTCAGTGCGGAGTTGTGGAGGTAGCCTGAAGAGGGGCAGAGGAAGGAAGAGTGGGCAAGGTAGCCACAGAATGAGAGGAGGGGACAGCCGGAGATGAAAGGAAGTTGATGAGGTGAGGGATCCGCCTATTGAAGAGGAGCAGATTGGCCTGAGGACCTTGGACCATAACAGTGCCATTTAGGTAGACATTAAGGATGACTCTGGAGGAGTCAAAATAAGCCATTAGGACTTCCCAGCGGGTGCCACCATTTATTGGAGAGGAGGAGACAGGACAGAGTACTGAAATCATATGGGGGTCCATAGATCCAGCAAAGGAACAGCAAAGAGGTTGTCGGTGAGGGTCTGCCTGGAAGAAGCGCTGGTATATCTATCAGCGATAGGAAGACCAGGGTTGGAGGCCAAGATATCCTTTTTAAATTTCTTCTTTCCAGACTTAGTAAGAAGGGAAGTATAGTTGATAGAGAAGCAGTTGGAATAGATGGGAAAAACCTTAGTTTTTTTAGTAACAGAAGTGTACTTACATTCAAACCAATCACTTCTTAATTTCACATATGCAGAATAGTGTCCTGAAGTTGTTGTGACACCTGTGTGGTATTATGTCTACTGGTGTGAATGTTTTCTTGCCAAGAGATACTTGGGCGTGTGTGAAGTTAGTGAGTTCACAGTTATTTTTAGTGCCATCTTCATTGTATCTTAAAAGCATTAATATTACATATTGGACATGTGCATCTATTTTCATATTATTTTCATAGCAAAATGAGCATAACATGCCATGGTTTTCATTTTGGAGAGTTGTTGAAATGGAATGGCATTACAATTTGGCCTAGATACATAGACACATAGTTCCTTAAAGACATGCTCTTGCAAAACGTGGTTGCAGAGAATGCATGTATGTTTCTAAATTCTTCTTCCGTTCCAAAATATTTACTTTGTATGTGTTCAATTTGTCTCAACACTTCTTGGGATTTTCTATTTAAGAGATTGTCATTGAGTTGTTGTAGTTCTGCAGCTGGACCTTTAGCTGTGTGCAATCTACGAACACGGTTTTTCATGTTATGTGATGGAGAATACTTTTACAAGTGGTTTCTGAAATGCACGATAATGAATGTCCTCATGGGCCAGTGTGGATGGAAAGGAGTCCATGTTTTGAAAAGGTTTACTTTTGTCTTGTATATTAATCAATGAGTGAAGAGTTGTAAACATTTTTTAACGACTGTTGGCGTACATTACATATTGAGCTGCAAGTCCATTTGTACACTGGGAGAACAGTGCATGAAGTATCAGTTTGTTAATTTCGAAGTGAGGAACGTGAATTCTCAGATCTTTTTAGGCGATTGCTAAGAACTCATCTTCAGAATTTGTTTTGTAAAATTGATAATGTTTTATTGTGACTATATTGACATTTGTAGATATAGTTTGAGGTTCATTTTCAGTTGTAATTTGTGTGCTATGTATCTGGTTACTTTTTGATGCAGGAGCAAAACTTTTGTTAGTGGTGACTGTTATATTTTGCAAGAGCAGAGTTACTTGTTCTCTGGCTTGTATGATTTGTATAAGTTACTTTAGTGGAGGGTGAGTGTATGACTTTCCCTTCTTTTTATTTGCTCAATCTTTTTTAGTAGGCATTATTTTGTATCTGTTGGAGAAAGAATAGTCTGTGATTTAATGTTGTAGGTGGCAATGTACAGGGATGGGGATGAGTGATGTATGGATAATCATATGGATTCATATTGAGGACTGGGATGAGGAGGAGGGATGTTGGAGTCATAATATAGATAATAATTGCAAAGTGGTATGATGGGTCGGGATGAGCACATAATGCAATATATTGTGAATTGCGTAATGGTATGAGGAAGGGGGAAATACAGCAATGAATGCATTGTTGTTAGTGAAGTAACATGAGAGAGAGTGGTGTAAGCATAACTATGTAGATTAATGTTGGGTACTGGATGAAGAAGAAGGGTGTTGGAGTAATAATATAGATTATAATTGCAAAGTGGGATGTGGAAGAGGAATGCACATATAATGGTAGCTGTGGACTCAAATAAGTGTAGAGGAAGAGGTTGTAGTCCTCTGGTGAAGTGCCATTAGGAAGAGGGATGCAGGGATAATGTAAAATAATGTGATTTAAGTAATGGTATGAGGAAGTGAAATACAGCAATGAATGCATTATTGTTAGTGAAGTCACATGAGGGAGAATGGTGTAAGCATAATGATATAAATTTATGGTGGTAACTGGGGTTATCAATCTGGAAAAATGAATACCCTTCATTTGAATGATAGACGTGACTTGATGGCCGTGGGCCAACCGTCTTATGCACCAAATTATAGAAATATAAACTGCTATGCTTGACCGACAAGCGGCCATTTTAAAAGTAGCAAGAATCGCCATTTTGCTTGTTAACCATTGCTCATTCCTTTCTGTCTAAAAACTGCTTTGCAGCTTGCAATTCTTGCGAATTCTGCTTACTCTGCTCAACTGTTAACATTGTTGTCTGAATATGAAAGGACAAGGTCGCGGGACTGAAGAGTTTGCTGAAACTCCTCATGATTAGCCCAGAGAGGAATGCCCACTCTCCCTCTCTGTAGCCTTGGGAGGAAGCTGCAGGGCATTTAATCACTTCACAGCTGTCAGCCAGTCTCGTACGATGGGAGAATATGTTAGAAAAATACAGTTAAAGGCTTGATTATGCTTCTCATACGGCCCCCCTTCGCAAAACCCTTTGGAACATGTCGGCTCCCAGGACACAAATAGTACCTCATAGATAGCAAAGCTTGGAATGTGGCTCTTCACCCGTGTACAGATTGCTTCCAAGAACAGAACCACCGTGTTCTAAAAGATGCCTCCGCACTTTCTAAATTGCACATTGTTACTAGAATAGACATCGAAAGCATTATAATCGTCATACTCGTCGGATATGTCCATCGTCATCCCGAGTTCAAAGGAACTTAATACAGAGGGGTGTTGAACATGACTTTGCTGATTGTATGATATGCATTTTGTATATATGTAACTGATGTACGTAATTCGCTCTCTTGCGTCCCTCGAGGTCTAGGAAACTCACGTCGCGGGGCGTGAGATCAGAATTGGCCAATTGATACTATCTTTTGCTTGCAATAAACCCTAACATTGGGAATTTGAAACCTCGTGTCTGGCTTTTCATGTAAGGTCATTGCCTTGTTTCCATAGCACGAGGGACACCTAGGGGCCCCTTTCAGGGTGAGGATATTATATACATTCACTTTTGAAAGTAACATGAGGTAGATGGATGCATAGGTGATAGGAGATCTGATAAAAAAATAAATGCTATAGATTGTAATTGTAAAGTGGTTTGTGGTTTGTGGAAGGAGTATGTATAGATGCTTATAGATGATGGGATTGCATGATGAAATGTTTGTAGCGTTATAGGGTGCAGAGTGGTGATGTTATAGGATGGGGACGATTGGTGTACTGTAATGGAAAAGAGTGTCATTGGAGCAATGGAATGAAAAAGTGGGAAATATAATAGACTATTTAGGATAATACAAAATATAATTATGTTATTAAAATTGTTACGATTTATTTATGTATTTGTTCTTTTACATAGCGCACCTAATCCTCAGGTATTTGTGCGCATTGCATATGGTTACACATTGAGTACATAAGACAGACAGCAAAGAAAACAGGTGCTGCATATGGTTACACATTGAGTACGCAAGACAGACAGCAAAAAAAGCAGTGCATAAAGTAGTTACAATCACATAAACAATATGGGAAATTAGCATATATAAACAAGTTCGCCAGGATGAGGTTGGGGGTGAAATTGATGTCTTCTGGGCAAGGAGTCACTTTTTTGTAGTGTTCTTGTAGCAATAAAAAGAAGGATCCATTCAAAGGGCTACTGGTAAGGAGTTCCAGAGCTTCGCCGCTAATACAGGGAAGCTGCTACCACCCGCTTTCTGTAACTTGTGTAGTTGAGAGGACCTGGTAGTTCGGTCAGAAATTGCGCCCTGATGCCTCTTATGACTTTACAGGCCATATACTTGGGAGCTGAGTTAGACAGGCATTTATGGGTGAGTGCTAAGGTTATGAATGTGATTCTATCCTTAACTGAGAGCCATTGTATGTTCTGTCTTGTCAACGATATATGGTGAGCTCTAGGGATTTTTAATGCAGTTCTAAGGGAATTATTTTGAAGTATTTGCAGTTATTTTGCTTTCGCTTATTAGTTCCTAATTACACGGTATTGCAATAAGCTAGTTTAGAAAGAATTAGCACTCTAGCCAAGGTAATGCAACTTCCTGTTGACCGGAAGAGCCTGCATGTATTTATATGTTTTCATGTATAGGCTGTGGAAGAGGCTATGGCATTAACTTGTCTGGTCAGAGTCAGTGAGTGTTTTTACATCACTGGACACATTGATGTTGATGTCATGCATGTTAAAAGATGTATCTATTTATTTTTATTTATTTACATTTTTAAAGCGCTCACACAGCCTGCGGGCATGGAGGCGCTTTTACAGGAATTCTTTATTTTTTTTATTTGCGTAGTTGTTTGTCTTAGTTGCATATTTATGACGTGCTTAAATACGCATAGGTTTCTAAGTGCGGACCCGGGGATCGAATTGTGTTGGTTCGTGTCGTCTTGCTTCCAAGGCGTGCATGTTGCCGCTGAGCTATGCTCCCGGATTTAAACTGGTTATGTAGTTTATTTAATATAGTCTATGAGCCAATGAGAAGTAGCTCTGTCTTATCATCATTTAGGCAGAGGCCGTGTGTGGTCATCCATGCTTATATGATTACGTAGATTTTGTTCTGTAATTTGTGTCCTTTTCATAGTTACCAGTGATAGGGATGAGGACTTGGGTGTCATCTGCATAATTTATAGTAGGTGACACCCAAATGGTCAAGGTTATCGAAAAGGGGCTTAGTGAAAATATTATAGAGCATCAATGACACGCATGAGCCCTGTGGTACCCTGCTCGTGACCGGAGCTGGATCAACTGCAGCGGTGGGTGCGAACACTCATAGATCTGTTGTCCAAGAAGGATTGTATCCATGGGGTTGCTTCTGTTGAAAAATTAGCTGCTGAGGATAGGTGTTTACACAAGACTTTGTGATTGACTGAATCAAAAGCGGTCGAGAGGTCAAGTAGAAGTCGGAGTGCAAGTTTACTTTTGTCTTTTAGGTCGCCCATCTGAGTTTTTAGATCTAGCAAGGCCTTTTCTGTGCGATGTCTCGGTCTGAAGCCTGATTGTCTGAGTCCAGGAAGATTATTGGTTTTGAGGTGTTCCTGTATATGTAGGTATGCTACCCAAATTAGAATTTTCAGCAGGAAAAGTACAGTAGTTATTGGTCGACAGATTGGAGGAGAATCTGGATCAAGGTTAGTTTTTTAAATAGTGGACGTTCCCAGGCATCTTTCAGATTAGATGGGACCGTACTTTTCATAGGAAGCATTTTTTCATTTAGTAATGAATGGCGCAAAGTATGTGGCTGCCTCTTTGATGATTGTTGCAGTGCATGTATCCCCCTTTCATCTTGAAGGTTTGAGGCTAGTTATTATGTCTTCTACATCATCGATGGTGAGAGGGAAACATTTGAATCGATCACATGGTTTAGAGGAAGAAGTCTGGGTCTCAGTTGGAGATACGTCAGAGATGAGGCTGATTTTTTAGTTTGAATTTTAGCTTGTAGCAGCGCTATTTTGTCAAGTAAGGCTTTTTGTATGTTCATACACCATGTCTTATCTTTGGTGCATGCCTCTAGTGGTGGAGTAGGGGATTCTAGCTTTCTAAGGATAGTAAATAGTTCTCTATTTCCTGATTTGGCTTTAATGATTCTGTATTTGTAAGTGTCACTTTTGGTTTGGTGAATGGTAGTTTTGTAACAATTGGAGGCGTTTATGAATTCTATTTTGTTAGATGCTGAAGGGAGATTTCTCCATAAAGTTTCAGCACTTCTTTGATTATTACATAAAGTTTTGAGGTTAGGGTTGAACCAAGAGTTTAGGTGAGCATGTGACTTGGCTTTACGCATTTTCAGTGGTGCTACAGTATCCATGGCTTGGTTTAGCGTTAGGTTATAGAGCTCCACTTATGATGCTGGGTCAGTGTTAATGCTAGGGTGATTGAGGATGGGTTGTAGTAAAGGTAGTAATTTCTCTACTGTAATATTACGATTAATTCTGGTGAATGCCGGTGGAGCCAGAGAGGTTAGGTGGAGTGCTGTTCTGTAGGTTGAAAGGGTTGATGTGGGGATCCGACCATGCGCATGGTACATTAGAGAGGATATTGGTATCACAGTTAAGGTCAGCAATCCAGTCGAGGGTTCTCCCTTTAATGTGCGTGGGCTTGGTGACACAGAGTGAGAAGCCTAGTTCAGTGATCATATTAGCTAGGGCTGAGGCATTGTATTCAGATGTGTCATTGAGGCCTCAGGTAAGGTCTTCAAGCAGCATAATTTGGGATCCTGGTTTGGTGTTGGCAGAATGGAGTTGTGTTATATCTTCCTCGAAGATCAATATTGGTCCTGAGGGCCTATATATGAGGTGGATTGTTACGTTTTGTGATGCTGTTAACGGTAATTTAATGGATAAGAGTTCTCCTGAAGGGAATGATTGGTTAGATAGAGCCCTAAAGCCCTGTTGTGTTTTAGCAAAAAAGGCTACAACCCCCACCTCTTGAGGATTCGCTGGCTGATTTGATGATAGTATAATTGTCAGGGATGGCTAATGAGAAAGCAGGTCCTGCAGCATCATGGAGCCATGTCTCAGTTATAGCTAAGAAGTCAAACTCTTTGGAGATTATCAAGTCAGCGATATCAAGAGCATGAGCAGTCAAGGATCTCACATTTATCAGTGCTCCCTTAATAGGTGTGCTCTTTCTATGTAAGGTGGTGCTATTAAGACTGATTGAAGGTCAGGTGGTGTTTGTTGAGAGGGTTGAACTGTTATTGTCTAAGTTGTTATTAGATTTAGCCATATTCCTCATTATTTTCAAGGACATAGGGTTAGTTTTGCCTCTACGGATTGTGGGTGGATAAGGAGTTTTGATTCTAGAGCCTAGCCTAAGATTCCTAGTTGTTGTAAGGCATGGTTGATTGGGTATAGGTCTAGAAGCGTAACGCTGGATCCGTTGGAGAGGTTTAAGAGAGAAGGCATTATTTTTTGCTGGCATTGAAAAAGAGTTAGGATTCAGTAGCTCACGAGGTAATATGGTGCCAGAGTGAGGTAATGATTTCAACATCATTAGGGAAATGCTGAGTTTGTTCAGCTTAGAAAAGTGGGCATTGGTAAGCTGGAGGGTTTCATGCATCTCCGTCTTGGCTATGGCAGTTGAAGCGAATGGTATCATGGTGAGCAGTGATGTAATACTAAGTAAGGACAGTATCCACGATGAAGTGTAGTTGTTAGTTTGCATGATTTGATAAACTTGAGTTGGTCTCTGTTGCAGGACAGAGTATAGATTTGGGCACTTAGGTATGCTGACGTTAAGATAGTTGTACGTTGCTTTGGTAGATACCGAATAAGATGCTAGGCGAGACAGGTTATATAAATGCTAAGGAGGAAGTGTCAGGCAAAAGCTTGTTCAAGCATCAAAGGGTCAAAGTGGCAGATAGATACACTTTTCTAGTTCAAACATATAATCAAAGGTCAAGCACGATGTCGAGCAAGGGCCATGTCTATTGTCAAGGGTTCAATGAGCTAATAAAAGCAGTTATACATTTGAATTGGATAGGCTAATAAAGGCAAGCTAATAAAGGCTAATAGGCTAATATAAACAGTTGTACATTTGAAGCATAAGGACAACATAAAAGCAAGAACGGATAGTTGAGCAAGGCCTAATCTATCAGCATAGGGTTGAGTCGGTAATGCAGGCAGTTATATGTTTCACATGGATAGCATGCCAAGGATTGCCGAGGAGATACAAAGAAGGATTAAGTAACGGCAGGAGAATTATGCATATCAGGTGGGTAAGCCACATCGAACAATATTGGAATACCAAATGAGGTAAATCACAATCACTTGTCAATAAGGAATGTGAGCTAACTTGGGAAAGGTTCGCAAGGTGGACTGTGGGAGGCCATGGAAAGTTAGATAGCAAAGGATTGGAGCTGGGCAGTAAGCTGATTAAATATTTCATGTGCCGTGTGCAGCAAATGTAAAATTGCTTTACCAAGACCATGCGCTGACATTGAGCAAATTTGTTGTTTCAGGACCAGGTCAGTGGGCCGACATTCGGTGAGAGCGGATTTGTAATACCGCTAAGGTGGACAGTAGTCAGCAGTATGGCATTATCAGTCGAGATAAAGAGGGGCCAATTATCACAACAGATCTAGAAACTACCTCACTATCCCTACTCTGCTGAGAAATTGCCCTGCCTAACCAAAGCTAAAGGGAAATACTCTAACACAGGATGTCAGGCCCTCATACTAAACATCAAATGCAAAGAAAGATATATGGCAATTCAAATAACATCAACAACATTCACAGTTTCTTGATAACTTCTCAATAACCTGGGCGAGTTCGCTTCCCCAGAATTCAAAGTGAATTTTACTCCAGTGGTCTACAAAAGAAAGAAACAAGGACACCCCTGTAGATGAGATAGTAAAAAAGAATGTGGTTGTTCCTAGAAATTTAGGAACTCCCGTCCCCTGCACACTGTCTAATATCTGAGGAGCAGATCAAAAGTTTGGTATTTTTAGATATATATGTTAAACAATTTCATGTAGTACAATTTAAAGTTCATTTAGTAGGGCATTGGGATTAAATACCCAGCTCACAAGATTTATAACAAAATCATCAAATTTATTTAGACACTGTTAGTTAGGCCAAACGCGTTTCGAGTAACAACTCTTCTTATGGGGCAAATACATCTTTAACAAAATTTCTAGAAAAAAGAAAAAAGACCATCTTCAATATAGCTGTGTATACAATTTACGCACATTTTGTACATTTGAAATTCAAATATAAAGGATCATTACAATCTAGATTAGAATACAAGAGGTAACTCATTCGGTGTCTAGTATATACAACCAGTATGGTGATACTCAATAGTTCCAGTCAACTATTACATGTAATCATATAATCATTAGAGAGGGGGGATAATCTAATTATCCTCATTAGTTGATCTAACTAGATCAGTGAAGGGAACAATTTTACTTACCAACTGAGTTGGCAACTTAGTTGTAAAAAAAGGAGCAGTCAGGAGTGCAAACAGCAGATGCTTTAGGAGAAATCTTACATCACTATGCTGAGAAAGTAAATAAAAAAATATTAAAAACATGCGTGTCAAGACTAAGTTAAACTGGGGGATAGTGAAAGTAGAAATAAGTGGTATCTGCTTACACAGGTCCTCATCCCATTCACAGGCACCTGGCGGATACAAAAACACTAACCACCATCTACTCCACTATCCAATCATGGATGGCAGATAACTGGCTATGCCTCAATAGTGAAAAAACCGAACTCCTCCTCATAGGGGCACCTTCCACTCTCGGGAACCTCGGTGAACAGTACGCTTCCTTCACTATTGACAACATTCCCATCAAGGTCTCCAATCACGTGAAGACACTCGGAGTCTACCTAGACTCCGACCTGTCAATGGATAGACAGGTCAATGCCATTGCCTCCTCCTCAGCCTACTACTCTAAAGTCCTCAACGCTGCCAGACCTTTCCTGTCACGCCAGAATTGCCTCACCATTGCTAGGGCAAATATTGGATCTAGGCTACACTACTGTAAAGCCCTACTTGTTGGGACCTCCAATAAAAACCTTGACAAACTTCAGCTAGTTCAAAATAATGCACTGAGGGCGGCCACGGGTACCGCGAGAAAAGACCACATCTCCGAAGTCAGAAGACAGGCACACTGGCTTCCGGTGAAAGAGAGGATTGTTTTCAAAACACTCGCCCTCACCCACAAATGCCTCCATGTCCCAAAGAATCACCAAGCACTCTGCCACCAGACCATTAAGAATGTGCTACTCCAATACGATTTTCACGCCCAAAACACGCAAGGTGCCCGCCGGTGGTGCCAGCTTTCCCACACGGGCCGTCACCCACTGGAACGCACTGCCACCGCACATAAGAATGATTGAATCCCAGCAAGCCTTCCGCAAAGCTGTTAAAACCAAGCTCTTTGTATGAAACGTACCTGACTGCATTCTGTTCCTGTATTACGAATATCATGCGTCACCTGCAACTATGCCTGTTATTGTGTATCCATAAGACCTCTGGTCTCATGCATATCCGCTGAATCAAGAATCCAACACTTGCTTGTAACATGTCCATGGGCTGCAAGTGCGCTATACAAATGCGAATAAATAAAATAAATAAAGTACATCAGGTACTAAAAGTCCTGATGGAATAGGTTGTCTCTCACAGAAGACTGAATAGTTCGGTGCAGACGATAAAACTAATTATCTGCAGAGGAAGAGTTGAAAAAATGAGCCAGAATCCCCTATGAGGTGGTCTGACAAGTATGTCAGAAACAGAATACCAGACTTACTTGATATAATGTAGCTCATCCAGCAAAGGGACCATGGCGAACCGCCTCCTGCAGCTCGAGGATGCAGCTCACTCATGGTGGCCTTCTTTTATAATCAGCTAGCGAATGACGTAGGAAGAGGCATGCGCCTCGGACTGCGTAGGGATGCGCAGGCGTGCGGGCTGCTTTTTCATAGGGTTATGTCATAGTTCTGATGACACGGCGGAGCCAGTCTCAGAACTTTTTTTGTAAATAATGACAAATAATCCAACCGCGCATGTGTGGGATGATAAATGCAAAGTCAGAAACTTAATAATGGCGAAGGTACACTTCCGTAATTTTAAAGGTCGATATTGGCCAGGTAGCCAATGTGAATAATAAAAAGCACGCGAATAGTTTGAATATAATAACCTGCGCGTGCCCGAAAAGAGGTAACGTGACCAAGGCCAATTATAATAAGGACATAAATGTCTGATGACAAGTAATTTCTGCACTCAAGGCTGGAGCACCATAATGAACTTACATTAAAGTTGTCAGTCAGTATTGTCAGTGTATGTATGAAAAAATGGGGTAAGGTGAAAGTTATCAAAAAAGGGGCTTTGTGTTAGTATGTACATCAATAACATATGAACAAACATAATACAAGTATTTAATGACAAAATATTAGAAATGCAGTACAATATCAAAACAACCTAAAGTTTACATAATGTCTTAAACATTCACAGGATGTGGTGTACATAGGAAAGGTGTACGGGGATGCATAATGTACAGCATGTTTATAATTACAGTACAGAAAAAACGAAGAATCAAGTCATGTAAAGAAAAACAAAAAAGGTTTCTGAGGATATTTTCTTAACCAATACAATTCACAGAGTATGTTGTACATAAAAAAAAAGGTATATGGGGGTACATAGAGCTCAGCATATTGTCAGACTAATTGATCAAACATCAAGTTGTGTAAGGATGGTGGTATGTGGATGTCTCATAAGTAAGTTCCTAGATAATAGTCCTCATTCATACCAAGTGGGGTAAGTGAGTCTAGGCAATGTATCCAAAATAGTTCTCTCTGTGATAGTAGTTTTGGTGGTCTCCTCCTCTGGGTAGTGGGTATACTACTTCAAGTACCACCATTCTCATTTGTGCTACTGTGTGTTGATGGTCTCTGAAGTGCCTGTACACTGGGGATTTGATATGTTTAGCCCGAATATTGGACTTGTGCTCAGTCCAACGTTCCTTGGCCTTTCTGGAGGTTTTACCTACATAGTATTTTCCAAAGGGACAGCGCAGGGCATAAATAACATTTTTGGAATCACAGGTCGCAAATTGTCTCAGTGGAATTTTCTTCCCAGTATTGCCATGAGGAATATGATCTCCTTTTATGACATTGGAACAATGTTGGCAATTCAGGCACAGATAAGTGCCATTTCTCGGTTTAGACAAGCAGATTTGATTATTAGGTTTCCGTTTTTCAGCTTTGATCAGTTTATCACGAAAGTTTTTTCCCCGCTTATATGCAAGCATCAGTGGTTCTGGGAAAAGCTGGTTCAGTTGGGGGTCTGTTTTGATAATGTCCCAGTTCTTGTGTATTATCCGCTTTATCTGAAAACTCTGACCTGAGTACTTTAATGAGTGGTAAAATTGTTTTTTTCATTTTTGACTTATGGACTCAGTAGGTCTTCTCGGCTTTGTGCTTCTGTTCTTTAAATGGCTTTGTTGATCAGATCCTCTGGAAAACGTCTATCTTTGAATCTAGACTTCATAGTGGTATATTCATCCTGTAATCTGTCTGCTTCGGATGTAATTCGTTTTACTCTGAGTAGTTGGCTGTAGGGTAGATTTTCTTTCAAATGTTTGGGATGAAAACTTTGAAAATGTAAGGTACTGTTTACATCAGTTAGCTTCCGGTAGATCTGAGTTCTGAGACCTGTGTTAGTAATTTCAATTGTGACATCCAAGAAATTCACACTCTGACTGTCGGAAGCGGCTGAGTTCGTTCTATCAGTGCGGCTTGAAGGTTGACGGCTTTGGAGTGTTACGAGTGGCGTGTTACGAGTGACGTCCACTCGGCCTCCAGGTCCTTTCCTCTGATCCTGCTGATCTGCTTTGTCGGAATTGGAGTTGGAGTCAGCTGTGCTGTGCCGTGCTGTCCGGGTGCCTGAGCCGGGTGCCGGGTGCCTTTTGTCAGTCCTGCTAAGTGGAGCCTCGGAGCCTCCGAGTGGATCCTCTCTGTGCGCTGTGGAGTGTGCTGCAGAGACTGTGGGGGCAGCGGACAGCGAAGGTGAAAGCTGTGAAAACGGGTGGTGACAGCCTGAAAAGTAAAAGAGGCTGAAAAGAGGCTTCACTCCACTCCACCCGTCTTCTAATTGATTTGCAGAGTGTAGAGCTTTTCGCCTCTCTTTAACTTCCGTGGTCCTAACGAGAGTGAAAAAAGCGGGAGTGGGAGTGGGGCTAAGCGGACAGTGACGAAGTCTGCTGGCTGTCCGCTACACCTTTGTTCTCTGCACTTTCCGCACTTTTGAGGCTTTGCTAATCTGAGCTATTTTGAGCTATCATTTGAGCTATAATTTTCTGGAATTTGGGCTCTGATAGCTGATTGCTGATGATACTTTTGATTTGAGTTTTTGTGTTTTTTGATTCTGCTTCCCTGACGTGGGGACTGTTGGCATCTTCTGCCTTTGGCCCAAGTCTAAGGAAGTGTGATTTTTAGCTTAATTCAAACACTCTAGTACAAAAGGGGGAAATGTATGACCTCCATAGCGCGGCTCTACCCTCGGAAGCCCAGAGACCATTATAATTTACTCCAGTGGACTCGGGCAAGAAGCCATCCCACAAAGAGAAGGAAAGGACGAGAGCATCTTTTTTTAAACCCTACAAATCAGGTGGTGGTATTTTTCTTCCTCCACCCAGCGTTTATCCCTCAGATGACCAGTCACCAGCAAGCTCGGGTTTTCAGGATTCACTATCGCAGATGAGGCCGCTAGAGGGCCAGTCAAAGCCTTTAAATCACCCCATCCACGCGCTTTTCCAAGGTGATCTTGATTTTACCCTGAGGACTTCCACTATGAAGAACGTGATCTCAAATCATCTAGTCTCTACTAGTGAGCCATCTCTGACTAATATTATGCCTCCTTTTCTAGTTCCAGGGAATGGGCTCAGTGCAATTAGAGACTTCCTTGACTCATCGTGGTGATGATTTTAGTAAGCCTAGAGATGATGACAAGCTGGAGCTGGAAGTGGTAGTCTTGGCCTCCGACGTGGGGGGGACTCTGAGACCCATTGAAGAAAGGTCTCAGGAGATCCCCTATGACCCGCTAATTGTATCACCAGAACAAGAGAGGCCTGTTGATTATGTTCAGAACTCCCCTGAAGTACTTGTGCCACCGACTATAACGGCTCTAAATTTCGTTCTATCCTCTTTGGTTAAGGTTTTTGAAAATCTGAAAACTGAGATCTACCAGCATTCGGGTATACTATTAGAGATTACTAAGGATTTGGAATTAAATGAAATTGCTATGGTGGCCTTAAAATCAGCAATTAATGACTCACTGGGAGGGTTCCTGACTGAACTCCATAAAGAAGTAAAGGACCAATCATGTAAAATGGCTCATTTGACCGAATTATGTGGGGATTTAAAAAATGGTGTATGTGACTCTACTAGAAAAAGCAGAATGCTATGATAACCAGACACAGGAAGGTGCCCCAGGATCTTTTGCCCCTATTCTACCTGAGGCCACTTTTGATGATACTCCCTTCTCAACATCTGTGATGGAGGAGTTCTTGTGATTAGCTATGATGGCGGATATTGACCCTCAATCTATGGTCCCGGATGAGGATACGCCAATTAACATCTCTTCTTCGGTCTCGGTTTTGACAGCTCCTCGTAACAAGAAACTAAATGGAAAGTCTAAAAGGAAAAGAAAAAGTAGGGCGTTAATAGCCGATGAAGTCATCTCTCCTCCAAATAAACAGTGTAAACAGAAGAAAAGCAGATTATTTCTGAAACTAATCAACATCCGCGAAAATTAAAAAATGGCTTAAAGAACCTTGAAAAATCTCAAAAGGAATTGGTTATGATCCCTTGTTCTAAAAAGGGGAAGAAAACTCCTAAATCGAAAACCCAAAAAATCCAGTCTATCGCTGAAATGATAGTGCCTGGAGGTAAGTGGGAAGTCAAACTGATTCTGCAGAGCAACCAAAGAAAATTGCACCGATCTTTTTAATGGCTAAACAGAAAAAGTTGCTGTCTAACCCTCTGGTGAAAATTGCTCCTATTTTCTTGAAAAAATCCGAGAGGGTCCTGGTCCCAAGGGTGCGATTTCTAGTACAGAAAATCTGCAAGCAAACACTGCCGATGTAACGAAGTGCCCGCCTGACAGATCTGCACTTTACAGGTCTGATGGTCATTTGCATCATCTAAAGGTTGGATCGCTTCCAGCTGTTGGAATTGGAGCTCCTACTGGCCTAGGAACTCCAACGGGGAATGGAAATATCCCCATAGGAGTCCAGAGGACCGATAAATTGTATACGCAGAATGTAGACATGAGAGTTTTTTTGTCAAGACACTTTGTATCTACACGCAATGACTTTCCGTTAAATTTTTCTGCAATTCTCATGGAAATGAAGTCAATTCCAGCTTTGAAGTACTTTTCTTCAGATGATATTGAGGCAGTGAGTTTTCCGCTTGGTACTGATACTAATACGGCGGCAATAAAATTGAAGTCAAGACTAGGACTGGATTTAATTATGGGTGAGGTGATGGCGTGGGAGCACAGGGGTCTGAAGATCTCTTGGATTTGTCCGGTACCTGTTTCCACTTACTCCCACCAGGTAGTTAACCAAGAGCATGTTTGGGGAACAGCTATTAAGTATGTTCCCCCAACAATGCCATCGAGTGTGTGGGATATGCTACCTGAAGTGATCTTGCAAGTCTTTCTTAAGATGGGTATGACCCATCCGAAGATCTAGGGTCGACTCAGGTTAATGTGTTATCATGGAATACTAGAGGCTATACATCTTTCTCTGAGGATCCTAGAAGATCAGAAATGTTCAAAACATTTGACTACATTCTTTTTCAAGAAACCTGGCTAACTGGTTTAGTGGGTTTAGATGGGTACTCTATTTTTCAACAGTTGGCTTTGGCTCCAGGGGTGGGCAGACCGATGGGGGGTCTGATGGTGGCCTCTGGTAATGAGGTGTTTAAATCCTCTGTTATTATTTCAATTAGTACCCAGGGGCTCCTTATGGTGAGATTCTCATCAAGAAGCCCTATTGAATGTCCAAGTTGGATTGTGGTAAACTTGTATTGGAACCCTGGTGTCCTTCCACTATTTTTGCATGCCCTTTCTGATGGTTTACTTGACTTTTCTCTGCAATACCCGGCGGATGACATTCTTATTGCCAGGGATCTCAATTCTCAATGTATTTCTACACTGGATCCTAGGTCAGTCAATATTAAACAGAAGTCCAGCAATGGTAAAATATGGTTAGAGTTTATGCAGGATTGGAATTTATTTATGCTGAATGGAAACATCTGGGGGGATATTCTGAACTCCGCTTCTTGGCATAGAGGTTCCTCTTTCTCCACGATAGATTATTTTTTTGTCTCAAAAAATATTTTTGGGAATTGTTGTATCGTGGGGGATGGAAACTACGATGACCATGCTATGCTGAAGGTGGCTTTGTCTTATGATTGTGTTTCAGTGGCCCCTCGCTATGATCATGAGCTCTTTATTAATAATACAGGGAATGTTATTAGAAAATTTCCCAAAGGAGGCCAACTACTAAACAAGGAGCTGAGACATAGGACGAGTCATCTATCTGTTCAGCAACTGTCTGACTTCTGTACTCCTAGGGTCTATTTGAATTTTTTGTCTGGCTTCGGTGGAGCCCTCCTTATAGAAATCCCATAAGCTGCATAAACATTCTTTTGATGTCCAAATTATAGTTAGTAAAAATGAATTGAGGTGTCAGAGATCTATCCTAAAGAGATCAGGGCTATGTGTGAAGGTTTATGGGAGGGAGTCGCAAAGCTAAAAAATAATTATAGGAACTGGCTTCGTGCCCATAAGCATTTGGTAGTTCAACAGGATGCTGAGAGCATGCTCTCTGCTCTATCTCTTAGGAATTCTTGAAATCTTTGGTCAATGGTGGGTTTGAATGAGGCAACCCAGCACCAGAAACAAGACTCTATTATTCAAGAGGGGGTGTGGCTTGACCATTTTGCCAAGGTTTATGACTTTAAGGCCTTTATGTGTTCGGTTGTGGACGCAATGTCCAGTTGGTGTCTTGAATTTAACGTCCCGGACATAGAAGTGTTAATCAAGAAATCTTCAGCCTCTAGAGCACCTGGTCCGAATGGTTTAAGCAATTCGATCCTGAAATTGGACCCAGTTACCTGGGCGAAGGTTCTTAAGGCACTCTTTGATAACATCGTTACCCAGAAGAGAATTCCTGATTCCTGGAAACAATCAATAGTTATACCTATCTATAAGAAGGGTGATAGGTCACTGGCTTCCAATTATCACCCTATCTCTCTCCTAGATGCCGATAGTAAAATCTTTTTGGGCGTCATTCTAGGGGAATTGGAATCCTGTGCAAAAACAAAGGGAATTATTCTGATGCAGCAATCTGGTTTTAGAAAGGGCCTTTCTACTTCACTGAATGAGCTGGTCTTGAGTTGCCTTGCTGCTAAGTCATTTACCAAGGGTGGCCCTTCTCTCTTTGGAGCCTGGATTGACCTATCCCAGGCATTCGATATGGTTGATAGGAACTTATTATGGGGAAAACTGGATGCCTAGGGAATTCCTCCTGGCTTACTTTCTATTCTAAGAGAGCTGCACTCCAACAATTATATGCGGGTCAGACTTGGTAGATCGGGTTTGCTTTCTGATCTAATTAGGATTACTAGAGGGGTACGTCAAGGCTGTCTATTAGTTCCCTTGCTTTTCATCCTCTTTATGGCGGATCTAGCTGATTGGTTGCAGGATATTGGTTTAATATCTCCCTCCATTGGTAATGCAAAAATGAATTGGCTAGCGTATGCGGATGACGTAGTAGTCCTAGAATAGTCACAAGTGGGGCTGCAACGTCTGTTGTCCACTTTAGAATCTTATGCTAGGATCAATAAATTAAGAATAAACCCTTTAAGAGACCAAATAAAATAGTGAACAATTTTGTCTGGAAGTTGGATCAATCCCAGGTAGAGGTTGTCTCAGAACGAACTTATCTGGGAGCCGATTTGAGATCTTTTCCATCTAAGAATAGTCTGCTCTCTTCTATTGAACTAAAACTGGTCAAATTAGGTGCTCAGTGAAAAAAATGTACTCCAAGTTTGGCAAATTTACCATCCTTCCCCTTATAAGATTTTATATTGGGAAGATAGTTCCCATAATTCTATATTCTGATTATAACTCTGTAGCTTTGGAGATAGAATGGGATGTAATCGAATCCAGGATTTGGAAACGTACGTTTGGTCTGCCAGATTGTGTTCCCATTGTTTGTTTGCGTTATGAACTTGGTCTCTCGTCATTTAGATCGTGGCTAGATTGGAAGTGGTTGACTCTTAATAGGTCAATTTTAGATCCCCCCAAGAACTCCCTCTTTGAGGAAGTAGCTATAGAGCTTGAACAAGGAAATAATGATGTTCTGCACAGGTTAGGACTAACATGTATGGAATTACTGTCTGGCTGTGAATGCGATGTTGAGTTGCTTTTACAGAACCCCTTGAAAGTGAAAGAAAAAATGAAATTGGCTCATTGGATTCACATGATTGATGATATGCGAAGAACCAAAAGATCGGCCTCTCTGACATTACTGGATAAATGTTTATCGTTTATACCGGCTTATTTAAAGAAGTCCCCTAATCATTGGTCTAGATCTGCTTTTTTGAGACTCTGTTTAAACTTACTCTTTACCCTAGAATTATTAGCTATCAGAGATAAAGAAGGGGGAACGGTTTCAATATGTGACAGGTGTTCAAGTAGTGAAGTCCAGACCATTAAGCATTTACTTTCTAATGGTCCTGGGACCTGGAACATTAGGGCCAGATTTTTTGGTAGATTTGTCCATGATGAGTCTTATTTGAATACCGATGATTTTTGGGCTAGATTATCTTCTGGTAATGAGACGGCTTTATCACTTGAGGTGGGAAGATGTTTAAGGGAATTGAAGTTAGTAACAATATGAATTATTTGTTTTAACTTATGCTGGTTAGAATGTCTTTTTTCCTTTTTTACTTTTTTTCCTTTTATTCTATGATGTATGTGTTTACTTAAATTTTGTAAATTGCTGGTTAATATTCTCTTTTGTTTTAATTGTCTTATTTTTATATATTGTATGTTGAAATGTGTTAAAAGTAACATTTTGGCTATTGCACTATAAATAAATAAAAATAATAAAAAAATAAATAAAGAAATTCACACTTGGTTTACCAATATCCATAGTAAACTGAATTCTTTCATTGCAATTATTGAGATATCTCCAAAACTCTAGAAGTTCTTGTTCGGTTCCTCTCCAGATTCCAAAGACATTGTCGATGTATCTATACCAACTCTTGATCTTATCCTTCCACATTGATTCATTAAGAACAAAAGTACACTCAAAAGAATACATGAATATGTTTGCATAGGAAAGTGCAACTGGTGACCGCAAAGAGGTACCTGAGGTTTGTAAAAATAATTGTCCGTTGAATCTAAAATAGTTATTGAAAAGGATGATATTGATGAGTTCAATTGCCAACACTAATATTGATTTCTCCATGTTTTTCCAAGAACAATTCCAATGCTTCAATGCCTTGATTATGCGGAATAGAAGTATATAAGCTACCTGCATCCATTGTGAAGAGTATCAGGTTTGGTTCATCCATCTTCAAATTCCTAATGTTTTGTAAGAAATGTGTTGTGTACTGTAGATAAGTTTCGTTTTTTTGAATCAGAGGTTGAAGTGCAGTGTCAAGGTAAACGGCCATGGGATGAAAAATACTTTGTGTCCTTGCCACTATCGGTCTGAGTGGCGGATCTGTTTTGTTCTTATGAATTTTAGGAAGGCCATAAAAGACAGGTGTTACCCGATTGTTGTTAATCAAAAATGTACCAGTGTTTTCAGATATCCAGTCCAATTCTTCCATCATTATTTACAAAAAAAGTTGTGACGCTGGCTCCGCCATGTCGCCAGAACTATGACATAGCCGTATGAAAAAGCAGCCCGCACCACTGCGCAGGCAGACGCAGTCCGAGGTGCATGCCTCTTTCTACGTCATTCGCTAACTGATTATAAAAGAAGGCCACCATGAGTGAGCTGCATACTCGAGTTGCAGGAGGCGGTTCGTCATGGTCCCTTCGCTGGATGAGCTACATTATATCAAGTAAGTCTGGTATACTGTTTCTGACATACTTGTCAGACCACCTCTTTAGGGCATTCTGGCTCATTTTTTCAACTCTTCCTCTGCAGATAATTAGTTTTATTGTCTGTACCGGAACTATTCAGTCTTCTATGAGAGACAACCTATAACTTCAGGACTTTTAGTACCTGATGTAAGTAGATACCACTTATTTCTACTTTCACTATCCCCCAGCTTAACTTAGTCTTGACAAGCATTTCTTTATATTTTTTTATTTATTTTCACAGCATAGTGACGTAAGATTTCTCCTAAAGCATCCGCTGTTTGCACTCCTGACTACTCGTTTTTTACAACTAAGTTGCCAACTCAGTTGGTAAGTAAAATTGTTCCCTTCATTGATCTAGTTAGATCAACTAATGAGGATAATTAGATTATCCCCCCTCTTTAATGATTCTATGATTACATTTAATAGTTGACTGGTACTATTGAGTATCACCATACTGGTTGTATATAATAGACACCGAATGAGTTACCTTTTGTATTCTAATCTAGATTGTAATTATCCTTTATATTTGAATTTCAAATGTACAAAATGTGTGTAAATTGTATACACAGCTATATTGAAGATGTTCTTTTTTCTTTTTTCTAGAAATGTGGATAAAGATGTATTTGCCCCTGAAGAAGAGTTGTTACTCGAAACACATTGGGCCTAACTAATAGTGTCTAAATAAATTTGATGATTTTGTTATAAATCTTGTGACCTGGGTATTTAATCCCAATGCCCTACTAATTGAACTTTAAATTGTACTACATGAAATCGTTTAACATATATATCTAAAAATACCAAACTTTTGATCTGCTCCTCAGATATTAGACAGTGTGGAGGGGACGGGAGTTCCTAAATTTCTAGAAACAACCACATTCTTTTCTCTCATTTATCCACCCTATTTGCCAAGGTTGAGTTTTGATCCCCCGCACCTCAAAAACTCGCAAAATCCTATAAGGTCATTAACAATACTGTCTGACTAACCCTTTTCCCAGAAACATAGGTGTGCCCTGGTGTTTGTACTTGTTTGCTTGTAGATAAGATCAGTTCTTGATGTTTTAATGTCATGATAAAGTCTACCAATGACAACTATTTTTTTCTGGGTGAAATATTGACTTTCCACTTCCTCAGAGCAGCACCAATGGTATTCTAAGACACACTGCTATGCCACCACTTCTAGTAATCCAAGAGAACTTGCTACAGTTCACAAGAAATGCAACTTCTACAACTGTCAGTGAAACATGGTTCTTATTTCACAGTTCATATATCAATAGTTACAAGATTAGGATTCCTAGTAGGTATCTTTCTCAGGATAGCTTCACAATTGTTGGGGGGGAAATTCTGCCGGGGTCGGCCGGGCCGTCCGCAGACCTCCGGGCAGGGAGGCCCCAACTCCTCCCGTGTATCCCAAAAGAGATAGAGTATGAGACACACACAAGAAGCAAGGTGATTCTGCTGTTTATTAGACAAAACGGCAGGGATGGGTCAAGGATCGTACACGTCCGTCCTGACACACACACAATCGTGGGGCTCGCAGGCCCTTTTTACCTTAGTATGATGCGCTAGTTGCGTCACTTTAGAAAGTTTAGCAAAAAACCTATTTCCACTCTGGATTGGTTACTCGAGTGGTAGGGTTAGTATAGCATACATATAGAGAACGGTGTTAGTGGTTGTGGGTTAGTAAGGTGATATACATGGGCTGTCCCTTCAATTTGATACATGAAAATTGTTACATGAAGACCTCTGAGGATTGGTCAATGTTAATGGCGTCAGTGATAAGA
The DNA here is from genome assembly GCF_040938575.1 of Ambystoma mexicanum. NCBI lineage: Eukaryota > Metazoa > Chordata > Amphibia > Caudata > Ambystomatidae > Ambystoma > Ambystoma mexicanum. The sequence goes on from NC_090922.1 coordinate 1,167,013,309, forward strand.
GCCCCATGTTCTGATTGGTCCGCTCGCGAGCCTCCCAGTCTGGGACTATCGCTGTTCCCAGCTCGCGGTGCACCTGTCATTTGCAACAATGTTTTACTATGGGTGGGTGTAAACAATGTGAGGATTTATTCATATGCTGGAAGGTCGACTACTCCCACTGCTGCAGATGTTCATTGAGTCTTTTAGTTGTGTCTGCTTGTGTCTTCAAACGTCATATTCAGGCGTCTCCTTCCTCCTAGGCTTGGCATCCTGTCAGGTTTGGCTTTGTCACGTGAGGTGGGACCGTGTTTGAGGCAGAAGTCAGCACAATTAATATTGTTTTTCCCACTGTGTGCCAAGTTTATCTTGCAGGTGCGACCTTGGCGTCGGCTTGCGGCGTGCGAGATTGCAACATCGTGCCCTTGGCTGTGTGCTTTCGCCGGGCTCATTCTGCAGGGTCAGCAACCGAGCTCCTGTTCATTTAATGTTCATGAAAGCTTTTGCTTGCAGCCTACGTGGGCCTGGTGCATAGGTGGAACCGTTTGATGCAGAGCGCTTTAGGTTACGGTATCATATTGCTCTATCCCCAGTATCGTGTCTTCGTTATATTCTTCATTATGGTACATGATTTTCAGAAGAAGCGTGAGCAAGCCTTTTTAGATATGTTCATTATGCGTCTTGCGTTTCTGCATTTTGAGAGCCTATGTGGAAAATAATAAAGATGCACATCCGTGGGTATGTCTGTCGCCTACGTCATAGCACTGAGTATGTTCTTTGTGTGGATTGGTGTGGGAGTGTCCGGTGTGCATGTTTGCACAGGTGTGCTGACCGTTGGCTAGGTCGTCATGGCATCTCTAACGACGTGTAGGTTTAGTCGAGTTGATCCATGCCGCAGGTGTCGGCATGGGCAGGGCGGGCTGCTGGGCAGGTAGGTGGGCACATTCGTATGTTCCTGTACCAGGGTGTTTGGTCATCTGGTAAATAGGCAAACTCCTCTCGCGGCGGGTGTCTAGGCCGCGATCCTCTAGGCCAAGCGCGAGAGGGGAAGGGCGGGAGCCTGTTCTTCCATTCTCCCACTTCAGTCCTCCCTCTGGTCGACTTGTCGACCACAAACATATCCTTTTCATTATCTCCTCTCACTCTCCATATTTTAGTTATTCCTCCCAGATGTCCATAGTGGTTAACATGGTCTTCAAATGACCAATACATATATGCACAGGTTCCTCCAGGGGTGCAGTATACCCATTTCCCTATGTAGCTCCTTGGGTTTCTTGGGTTTTCGAGCTTCACAGATGGTGGGTCCAGGTGGTTGGTGATGATCTGGTTGCGCAACTTCTCTCTCTCTTTTATGATTGTGCCTGTGTGTTGGCCGTCATCTGTTGGCATCAAGAGGTGCATACCAACCATTTCGATCATCTCGTCTGTGGTGCGTGCCTTCCGGGCCTTCCAAAATTTTGTTATGATCAGTGTGGCTCCAGCCAAAATAGTACATCCAACTATAATCTTCAGTCCATCTGACAGCCAAGATGGCATCCATGACCATAATATTGAAAACCAGCTCTCATCCTGTTTCACACCTTTACTTTCATCCATCATTTTGGAGTGCATCTGGGCCAATTGTGAAACTGCTTCTGTCAATGTACCATTGTCAGCATCGTTGGCAGGGATGAATGTGCAGCATGATTGTCCTATCTTAGCGCACACTCCTCCTTCCATTGCTGTGAGGAGGTCCAGTACATATCTGTTCTGAAGTGCTACCATCCTCACAGCTTGCAGTTCCTCTTTTATTGCGTTGAATCCATTTACTGTAGAATTAATAGTCATCATTAGTTCCCATCGAGTTATCTGGAGCCATTTTGCGTTTGCGTAAGCTTGTAGTCCTGGATGTATTATTGAGGAGAAGAACATTGCTGCTCTGCTAAATAGTCTGTGTTCTGGTGGAATTGAAGTTAGTGCTGTCTCCGACCTTCCCCATAGGTAATTTCCTGTCAGAGGTTCTCCTTGTCTTTTCTTTCTATTCAGGACAGTATTATTGCCTTTGGATTTGTTCTCTGGCCCCTTCTGAGGTTGTACAGATCTCTTCCTCCTCTTGTTCCCTTCATCCATTTTAGGGAAGTTCGCCAGATTGACATGTTTCTGGGGTACCACTAGTGATGGTACATTAACGTGCACCATTGTGCATATACCATTCCACAGAGGGGGCAGTGTGTGGTATGCCTTTTCTCCACAGGCCCAGTAATGGTCCATTACTACTGCTGTTCCTGCTCCCCCCTCAGGTAACTCCATCACGCTTGCACAGTTGGTGTTGTATCCTACGTCCACCTCCCCTTTATGTTGGTAGCATACCTTAGGCGCAGTTAGCTGCAGTATTGTCATTGGGTCTTCATCCTTCTCCATCCACGTGAGCATGGGTACGTACTTGACCCAAGTCATCCAACATCTATGGTTGTGTCCATCAATAGTTGAAATATTTTCTCTTGTTACCATGTTGCTGCCAACTACTCCTATGTCCCATTTGTTATTCATGTACACCTTCCCTGTTATTATCACCAGTGGTCGTTCCCAACATCCTTTTCTACCAGGGACTTCAGTGGCGTACCAATCACATGGTAAGTACTGTAGTGTTACTTTCTTTGTTTCTCCTTTTTCAGGACCACTTGTTATGTATCTAAATGCTTCAGTATGTAAACTGCTCTTGTGGTAACTCAAATAAGTCTTGAGGAAGTTGTTTTCATATGGATATGTATCTCGTGTTTTCTACACCAGTTGCACCACTGTCCCTTGAAATCTTCCTTTCGTCTGGAACAGTGCCAGGTATATTATACATCGTGCTATATTTTCATCGATCTCCGTGGCAACGAATGTTCGAGAAGCGCTCATGGCGTATGGTATTAATGAGCAAACGTAGCAGCTGTCTGCTGTTGTCTGCTTACCTATGTAAGCCAACACTCTGGCCCCCTTCATAACAGCCCTCATCAATGCATCCTTCAAATCAAGCTCAGTGCCCAGCAGCCTCAAGGAGGCCTGGGTCATGCCACTTCTAAAAAAACCTAATCTAGACCCCAATAACCCAACTAATTACAGGCCAATCACCACCGTTCCCTACATCCTAAAGATCCTAGACAGAGTGGCCTACCTGCAAATACAGAAGCACCTGGAAGACAACAACCTCCTGGGTCTCAGACAATCCGGCTTCAGGCCAAGGCATGGAACAGAGTCAGCCCTACTGGACCTAAAAATCCAGATGGACGAGGCAAAGGACAAGGGTAATCTAGCCATTCTCCTACTGCTAGATCTATCAGCTGCCTTCGACCTCGTCGACCATCAGATCCTCACAGAACATCTGATGACCTCAGCGGCCTTCTCTAACCAGGCGACTGCCTGGATCCAGTCCTTCCTAACCAACCGAACCACCCGGGTCTTCTCCCCAGGGGCATCAGCACTCCCTGTCCCCATCACCTGCGGCGTTCCTCAAGGCTCGTGCGTCTCGCCGACCCTATACAATATCTTCACAAAGCTATTGTTTGACCGCCTAGATAACCTAGGTGTCACATACACAAACTATGCTGACGATACCCAGGTTCTCATCACCCTATCAGGGTGCTACGACGAGGACTCCACCAGAATCAACAACCTTTATTTAGAGATCCAAGCCTGGATGGCAGAGCACGGCCTATGCCTCAACGACGAGAAAACTGAGCTCCTCATTGTCGGCTCCCAACATCGACTAAACAAACTAGACCCCCGTTACGCGTCCATCAACATAGACGGTAACCTAATCACAGTAGCCAAAGAAATTAAAACCCTTGGGGTTTATCTAGACTCTACTCTCTCGCTCAAAAGACAGGTGAACGCAACTGCCTCTTCAACAGCTTACACCAATAAGCTCATCAACGCCTGCAAACCTTTCCTATCACCTTCCAGCTGCATTACACTAGCCAGAGCGTTAGTGCTCTCAAAAATTGATTACTGCAATACCCTCTTTCTTGGCTCATCAGAACACAACCTGAACAAACTACAGGTACTTCAAAATAATGCCATCAGAGCCGCCTTCAGTATCCCACGAAACGCCCACATCTCCAGCTTCAGACAAGATGCTCACTGGCTCCCAGTACGAGACAGAATCACCCTCAGATCCCTCGTCATCGTCCATAAATGCCGCTCTAATGACGCACCCAAATACCTGGCAGACAAGTTCCACAACCACACCTCAACTAGACCAACTAGAACACCATACGCACATTGCCTTTCCGTTCCCAAATTCTCCCTAAAAAAAGCAGGTGGCGCCAGCTTCCCGGTCCTAGCTGCCAAACTATGGAACGCTATGCCACCATACCTTAGAGCAGAACCCTCATTTTGGACTTTTAGAGCCAAAACAAAAACATGGCTTTCCAACAAAAACGCTGCTTAATGCACTTCCTCTCTGCATGCCTCTGTTGACCACCTGTAACCCGGTCTGCTACACCGTTGTTGTTTTATCACAGTCTGTATTGTATATTTTTGCCATGCTGTAACTGTTTCTAAGTCTCCGGCGCCCAGCTACCCCAGGGTTCGGTGCGCGGTACAAATAAATAAACTAAACTAAACTAAACTATGTGGGTCATGTGTTGGTACCATATGTTGTTTGAGATGTGTGCTGAATCTTGTATGTAGTTGTCAATACCTTTATTATCTGAGTATGTGTTGCGTTTAACTCTATTTTCCTTGTGTGGCAATTTACTAGTACCACCTGACTTAACACCTGTTGCAGCTGGGGGTGGGGGTGTGTTAGGTTTGGGTACAGCATTAATATTGATAGCCATACAGAGGCAGCCAAGAACCCGTGATCATCAAAATCCCTATCATCTTTATTACAGAGGCTAATCTCACCGGCATTTTGCTCTTACCGGCAACTGATTCTTGCGACGTTAAAGTTGCCCGCCTGAAAATTCTTAATATGCTTGTTATTAGGGTTAGTTGTCGTTTTTTAAGCTCTCCCTATCAAATAGTCATTCAGTGCACAGGCGAATAGCTGTTCCCACGCCAATCTAAGCAATCTATTTCTTAGGGCAGGCAAGTATGGTTGGAGGTGGGGCATTGAATGTTCTATGGCCAAGAGGAATGCGGTGTAGTAGACGCGTACCCTCCTTTTTTTCAGGTACGTTGGCCTTTTTATTTCATATACAAATTGGTGTGACAATTCTTCCGGGTAATTATCGTCTGAGGGTACCATCTACTCCTGGGCAGTGAATTTGTTAGTTATCTACTTTCTTAGTAATACAATAATACGCTGTACCTGCATGTGCGAGAGAGAAGAAAGAGAACATTCAGGTGTTTACATGTGTATATGTGCAAGGCAATGTCCTTCAGTTGAGTTATTACTGCAGTGGGTAGGGGGTCGATGGGCAGTGGGTTTGGGGCTCAACTGGCGGAAGTATCTTTACTCTTTGATCGTGTGACCATGGGGTGGGCGGTATGGGGATTACCCCTTTCTTTTTCAGTGGTTGTCTCTGGGGAACCTTGGGGGTGACAGGGTATGGGGACACTTAAGCCGTTAGTTGTGGTAGATTTTCCTTCCTCCGTCGTTGACGCTGTTGTTGTTCTTTCAGTGACCCTGTCGATGGCGCTGGGGCGGGTCTGGGGCTTGTAGATCTTTACGTCGTGTAGGTGATTCCAGGCACGTTTGTCCTGTAGCTTTACTGCTCTCGTTGATACCTCCACTACTAGATGGGGGCCAGTGAAGCGTGGGCTCTTCCACTTTCTATTGAAATTGCGAAGTAGTACATGGTCACCTTTAGCAACTTTGCACAGTCTTTCCTTTTCCACTTCTTTATCCGCGTCTTCTTGTTGATCACTCTTAGACCCGCCCCGCGTGCGCTCGAGCTGTTGAGACACAAACACTACACTAGTAATCAAAGAAGACACATATTGGTACATTTCATCACCAAAAATAGTTGCAGTATTTTCGTGATCAGTGAATGCTCTTGATGTTGGCATTAGGGGAAGGCGCATTTGGCGTCTGGTAACCACCTCGTGAGGAGTGAAGTGGTGGTCGGAACCTGGTCTATTTCTTAGCTCAAATAGGGCTAGTGGAAGGCAATTCAACCAACTCTTTTTTGTTGTTTGCTGTATTTTTGCAATTGCCTCCTTCAATAGGCCATTCAGGCGTTTGCATAGACCGTTGGCCTGTGGGTGGTATGCACATGCAAATTTATGCTTGATGTTCAGTAAGAATGTGATGTGCTGGAACATTTCGTTTGCGAAATGTGGGCCATTGTCTGACCACAGTACCTCGCACACTCCCCATCTGGGGAAGACCTCCCTCACTAGGAATTTAGCTGCTCTGAATGCATCTGGGTGTGAACAGGGCCCTGCTTCAATCCACCTCGAGAATGGGCATACTACTACAATCATATACCTATTTCCTTGACATACGTTGATCATGTCAACATAGTCAATATGGAGATGTCGGAAGGGTCCCTCTGGCCGGGGTATAGTACCTCTTATCACCTTCAGAGTGTGACCGGCCGTAAACTGTTGACACGTGAGACAATTGCTGATAAAATTGGACACATGAGAATTTAACTCGGGGCAGAACCAGTCTTCCCTAATTCGTGCTGCAATTACTTCCTTGCCTGTGTGGGCCGGGTGGTGTAGTTGGCTCAGGGCGGTGTTCAATAGTGCCAGTGGTATTACAATCTTTCCAGTGTCACCCTGGCGCCATAGTGCGTCAGTTGGTGACATTGTGCATCCCCTTTTTACCCATATTTCTTTTTCTGCCATTGGTGCAGCCGCTTGTAGCTCCATTATCTGTGCGGTTGGGAGATGGGTGTACCCTTCTCTTACCAACATCTCCTTAGCCATTCCCCTCCCTCTCCCTCTCGTTGACTCTGGGGGATTCCATATCTCACCAAAATATGCAGCATACTTTGCATGTGCATCTGCTGCTGCATTCCCTTTTGAAATGTGGTCATCACCATTAGTGTGTGCGGTGCATTTGACCAAGGCTAATTCTTGGGGGTCATTTATTACTTCAATTAGTTCAGCCAATAAGAGAGCATGTTGCACTGGAGTGCCGTCGGCTCTCCTAAACCCTCTTCTTCTCCATTTCGACAGCCCTGAGTGGACAGTAGACGTAACATATGCGCTGTCAGAATATATGGTCACTCGTTTGTCAAAGCTTTCCTTCAACGCCAAGATCAGTGCAACCAACTCTGCTGCTTGAGCAGAATAATGCTGTGGTAGTTGTACACATTTCATCGCCACACACACCGGTACCTCCATCATTTTTACCACCACTGCCCCCGTCCTCCTTATACCATCCCTTTGGTCGATAGTTGATGACCCATCAATGAACAGGAGCTCACCTCCCTCTAGTGCGTTCTCTTCAATCTTTCTAGTACATGAGTACATTTCAGTGATTTGCGTACAATCGTGTGCATAATCTCCTTCCTCAATTACTTCTGCTATGAACCTTGCAGGGTTGACCGTGCTACATCTAACAATTGATAGTTCAGCCTTGGATAAGATGATCTCATAACCTGATGCCCTTTGCGTGGTTAGGGTGGACTTAGGTTTATTCAATATTGCAAATAATGCATGTTCCACAAACAGTGTGCTTGGGCACCCAATGGTGATTGCTGATGTTTTCTCTACCGCAAAAGCAGCTGCGGCGAGACCTTGTTCGCAAGGGAAATGACCAAACATCACAGGATCTAAGTGGCCGCTGTAAAATGCTACTGGTTTGTAGCCCATGCTTGTTTTTTGAGCCAACACTGCTTTCATTACTGCTGAGTCGCAATGTGAAAATATAAAGAATTGTCGCTCATAGTCTGCGGTTGCCAGTACCGGAGCAGTTGATATCGCATCTTTCAGTTCATCAAAAGCCTCTTTCATTTCCATTGTCCACCCCAACTTTTTCTCCCCTTTGTTAGCTACCTTTAACGCCTCAAGCAGGGGTCCTATGTATGAGATGTAATCAAATACCCATGCTCTACAGTAGTTGCACAGACCCAGGAACTGCTGCCGTTCCCTCACTGTTTGTGGCACTGGCGTCTGTGAAATGGCCTGTGCTCTTTGTGGTGCAATCTTTCTTCCATGTTGGGATATGAGCTGACCAATGTAAAGTACCTGTTCTTGACAGTACTGTAACTTTTCCATGTCTACCTTGTAACCTTTTTCAGCCAATGTTGTCAGCATTTTTAATGAGTCCTCTCTGCATGTTTTTTCGGTTGTGCTGCAAATTATTATGTCGTCGACATACTGCAACACTGTACTTTCCACTTCAATGTTACCCAAATCCATCTGTATTACTCTGTTGAAAATTGAGGGTGATTCGCAGTACCCTTGTGGCAATCTGGTGTGTTTCCACTTTGTGTTCCTGTAAGTAAAGCTTGTCAGATCTTGTGAGTCTGGGTGCAATGGTATTGAGAAAAAAGCATTTTTAAGGTCGATCACTGTAAATCGTGATGCTTCTGCTGGAATGCCACACAATATTGTGGCCGGGTTTGCGGCTATGGGGTATTCTGCTTCTACTATGTTGTTCAAGGGCCTGAGATCCTGTATGAAGCGCCAAGACCCCCCTCTAGCCTTGCGCACTGGGTATACAGCCGTGTTACATGGTGATTCTGAGGGGACCAATATGCCATTATTTATAAGGGCCGTTATGGTTTCATATATGCCCTCATCTGCCTCTTTTGATAGTGGGTACTGTTTCACTCTGGGGAGTATTGCACCTTTTTTCAATTTTATCCTTACTCCCCCTATGCTTTTTATGCACCCCACGTCATAGGGGCTAGTAGTCCATAATGATGTGGGTACTCTTGTCATATCCTCCTCAAAGAAGGGAACTGGGGTGGATGTAGGTGCTTCAAGTGCCATTGCAATTTTCTGTGCCACTTGTTTGTACGTCACTCTTAGCCATATTTCCACACTCATCATAAACACCATTTCACCTTCCTCCTTTTCTTCTGAGAACAGCTCCTCATCTGACACCTGGGTGCGTCTACATCCTTCTGCTACTGCTATCACTGCCCTCCATGCTCTTCCTTCTCTGTCTTGGGCATGTACCGCAATGTAATCAGCTGTTGCTATAATGCTCTCAATGTCCACTGAAACCACCTTTCCTTCTGGTTCATTGGCTGGTGTTTCTGGTCTGAACAAATAGGCTGCTGGCCTCCTCCAGATCTTTCCCTCTATCCCTGGTATCCATGCAAATGCCATGTCTGTCCCGTACTGGAATAGTTCGCCATCTATTGGCTCAGCCCTAATCGCTGTCTGTCCGCAGTATGCTTGCATAATCTGTCGTGCTGTGAGCATGTTAATTCCTGGAGTAGAGCAAATTATGCCGTCCTCCGTAAAGGAGATCGTCATATTCAGCCTGTTCATAATGTCTCCCCCAGTATGTTTACTGGTGAGGCACTATAATATAAAAGTGGGACTGACATGTCATAATCCCCTATTGATAAGGGAATGTTATCAGTAAAGGGAACCAACCCTCTAGCCCCAGAGAATCCTTGGGTGTTCATGGCTTCGCCTGACATCTTAAATTTACCTTCCCTTATGCAAGACCGGGTCGCCCCGGTGTCAACAAGGAACGATAATTTTTTGTCACCTATCGTTACCTCTATGCGTGGTTCCTCCGCACTATTAGGTGTTACTGACAGGATGGGACATACCAAGGCCGTCTGTGGGCTGTTCTATTGAGGGTACAATGATTGACCATTTCCTGTGTAAGGGTTGTGTCCCAGGACCGTCACCCTACCCAGTTGTGTTTGTTGTGCTTGGGGTTGTTGTGTTATCGCTACCTGTTGTTGTGGCAGTGAATATGTCTGTGGCTGTTGTTGTGTTATTAGTTGTTGCTGTTCATTTCCCTGTTGCAACGTCTGTATGCCCTGCTGTTCCTCTGTGGGCCTTGGTTGTCCCTGTTCGCTCCATGATGGTGTTCCTGGTCTTACTCTACACGTGCGTGACATGTGCCCTACTAATCCACAACTCCAACACACCGGTGGTTCCCTACTCTGCCATGGAAAGCTTCCTGTGTTGTCCTGGTATACTGGTTGCCCGGTGGGGTAGGACTTTCGAAGTCCTCCCACCTGCTGTTATGTGTTATATCCGTATCCTCTCCCTCTCATAATTCCTCCTCTTCCCCTGTTGTAATTATAATACCCAGCTCCTGGCATGGAGTATCCACCTCCCATGTTGGTCGTGTATGGTTGGAGTGGCGGCACTTGTTGTGTTATAATCTGTGAGGGTGGTATTTGGGAGGGATCTTGTGCAGCCACTACTTGTGTGGGGCTTTGGGTCATTGTTGTAGGTGTAGTTATTAATGCCCCTTCCATGGTGTATTTAGTAAGTTTTTTCTGTACTAGTTTAGCCTCCTCCGTTTTCCTGTCCTCTTCCTTTTGTTTCATTTTTCCTTGCCATGTCCTGCAATGATGTACTATTGTCAGTTGTATTTCTGGCCATGCTTTTGCTTCCATTCCCACTACTTTCTTCAGTTGTTTCTGAACTCCTTCTGGGAGCCCTTGTACTAGTATATGATAGAATATTGCTGGTGTTTTGTCCCATTGTTCTCTAGTTTCCATGCGCCACTTCTCTTGTATTTCCTGGATATAATCAACAGGATTTTCGTTTTCACACATCTTGCGTGAGGTAATTGCTCCTATGTCTGATGTGTCTGGGTATTGTACCCTCAGTGCCTGCCATAGTGCATGTCTGCAGTTTGCGAATGGTGCCCCATCGTGCAATGTGTTTGTTATTGTTACCCCAGTGAATCCCGCTCTCTTCCAAATGTCATCCGCTGCATCCCCTAATATGGATATTAGAAGGCCCTTTACATCTCCCACTGCCAGTTTCTGTCCTGCGGTGTGTTTTTCCATTTCATATATCCATTTACCCGCACCTCCACTTAATGATGGGAGCCTGCACTTTATATTTTCTTTGTCTGTATCCTTCCAAGGGACGTATTGTGGTCTAACCCCTCCCCTCTCCAGGAGCGGCATTAAGTTGTGTCCCGTCTTACCCCTTGGGTTCCATAAAATCGAGTCCGCACACCCCTCCTCTTCTTCCCTCTCTCCTACATCGTCAATTTCGTCCGTATTTCCCCTGCTCGTAACTCTTTCTTCTCCATCTTTTCCCCTTCTTCCGTCATGTCCTGCATTTAATGTGGGCGTGTGTATTCGTCCTTCCTGCCTGCGTCTAGGGAGGTCTCTAAGCCTACCTGCATAGTGTGTCAGTTTGTTTGCGAAGGGCGCGAGTTTGGGTGTGCGTAATGAGCGTGAGGTGGTTGAGCATGTAGGGTGGGATGAGAGAGGGTGTGATGGTGACAGTGTGGCTTCATGTGTCTGTCTATCCGCTATTCCTTGCTCTCCCTCCTCACTTCTCTCCAGTTCATCCTTTCTCCTACAGATCCATGGTGAGTCTATGTTGGTCCGGGTGGTGTATAGTTTCCCTCTCACTGTTTCTTCCTTCCTTCTCCATTCCTTCTTCTTCCTCGCTACAAAAGTCATTCGTAAATGGCAGCCCCCACTCTGTCTTTTTCCCCTTGATTGTTACTGTTTTTAAGTCTATTAGGTCCAGTTCTCCCTTTCCTCCTTTATCAACCGCTCCCCCTTGCGCCGATGTTGTTGCTACTTCTGTGTCTCTATATACATACCTCCCTACTTCATTCTCCCCTCTCCTATCTTCTCTTTCCCCTTCATTTCTCTCCTCCATCTCTCTACCAATTCCCTCCCTTTTCCTTTTTAATTCCTCCATTACTTCACTACTCATCCTTTCCAACATCCTTTCATCCTCTTTCTTCCTTTCCCATCTCACCCTTTCCCGTTCTAATATACTCTCTATCACCCTCCCTTCTTCGTATTTCTTAGTCGTTTCTGATAGTAATCTCTTCTTCCACATTGCCATTTCTTTTTCTTTCTCTTCTTCTTCCTTTTTCCTCTCTCGTAGTACTGCTCTTGATACCCTTTCTGCTGCTGCTTTTACCCTTTCGGCTTCTCTCTTTTGCTCCTCAGTTCGTACCCTTATTTTTTCCAATTCGTTCTTACCTTCTTTCCTTTCCCTCACTCTCTCTCTTTCCTCCCTCTCGAGCTGTTTGATCAGTTCATTCTGCTCATTCCTTAACTCTGCTAGTCGTTTCTCCAAAATCTCTTCCTTTTGTCGCAACAACTCTTCCCCTTTCATTTCACTCTCCCTGGTATTATCCTCGTCTAGTTTCCTTACTACTTCCTTCTCTTCTCCTGTTAGTGAACCTCGTAATTTTAATAGTATCTGCGCAGCTACCCACTCATCATGTCCTATTTCCGCAGTTGGTTCTTCTCCAGTCCTCCCCTCCCCTGCTGGCATCTTCCTATGAGCTACATATGGTGGCGGGCTGTATGCTGGGTTCGAATACCCCTCAGCCGCCCTTAACTGTCCTCTTTCTATTTCTCCTAATTCTCTTAAAGGGTACAACCCCCCTCCCTCTGTTTTCACTACCTTTGCTAGGGGTATATTGTTGCTCTGTTCCTTTTTTATTTCATTTTCTTTTGAGTTATTATTCTTTTCTCCTCCCTCCTGTCCGTTACCCGTGTTCTTTGGGCCGTCACTCCCCTCTTCCCCATTCTCTCCTTCCTCCTTAATCTCCTTTTCTTCTGGTGTTTCCCCCACAATGAACATTCCATTTGGTCCTAGTCGGGACCCTTGGAACATCCTCCATAAGTTAAACACCTCCACGTGGTGTGTCAACTTCTTCCCTTTGTATGTATTATGCAGATGGTTTAATAGTGAATGTTGGGTATATGGATCGAAGCTACCATTAGGCGGCCATGGTGTTGTCATTTTGTTGTCCGTCCCCTGTGTCCATTCTATGCTGTACTTGATCAGTTTCTCCCTATGGGGTGACAGTGTTGCACATATGTGTTGTAGTGGGGTAGTGAGGGTGTTCCCCCACCCTCCTGATCCTGTCCCGTATGACATAGTAGCGCTCCACTTGTTCTCCTTCCCCTATTTGGTAGCTATTATCTTACTAACCCTTACAATACACAGCCTTATACCTTTACCTTGCCCCGTGAGTCTGGGGACTTGCGATAGTCCGCTAAGAAAAATTATTAAAATATAGTATTTACATTTGTATATTCTCTTCTTTCTTTTCTTCCTTTACAGAACACCCTTACGGCCCCCTGCGGCCGAGGCGCACGTAGCCCCCTGCGGCTGCGTACCCCTTGTGACGTTCTTATACAGTGGTCCTATTTTCATTTGCTCCTTCTCCTTCTTCTACACTTGCCGTGGCCGGCGTTCTCCGTGCGCGGCCACGTCCCTAGTTTCGCCTTTCCCCGATCAACTCATTACCGTTTATCTCCATTTCCACACCCTTACCACAATTCTCTTTCCCCACCACTCTCAGAAATAACGATGCCTTGTGCTCGGGATATCCTATGAAAGCCCTACTGGTGACGTCACCGATCTCTTCGAGCTACTGGTAAGTTCTTCATATAGTCTTTAACTCCAAAATACACTTGCAATTTACCCCCGTTAACCCCACAGCTGTCTTCCTGTCACTCCTGGAGCAAGGTAATCAACACCATAATCGGACTGCGCACACTGCGTCGCCTCGCGTGTGATACGCCCCTCGACAGGAGGGCTCAACCAGCCAATTATCTTCCGTATTGGGCAACTAACAAGCTACCGCCTACAGGGAAATGTCATCTACCTATCGAACAATAGGGATCCTCATCTACTCATTGATCAATAAATGCCAAATCGTAGGAAACCACAGACATACACCCTTACACGTAGTCGCGATCTAGGCCAATCAGCGTCTACGAGCGGTCGCACGTGATGTTTTCGTGCTCCACCCCTTCTCTCGCGTAACGTAGCCGACTGCTTCTCTGCCAACACTGAATTGTCAAACCTTTGCCGCGTACCTGTGCAACACCTCCCACCTCCCGTATTTAATTCCTCCCCCCTCCCTCACAATTTCACATTGCTTGTTGTGCGTGGCATGCTCACCAAGTTCTCTTGATGCGGGGCCACTCGACTGCGTGCACCCCTCCAAGCGGCTCAACACCTCCCCTCGTCTGGACCACGTCTGGACACTCGCCAACCGCGGGCGGGATACTTCTCAACCGGCTCCCGACGGCCAATATCCGGATTGCGCTGTCCGGTCTTCTCGCAGTTCCGCAATGGTCCTGTAGTCGTCAGAAGGGGGCAGCGGCAGAGGGGGCCGCGCCGCCGGGCCTCCTCGCAACGGGAGTACTGGAAAAATAAAAATAAAAAGCAGATCTTAAACAGATCTCAGCAGTGCCTCCAACTTGTTGGAGGGGAAATTCTGCCGGGGTCGGCCGAGCTGTCCGCAGACCTCCGGGCAGGGAGGCCCCAACTCCTCCCGTGTATCCCAAAAGAGATAGAGTATTAGACACACACAAGAAGCAAGGTGATTCTGCTGTTTATTAGACAAAACGGCAGGGATGGGTCAAGGATCGTACGCGTCCGTCCTGACACACACACAATCGTGGGGCTCGCAGGCCCTTTTTACCTTAGTATGACGCGCTACTTGCGTCACTTTAGAAAGTTTAGCAAAAAACCTATTTCCACTCTGGATTGGTTACTCGAGTGGTAGGGTTAGTATAGCATACATATAGAGAACGGTGTTAGTGGTTGAGGGTTAGTCAGGTGATATACTTGGGCTGTCCCTTCAATTTGATACATGAAAATTGTTACATGAAGACCTCTGAGGATTGGTCAATGTTAATGCCGTCAGTGATAAGAGCCTCATGTTCTGATTGGTCCGCTCCCAAGCCTCCCAGTCTGGGACTATCGCTGTTCCCAGCTCGCGGTGCACCTGTCATTTGCAACAATGTTTTACTATGGGTGGGTGTAAACAATGTGAGGATTTATTCATATGCTGGAAGGTTGACTACTCCCACTGCTGCAGATGTTCATTGAGTCTTTTAATTGTATCTGCTTGTGTCTTCAAACGTAGTATTCAGGCGTCTCCTTCCTCCTAGGCTTGGCATCCTGTCAGGTTTGGCTTTGTCACGTGAGGTGGGACCATGTTTGAGGCAGAATTCAGCACAATTAATATTGTTTTTCCCACTGTGTGCCGAGTTTATCTTGCAGGTGCGACCTTGGCATCTGCTTGCGGCGTGCAAGATTGCAACATCGTGCCCTTGGCTGTGTGCTTTCGCCGGGCTCATTCTGCAGGGTCTGCAACCGAGCTCCTGCTCATTTAATGTTCATGAAAGCTTTTGCTTGCGGCCTACTTGGGCCTGGTGCATAGGTGGAACCGTTTGATGCAGAGCGCTTTAGGTTACGGTATCATATTGCTCTATCCCCAGTATCGTGTCTTCGTTATATTCTTCATTATGGTACATGATTTTCAGAAGAAGCGTGAGCAAGCCTTTTTAGATAAGTTAATTATGCGTCTTGCGTTTCTGCATTTTGAGAGCCTATGTGGAAAATAATAAAGATGCACGTCCGTGGGTATATCTGTCGCCTACGTCATAACACTGAGTATGTTCTTCGTGTGGATTGGTGTGGGAGTGTCTGGTGTGCATGTTTGCACAAGTGTGCTGACCGTTGGCTAGGTCGTCATGGCATCTCTAACGACGTGTAGGTTTAGTCGAGTTGATCCATGCCGCAGGTGTCGGCATGGGCAGGGCGGGCTGCTGGGCAGGTAGGTGGGCACATTCATATGTTCCTGTACCAGGGTGTTTGGTCATCTGGTAAATAGGCAAACTCCTCTCGTGGCGGGTGTCTAGGCCGCGATCCTCTAGGCCAAGCGCGAGAGGGGAAGGGCGGGAGCCTGTTCTTCCATTCTCCCACTTCACAATGCTGCTGCTTCTACTCCAACAACTTCACTTACACTAATGTTTACCATGAGAACATTCTCCTTTGTCTCATACTAATTCACTTTTCAGCAGCTTCTGAAATGTTGCATCTACTGTCAACCAGATATACCATCATAGATTCAGCTCTTTGTAATTCAAAACAGGTTTTAGTTCTGACAAGATTTATGTTAAAGCACTTCAACACCTTCCAACAGGAAAGGCACTCTTCCTCTGAATATCCATCTTCAAAATAGGCAGCCTCTTTGCCTCTCTTGTCTCTCTGCCACAACTACAACTTAAGTTTGAATGTATGGCCCACTTCTCTCTGTTGCCTAAAGTCAATATAGATTGAGTTAACTTTAAATCATATTAATGAGCAGCAATTTTCCCTTCCCCAAATTTGTCTTCATCTCTCTGCCAACTGTTAGCTGAAATATTTAACCAGACGCCATTGTGCCACTCTCTTGGCTGCAGGTAATACTTGCAGACGTGTATCTTAGGCAAAGTTAAACTTCTATTGGGCTCACATTCTTGTTTGAATTATTTTTGGGATTTTAGAAAGGCTGCTTTCAATCTTGATAGGGGAATACTCTTTGCTGGGTAATGTTTGCTCTTTCTCCAACTGCAGAAACAACATTTAACCACTTGGCATTTCTTTATAAGTGATTGTTTTTTTGGTTCACAATAAAGATTGGACCTTTGTACTACTTCAGTGTTACAATGTTTTCAATTTCACAATGGGTTCTCAATTTAACCTCTGCTTGAGAATATGTTTTAGCCACACGCCACTGCTGCTACATTATGTTTCAGAGTTTTAAATGTTTCAACGATAACTTGCTTGAGAATTATTTTTGGTCAACAGTATATACTTCTAACTAGATACTTCCTGGCCTCCCCCCTGGTGAACCTTCCTCGGCACACCACTCCCAGGGTTGGAATCAGGAAGTGCCTGCCTTTTCGTGGCCACATGAGAAGGGAACCAGGCCAGGTTCCTGGGAGGATATTTTACTAATTCATTACATACCCTTCCCCTAATGTTGCTGGTTTTCACCACCTCTATGGGAAATCGGTATAGGAAATATACATTCCCTTCTTCCTTGCCTTTCGGATGTTACACTGAGAAGCAATAAGGCTGTACATTTAGAAACCAGTGCATGACTCTAGCATTGGTATCTTTCCTTAAGCTTAACCATTTAAGAGTAGCATGATCAGTAATGAATCCAAACTTTCTTCATGTTAAATAATATTTCAAGGATGTTTTTGCTCATTTGATGTTAGGGGCTTCCAACTCTAGAGTGGCATAGTTCTTTTCCCGACCAAACAACCTTACACTTATATAGAGGATTGGATGTTCTGTTCCATCATGGAGCTGACCTAACACTGCTCCTAAATCAATATGGGAAGCATCTGTTTGCAAAATAAAGAGTCGGTTGAAATCTGCCACTTTCAAAACAGGGTCACTACACGGTATATATTTCTGCTTATCAAAACATTTCAATCTCCTGGTTGCCACTTCAATGTCTGTGGGGCTACATGCATAAGTTTGTTAGTAAGAGCACCAGAGATGGTGGAAACATTTAGAATAAACCTTCAATAGTAAACAACAAGACCCAAAAAAACTTGGTTTTGGGGGGAGGTTTCCATTACAGCATCAACTTTATCTGGATGGGACTGCATTTTACCACAGATCTAGCTAAGCACATGTCTTTGGGTTAGATGTCAGTCCACATTTTCTCAATGCTCTGGTAACCTGGTACAGATGGAACATATTTTCAGGCCATGATTTGCTGTATGGAATGATGTCATCAATATAGGAACCACAGAAAGATGAAAAAGGTCTTAAAACTTGATCCATCAATCTCTGGAAAGTAGCAGAGGCCCATTTATCGTGCGCATTGGATAACTATCAAATTGACACACATCGTTCACTTTTCTAAAATCTATACTGAATCTCCAGGAGTTATCTGGCTTGGAAACTAAGACAATCAGGCTGGACCAGGGACTTTGTGATGGTTCAATAATGTAATCCTTCAACATAGATTCAACTTCTTCCTGAACTATTTGTTTTATACTTTCAGGCATACCATAAGGCTTCTGATGTACTACCAGTCCTGGAGGAGTATGCATATAATGGTATACTCCTTATACTCTCCCTGGCTCGGGTTTAAACATGTCACAGAACTGTTGTAATAGGTCCAATAAATCCTGTTTTTTATTTTGGGATTCTCAGGGGAGGTTAGCTTGTTATCCTTGTACTCATATGATAAAAGACTGGTTAGCATGGTAGAGGTATGTTTTTCCATAGGTGCTTTCCACTCTTTAAGTACATTCATATCACTCCAAAATATCACAGCCTAATCAGAAAATTAAAACTCTTATATATAACATAGTCCCATCTGTTCAAGTACTTCATTTGGCCCATGCCATCTAGATAACATCGTATTATCAGACGAGGGAAGAAGGACCAACATTTTCTGCCCTATGGAGAAAGATCTCATCAATGTTTTCCTGTCATGACATTTTTTCTGTTGTTCCTGAGCTTTGACCATATGTAGATTAACTATTTTGCTTACTGCTGCCAATGGTTCTTTCAGCTTTTGGGCCGTTTCGGATAAGGGAATAGTGGCTCTCTCCCTCTCTTCCCAGGTTTCCCGCAACATGTCCAACACATCTCAGGTTTCTCTTGCATACAACACCTCAAAGAGAGACACTTCAGTAGATGATTGGGGGTTTTTTATGATGGCAAACAGAGCCCAAGGTATCATTACATCTCAGTTCTTCGCGTCTGCTTCAACCAATTGCTTTAAAATATGCTTTAAATTCTGGTTGAACCTCTCAACTAACCCATCAGTCTGGAGATGATAAACCGAGTTTCTTAGGGTTTTAATTTGAAGAATGTCTTTTACTTCAGCCATAGGTTTACACATACAAGTTGAACCTTGGTCAGTTAGGATTTCTTTTTGGAACCCATTTCGGGAGAAGAATGGTAATAGATGCTTCAGGATTTGCTGGAAAGTATTTTTCCTTGAAGGGCAGGCTTCAGGATACCTGGTTGCATAATCTAAAATAATCGGGAAGCATTTATTACCCAATTTTGTTGTTTCTAATGGCCCTAGTATGCACATCCAAATTCAGGAAAAAGGAACATCAATAATAGGTAAAGGTTGTAAGGGAGCAGAAGGAGGCATTTTTGTACTGGTCTTCTGGCAAAGCTCACAGGTACTTATGAACTTTTTGATATCGGCATAAATACTGGGCCTATACAATCTGTTCACAATTTGGGCCTGGATTTTAGTTATCCCCAAATGTCCCCAGTCAAAGGAGCATGAGCCAACTCCATGGCAATGTCTTTACAATTCAAACTCTGCCTCTCCAAACCATTGAGTTCTGCTTCCAGTTTGTTCATAATTCTTAACTTCTTTAAGTTTTGGGAACATATCATCCAATATACCTTGTGCTCTCCTTTCCCCAGCTTTGATTTGTCATGCCTTATTTCCATCAACACTTTAACATCCCCTCTGTAGTCTGGGTCAATCACCCCTGCCAATATGTCAAAGGCATATCACCAGGCTAGGCCTGACTTAGTGACACAGAAGATATATGCCTATAGGGGGAATAAGGATCAAATCTGTGTCGATCAAATCTCTTTCCCTGGGTTGAATCAATTCTCCCCATCTGCTATAAACATCAAACCCAATAGAAGGTTCAGTAGCTATAGTTGGGGTCGAAGCTCTTTTGCTAAGCTTTTCAAACTTGATGGTTCCCCAGTTTATATCAATTGACTCTGGCCTCACTCCTGGTACCATATCCAAATCTGGCGCTGCAGGTGAGTGTTTGTATTTCATAAGGGCTCTAACCCCCTCTAGGCCTGTTGGAGTCCTTTTTGGGGCTTGTAAATGAATGATATGATATGATAGTTTATTTATATAACGCCTATACACAATGTGTTTCAAAGAACTTCAAGGCAAGGGAGGGAACAAGGGAAAATACTATGACATTCTTACAGGCCATGAACAATAAGAATGTGAAATTAACTATCGTACCTGGCCTGGCGAAATTTCATATAGTGCAAGAGCTAAGAGATAGATAAGGTATGGAGGGGGAGAGTGGGAAGGAAATGGAACCGAAAGGCAACTACTGTACTAGGCCTGACAACATTTCTGGTAGAGCCAGAGATTAACAAAAGGTGAGGGAGAGGTGTGCAGAAAGGGAGGGGATGAACAAAACAAGCGACTAACGTACTAGGCCTGACGACATTTCAGATAGTGCTGGAGGGGAGAAAACAAGTAGGGGATAATGAGGAGACAAACAAGATTGCTATCATACTTGGTCAAGGACAATTCTGATAAAGTAAGTGCATAGAAGAAAGTAAGGGGAGGAGATAGGGAAAGGGAGAAAGGGAGAGGAGGAGAGAACCGAGAGTGAGCAGTGAAAAAGTGGAGAAGCACGAGGGGAGAGGGAATACAATTGCAGAAGTCAGTAGAAACACCTAATATTGAGAGAGAACAGCAAATACAAGCCAGGATTTAAGTTGAAAATGGGAACAGCATGATTCAAGGCCACAATGAGTACAAGATGCAGGGGAAGTTCAGCATGAGAGTTGAGAGAGGGCAACGCACCATGAGTCAATGAAGTCCATAAAAGTCAAATCCAAGCATTGGCAAAAGGCGTTGATGGTGTAACCAGAATCTATCAGGACAGATTACTGCAGAGGTAGGATGTAGGGGGGGAAGCAGGGTAGAAGAATCAAGCAAAACAGGCCACTCCTGTATATGAGAAGGGGGCACAATGGAACATCACAGGGGGTGAGAGGTGGGGATGGCCTGTGGGGTCAGAGGGAGTAAACACATGTTGGTGCATGCTTACCTGCTGTCTGGGCAGGGGTTTGGTCCACTTATTTCCTCTGCTCGACCGTGCTTTCTCATTACACCCACCGAGCCGCCTCCCATCCCTCCCCTGATTGGACAGCCAAGATCAGCAACTGCATGGGCCTACCCCTGCAATAGCCACCTGCTTGCCATTTGAATTCCAAAACTGCAGGTGAATGTTTTTATTTCATAAAGGCTGTAACCACCCTCGGCCTGTTGGAGTCCTGTTTGGGGCTTGTCAGCCTCCTTTAGTGCCTAGTGTGCTCTCAGTGCCCCTTCTTCCCTCTCCCCCATCATGCTTCCTTGTTCCAAACAACCAACCACCCACCCACCCACCTTCCATCCCTCCCCCTCCCCTGATTGGGCAGCTAAGATCCATTTAGAGCAACCATCCAGGGCAGCCCCTTGCCTGTGCAGCCCATGCATTAAAGGACCCCAAGGCAAAGGACAACTCCAGCGGAAGCAGCTCCAGACTGTGTCGACCCATATCAGCCTGGGGAGTCTGCAGCCGTCAACCAATAGACCTGGTAAGTGCAGCGAGGAAAGAGACATTCAAAACTGTTGGCACCATTTTAGGTGTTTCTCCCGCTATCCAAATATCACAATTCTAGGTGTTGCTTCTTTGCCCCCATTTTAGGTGTTGTTCCTGTTATCCAGGTTACACCATTCTAGGTGTTGCTACTGTGTCCCCACTTAAGGTTTTTCTCCCACTATCCAGATATCACAATTTTTGGTGTTGCTGCATTTAATACTCTTCCCCCATTTTAGGCATCTCAAATCTATGTGTTGTTGCATTTGCTACTGTGCCCCCATTTGAGGCTTCTCAAACATAGTTGTAATTGCTATTTTGCCCCATTTTAGGCATCTTAAATCGTGTGCTGTTGCATTTGCTACTGTTGCCCCCATTTTAGGTTTATCAGATCTGGATGTTGTTGTATTTGCTACAGTGCCCCCATTTTTGGCTTCCCAAAACTATGTGCTGTTGCATTTACTACTGTGCCCCCATTTTAGGCATCTCAAATCTAGATGTTGTTGCATTTGCTGCTGTGCCCCCGTTTTAGACTTCTCAAATCTAGGTCATATTGCATTTTCTACTCTTCCCCCATTTTAGTCTTGTCAAATCTAGGTGTTCTTGCATTGTTTACTGTACCCCCATTTTAGGCATCTCAAATCTGGGTGTTGGTGCATTTGCTAATGTGCCCCCATTTTAGGCTTCTTAAATCTATGTGCTGTTGCATTTACTACTCCGCCCCCGTTTTACGTATCTGAAATCTAGGTGGTGTTGTATTTGCTGCTGTGCCCCCATTTAAGGCTTCTGAAATCTAGGTGTTTTTGCATTCGCTACTGTGTCCCCATTTTAGGCTTCTTAAATCTAGGTCTTGTTGCATTTGCTACTGTGCCCCCATTTTTGGCGTCTCAACAAAGGTGTTGCTGCATTTGCTACTGTGTCCCCATTTTAGGCATCTCAAATATAGGTGTTGTTAGATTTGCTACTGTCTCCCTATTTTTGTCTCTCTCTCTCTCTCTCTCTTTCAAGCTAGCCAGGTTTTAGAATAGTGGGTGTTTCTGTATTTGCAGCTGTGCCTCCATTTTAGGCTTCTAAAATCTGTGCGGTGTTGCACTTGCTACTGTGCCCCCATTTTAGGTGTTTCTCGCGCTATCGAGATATCACATTTCTAGGTGTTGCTACTGTGCCCCCATTTTAGGTGTTTCCCCCACTCTCCAGATGTAACAATTCTAGATGCTGCTACTGTGCCCCCATTTTAAGTGTTTCTTCCGCTATACAGGTAACACAATTCTAGGTGTTGCTACTGTGCCCCCATTTTTGGTTTTTCTCCCACTATCCATATATCACAATTCTAGGTGTTGCTGCATTTACTACTCTTCCCCATCTTAGGCCTCTCAAATCTATGTGCTGTTGCATTTGTAACTGTGCCCATTTTAGGATTCTCAAACATAGGTGTTGTTGTAATTGCTATTTTGCCCCCATGTTAGGCTTATGAAATCTGGGTGTTGTGTTTGCTACTGTGCCCCCATTTTTGGCTTCTCAAATCTATGTGTGTTGCATTTTACTACTGTGCCCCCATTTTAGGCATCTCAAATCTAGGTGGTATTGCATTTGCTACTGGGCCCCCGTTTCAAGCTTCTCAAATCTAGGTGTTCTTGCATTTTCTACTGTACCCCCATTTTAGGCATCTCAAACCTGGGTGTTGTTGCATTTGCTAATGTGCCCCCATTTTAGGCTTCTTAAATCTATGTGCTGTTGCATTTACTACTGTGTCCCCATTTTTAGGCATCTCAACTATAGGTGTTGTTGCATTTGCTACTGTGCCCCACTTGAGGTGTTTCACGCGCTATCCAGATATCACAATTCTATGTGTTGCTACTTTGCCCCCATTTTAGGTACTTCTCCCACTATCCAGAAGTAACAATTCTAGGTGTTGCTACTGTGCCCCCATTTTTAGTGTTTCTCCCGCTCTTCAGGTACCACAATTCTAGGTGTTGCTACTGTACACTCATTTTAGGTGTTTCTCCCACTATCAAGATATCACAATTCTAGGTGTTGCTGCATTTACTACTCTTCCCCCATTTTAGGTGTCTCAAATCTCAGTGTTGTTGCATCTGCTGCTGTAACTGCATTTTAGGCTTCTCAAATCAAGGTGTTGCTGAATTTGCTACTGTGCCCCCATTTTAGGTGTTTCTCCCACCATTGTTTCTCCCACCATCCAGATATCACAATTCTAGCTGTTGCTGCATTTACTACTATGCCCACATTTTAGGCAGCTCAAATCTAGTGTTGTTCCATTTGCTACTGTTTCCCCTTTTGGGATCTCAAATCTAAGTATTGTTGCCTTTGCTACTGTGCCCCCCTTTTAGGACTCTCTCCCGCTATCCAGGTGTGACAGTTTTAGTTGTTGCTGCATTTACTACTGTGCCCCCTATTTTAAACTTCTCAAATCTAAATGCTGATGCATTGAAACACTGGTGTATAGGCACATTATAAATGCCATATCATATCATTTATGATAATGCCCCCATTTTAGGCATCTGAAATCTAGGTGTTGTTGCATTTGCTACTCTGCCCCATGTTCAGTGTTTCTCCCGCTATCCAGATATCACAATTTTAGGTGTTGCTACTGTGCCCCCATTTTAAGTGTTTCTCCCGCTATGCAGATGTCACAGTTCTAGGTATTTCTACTGTGCCCCTATTTTAAGTGTTTCTCCCACTATTCAGGAACCACAATTCTAGGTGTTGCTACTGTGCCCCCATTTTTGGTTTTTCTCCCACTATCCAGATATCACAATTCTAGGTGTTGCTACTCTGCCCCCATTTTAGGTGTTTCTCCCGCTATCCAGATATCACAATTCTAGGTGTTGCTACTCTGCCCCCATTTTAAGTGTTTCTCCCGCTATCAAGATATCACAATTCTAGGTGTTGCTACTGTGCCCCCATTTTTGGTTTTTCTCCCACTATCCAGATATCACAATTCTAGGTGTTGCTACTCTGCCCCCATTTTTTTCTTTTCTCCCACTATCCAGATATCACAATTCTAGGTGTTGCTGCATTTAATACTCTTCCCCATCTTAGGCAACTGAAATCTATGTGCTGTTGCATTTGCTACTGTGCCCCTATTTTAGGATTCTGAAACATAGGTGTTGCTGTAATTGCTATTTTGCCCCCATTTTAGGCTTATCAAATCTGGGTGTTGTTGTGTTGGCTACTGTGCCCCCATTTTTGGCTTCTCAAATCTAGATGGTATTGCATTTGCTACTGGGCCCCCGTTTTAAGCTTCTCAAATCTAGATGTTGTTGCATTTGCTATTGTACCCACATTTTAGGCTTCTCAAATGTAGGCACTGTTGCATTTGCTACTGTGGCCCCAGTTTAAGCTTCTGAAATCTAGATGTTCTTGCATTTTCTACTGTACCCCCATTTTAGGCATCTCAACTATAGGTGTTGTTGCATTTGCTACTGTGCCCCATTTGAGGTGTTTCACGAGCTATCCAGATATCACAATTCTAGGTGTTGCTACTTTGCCCCCATTTTAGGTATTTCTCCAGCTATCCAGATGTAACAATCCTAGGTGTTGCTACTGTGCCCCCATTTTAAGTGTTTCTCTCGCTATTCAGGTACCACAATTCTAATTGATGCTACTGTACCCCCATTTTAGGTGTTTCTCCCACTATCAAGATATTACAATTCTAGGTGTTGCTGCATTTACTACCCTTCCCCCATTTTAGGTATCTCAAATCTCAGTGTTTTTGATTTCACTACTGTAACTGCATTTTAGGCTTCTCAAATCTAGGTGTTGCTGAATTTGCTACTGTGCCCCCATTTTAGGCGTTTCTCCCACCATCCAGATATCACAATTCTAGCTGTTGCTGCATTTACTACTATGCCCCCATTTTAGGCAGCAAAAATCTAGCGTTGTTTTATTTGCTTCTGTGTCCACTTTAGGGATCTCAAATATGAGTATTGGTGCATTTGCTGCTGTGCCCCCTATTTAGGACTCTCTCCCGCTATCCAGGTGTGATAGTTCTAGCTGTTGCTGCATTTACTTCTGTGCCCCCATTTTAAGCTTCTCAAATATGAATGCTAATGCATTGAGAAAATTGGATATAGGAGTGTTATAAATGCTATATCATAAAATGTACTACAATGACCCCATTTTAGGCATCTCAAATCTAGGTATAGTCGCATTTGCTACCGTGTCCCCATTCTAGGTGTTTTCCTGCTATCCACGCTTCACAATTCTAGCTGTCGGTGCACCTGCTACTGTACCCCCATTTTAAGTTTCTCAACTCTAGGTGTTGTTTTATTTGGTACTGCGCCCCAAGTTTAGGTGTTTTTCCATGCTATCCAGGTATCACAATGCTGGGTATTGTTGCATTCACTACAGTGCCCCCATTTTAAGAATCTTTAAAGTAAGTATTGTTGAACTCGGCACTGCACCCTCAATCTAGGTGCCTGAAGTCTAGGCACTGTGACATTCATTACTATGCCTACCCTTTTTTACGGTCTCAAATCTAGGTGTCTTGAGACTAGGGGCTGTGACATTAAGTTCTGTGCCCCACTTTAAGTGCCTCAAATCTAGTTGTTGTTGCATCTACTACTGTGTCCCTTTTAAGGATCTCAAAAGTAAGTATTGTTGCATTTGCTACTGTGCCCCCCTATTAGGACTCTCTCCCGCTATCCAGGTGTGACAGTTTTAGTTGTTGCTGCATTTACTACTGTGCTCCCTATTTTAAGCTTCTCAAATCTAAATGCTGATGCATTGAAACACTGGTGTATAGGCATGTTATAAATGCCAAATCATATTATTTACTACAATGCCCCCATTTTAGGAAACTGAAATCTAGGTGTTGTTGCATTTGCTACTGTGCCCCCATTTAACCATCTCAAATCTAGGTATAGTCGCATTTGCTACTGTGTCCCTATTCGAGGTGTTTTCCTGCTATCCAGGCTTCACAAATCTAGTTGTCGGTGCACCTGCTACTGTACCCCCTTTTTAGGTTTCTCAACTCTAGGTGTTGTTGCATTTGGTACTGCGCCGCAAGTTTAGGTGTTTTTCCATGCTATCCAGGTATCACAATGCTGGGTATTGTTGCATTCACTACAGTGCCCCCATTTTAAGAATCTTAAATGTAAGTATTGTTGAATTCGGCACTGCACCCTCAATCTAGGTGTCTGAAGTCCAGGCACTGTGACATTCATTACTATGCCTCCCCTTTTTTATGGTCTCAAATTTAGGGGCCTCATTACAAATCGCCCGGTATGGAAACAATGGTGGCGGTAAAGCCGCCGCCACCGTTGTTTCGTTGCTGGGCGATCACAACTCCTGCAGGCGGGAGGTGATGTTCCCGCCAGTTCTGACCTGGCGGGTTTAACACAACCTGCCTTTAGCCGGACGAGGAAACACCAGCGGCATTACGAGATGCTGCCGGTGTTTCCATGATCCCCATTCCCATTGAGTCCCATAGGACTCGTAATGAGGCCCTAGGTGTCTTGAGACTAGGGGCTGTGAGATTAAGTTCTGTGCCCCACTTTAAGTGCCTTAAAACTAGTTATTGTTGCATTTGCTGCTGTGCCCCCCTATTAGGACTCTCTCCTGCTATCCAGGTGTGACAATTTTAGTTGTTGCTGCATTTACTACTGTGCTCCCTATATTAAGTTTCTCAAATCTAAATGCTGATGCATTGAAACACTGGTGTATAGGCACGTTATAAATGCCAAATCATATTATTTACTACAATGCCTCCATTATAGGCAACTGAAATCTAGGTCTTGTTGCATTTGCTACTGTGCCCCCATTTTAGGCTACTCAATCTAGGTGTCTCTGCATTTGCTACTGTGCCCCCATTTTAGGCATCTCAAATATAGGTGTTGTTGTATTTGCTACTGTCCCCCTATTTTGGGTCTCTGTCTCTTTCAAGCTATCAAGTGATACAATAGTAGGTGTTTCTGCATTTGCTGCTGTGCCCCCATTTTAGGCTTCTCAAATCTATGTGGTGTTTGATCTTGCTACTGTGCCCCATTTTAGGTGTTTCTCCCGCTATCCAGATATCACAATTCTAGGTGTTGCTGCATTTACTACTCTTCACTATCTTAGGCATCTCAAATATATGTGCTGTTGCATTTGCTACTGTGCCCCATTTGAGGTGTTTCACGAGCTATCCAGATATCACAATTCCAGGTTTTGCTACTTTGCCCCCATTTTAGATATTTCTCCCGCTATCCAGATGTAACAATTCTAGGTGTTGCTACTGTGCCCCCATTTTTAGTGTTTCTCCCGCTATTCAGGTACCACAATTCTAGGTGTTGCTACTGTACCCCCATTTTAGGTGTTTCTCCCACTATCAAGAGATCGCAATTCTAGGTGTCGCTGCATTTAATACTCTTCCCCCATTTTAGGTGTCTCAAATCTCAGTGTTGTTGCCTTCGCTACTGTAACTGCATTTTAGACTTCTCAAATCTAGGTGTTGCTGAATTTGCTACTGTGCCCCCATTTTAGGCGTTTCTCCCACCATTTGGATATCACAATTCTAGCTGTTGCTGCATTTACTACTATGCCCCCATTTTAGGCAGCTCAAATCTAGTGTTGTTCCCTTTGCTACTGTGTCCCCTTCAGGGATCTCAAATCTAAGTATTGTTGCATTTGCTACTGTGCCCCCTTTTTAGGACTCTCTCCCGCTATCCAGGTGTGATAGTTCTAGCTGTTGCATTTACTACTGTGTCCCCATTTTAAGCTTCTCAAATATAAATGCTGATGCATTGAAACACTTGGGTATAGGTGTGTTATGAATGCCATATCATATAATTTACTACAGTGCCCCCATTTTAGGCATCTCAAATCTAGGTATTGTTGCATTTGCTACCATGTCCCCATGCTAGGTGTTTTCCTGCTATCCACGCTTCACAATTCTAGTTGTCGGTGCATCTACTACTGACCCCTCATTTTAGGTTTCTCAACTCTAGGTGTTGTTGCATTCTCTACTGCGCCCCAAGTTTTGGTGTTTTTTCATGCTATCCTGGTATCACAATGCTGGGTGTTGTTGCATTCACTACAGGCCCCCCATTTTAAGAATCTTAAATGTAGGTATTGTTGAATTTGACACTGCACCCTCAATCTAGGTGTCTGAAGACTAGGCACTTTGGCATTCATTACTATGCCCCCCCCTTTTTTTACGGTCTCAAATCTAGGTGTCTTGAGTCTAGGGGCTGTGAAATTCAGTACTGTGCCCCACTTTAAGTGCCTCAAATCTAGTTGTTGTTGCATCTACTACTGTGTCCCCTTTAGGGATCTCAAATCTAAGTATTGTTGAATTTGCTACTGTGCCCCCCTATTAGGACTCTCTCCTGCTGTCCAGGTGTGACAATTTTAGTTGTTGCTGCATTTACTACTGTGCTCCCTATTTTAAGCTTTTCAAATCTAAATGCTGATGCATTGAAACACTGGTGTATAGGCACGTTATAAATGCCAAATCATATTATTTACTACAATGCCCCCATTTTAGGCAACTGAAATATAGGTCTTGTTGCATTTGCTACTGTGCCCCCATTTTAGGCTACTCAATCTTGGTGTCTCTGCAATTGCTACTGTGCCCCCATTTTAGGCATCTCAAATATAGGTGTTGTTGTATTTGCTACTGTCCCCCTATTTTGGGTCTCTGTCTCTTTCAAGCTATCCAGGTGTTACAATAGTAGGTGTTTCTGCATTTGCTGCTTGCCCCCATTTTAGGCTTCTCAAATGTATGTGGTGTTTGATCTTGCTACTGTGCCCCATTTTAGGTGTTTCTCCCGCTATTCAGGTACCACAATTCTAGGTGTTGCTACTGTACCCCCATTTTAGGTGTTTCTCCCACTATCAAGAGATCGCAATTCTAGGTGTCGCTGCATTTAATACTCTTCCCCCATTTTAGGTGTCTCAAATCTCAGTGTTGTTGCCTTCGCTACTGTAACTGCATTTTAGACTTCTCAAATCTAGGTGTTGCTGAATTTGCTACTGTGCCCCCATTTTAGGCGTTTCTCCCACCATTTGGATATCACAATTCTAGCTGTTGCTGCATTTACTACTATGCCCCCATTTTAGGCAGCTCAAATCTAGTGTTGTTCCCTTTGCTACTGTGTCCCCTTCAGGGATCTCAAATCTAAGTATTGTTGCATTTGCTACTGTGCCCCCTTTTTAGAACTCTCTCCCGCTATCCAGTTGTGATAGTTCTAGCTGTTGCATTTACTACTGTGTCCCCATTTTAAGCTTCTCAAATATAAATGCTGATGCATTGAAACACTTGGGTATAGGTGTGTTATGAATGCCATATCATATAATTTACTACAGTGCCCCCATTTTAGGCATCTCAAATCTAGGTATTGTTGCATTTGCTACCATGTCCCCATGCTAGGTGTTTTCCTGCTATCCACGCTTCACAATTCTAGTTGTCGGTGCATCTACTACTGACCCCTCATTTTAGGTTTCTCAACTCTAGGTGTTTTTGCATTCTCTACTGCGCCCCATGTTTTGGTGTTTTTTCATGCTATCCTGGTATCACAATGCTGGGTGTTGTTGCATTCACTACAGGCCCCCCATTTTAAGAATCTTAAATGTAGGTATTGTTGAATTTGACACTGCACCCTCAATCTAGGTGTCTGAAGTCTAGGCACTTTGGCATTCATTACTATGCCCCCCCCCTTTTTTACGGTCTCAAATCTAGGTGTCTTGAGTCTAGGGGCTGTGAAATTCAGTACTGTGCCCCACTTTAAGTGCCTCAAATCTAGTTGTTGTTGCATCTACTACTGTGTCCCCTTTAGGGATCTCAAATCTAAGTATTGTTGAATTTGCTACTGTGCCCCCCTATTAGGACTCTCTCCTGCTATCCAGGTGTGACAATTTTAGTTGTTGCTGCATTTACTACTGTGCTCCCTATTTTAAGCTTCTCAAATCTAAATGCTGATGCATTGAAACACTGGTGTATAGGCACGTTATAAATGCCAAATCATATTATTTACTACAACGCCCCCATTTTAGGCAACTGAAATCTAGGTCTTGTTGCATTTGCTACTGTGCCCCCATTTTAGGCTACTCAATCTTGGTGTCTCTGCAATTGCTACTGTGCCCCCATTTTAGGCATCTCAAATATAGGTGTTGTTGTATTTGCTACTGTCCCCCTATTTTGGGTCTCTGTCTCTTTCAAGCTATCCAGGTGTTACAATAGTAGGTGTTTCTGCATTTGCTGCTGTGCCCCCATTTTAGGCTTCTCAAATGTATGTGGTGTTTGATCTTGCTACTGTGCCCCATTTTAGGTGTTTCTCCCGCTATCCAGATATCACAATTCTAGGTGTTGCTACTGTGCCCCCATTTTTTGGTTTTTCTCCCACTATCCAGATATAACAATTCTAGGTGTTGCTGCATTTACTCCTCTTCACCATTTTAGGCATCTCAAATATATGTGCTGTTGCATTTGCTACTGTGCCCCATTTGAGGTGTTTCACAAGCTATCCAGATATCACAATTCCAGGTTTTGCTATTTTGCCCCCATTTTAGATATTTCTCCCGCTATCCAGATGTAACAATTCTAGGTGTTGCTACTGTGCCGCCATTTTTAGTGTTTCTCCCGCTATTCAGGTACCACAATTCTAGGTGTTGCTACTGTACCCCCATTTTAGGTGTTTCTCCCACTATCAAGAGATCGCAATTCTAGGTGTCGCTGCATTTAATACTCTTCCCCCATTTTAGGTGTCTCAAATCTCAGTGTTGTTGCATTCGCTACTGTAACTGCATTTCAGACTTCTCAAATCTAGGTGTTGCTGAATTTGCTACTGTGCCCCCATTTTAGACGTTTCTCCCACCATTCAGATATCACAATTCTAGCTGTTGCTGCATTTACTACTATTCCCCCATTTTAGGCAGCTCAAATCTAGTGTTGTTCCCTTTGCTACTGTGTCCCCTTCAGGGATCTCAAATCTACGTATTGTTGCATTTGCTACTGTGCCCCCTTTTTAGGACTCTCCCACTATCCAGGTGTGATAGTTCTAGCTGTTGCATTTACTACTGTGTCCCCATTTTAAGCTTCTCAAATATAAATGCTGATGCATTGAAACACTTGGGTATAGGTGTGTTATGAATGCCATATCATATAATTTACTACAGTGCCCCCATTTTAGGCATCTCAAATCTAGGTATTGTTGCATTTGCTACCATGTCCCTGTGCTAGGTGTTTTCCTGCTATCCACGCTTCACAATTCTAGTTGTCGGTGCATCTACTACTGACCCCCCATTTTAGGTTTCTCAACTCTAGGTGTTGTTGCATTCTGTACTGCGCCCCATGTTTTGGTGTTTTTGCATGCTATCCAGGTATCACAATGCTGGGTGTTGTTGCATTCACTACAGGGCCCCCATTTTAAGAATCTTAAATGTAGGTATTGTTGAATTCGACACTGCACCCTCAATCTAGGTGTCTGAAGTCTAGGCACTGTGGCATTCATTACTATGCCCCCCCCTTTTTTACGGTCTCAAATCTTGGTGTCTTGAGTCTAGGGGCTGTGACATTCAGTACTGTGCCCCACTTTAAGTGCCTCAAATCTAGTTGTTGTTGCATCTACTACTGTGTCCCCTTTAGGGATCTCAAATCTAAGTATTGTTGCATTTGCTACTGTGCCCCTCTTTTAGGATACTCTCCCGCTACCCAGGTGTGATAGTTCTAGCTGTTGCTGCATTTACTACTGTTCCCCCATTTTAGGTATCACAAATCTCAGTGTTGTTGCATTCGCTACTGTAACTGCATTTTAGGCTTCTCAAATATAGGTGTTGCTGAATTTGCTACTGTGCCCCCATTTTAGGCGTTTCTCCCACCATCCAGATATCACAATTCTAGCTGTTGCTGAATTTACTTCTATGCCCCCATTTTAGGCAGCTCAAATCTAGTGTTGTTCCATTTGCTACTGTGTCCCCTTTAGGGATCTCAAATCTATGTATTGTTGCATTTGCTACTGTGCCCCCTTTTTAGGACTCTCTCCCGCTATCCAGGTGTGACAGTTCTAGTTGTTGCTGCATTTACTACTGTGTCCCCTATTTTAAGCTTCTCAAATCTAAATGCTGATGCATTGAAACACTGGTGTATAGGCGCGTTATAGGAGCCATATCATATCATTTACTACGATGCCCCCATTTTGACATCTGAAATCTAGGTGTTGTTGCATTGGCTACTGTGCCCCTATTTAAGCATCTCAAATCTAGGTATTGTTGTATTTGCTATTGTGTCCCCATTGAGGGGTTTTCCTGCTATCCACGCTTCACAATTCTAGTTATCGGTGCATCTACTTCTGTGCCCCCATTTTAGGCATCTCAAATATAGGTGTTGTTGCATTTGCTAGTGTCTCCCTATTTTGGTTCTCTCTCTCTCGCGCTATCCAGGTGTTACAATACGGGGTGTGCATTCGCTGCTGTGCACCCATTTTAGGCTTCTGAAATCTATGTGGTGTTTCACTTGCTAGTGTGCCCCATTTTAGGTGTTTCTCCCGCTATCCAGATATCACAATTCTAGATGTTGCTACTGTGCCCCCGTTTTAGGTGTTTCTCCTGCTATCCAGATGTCACAATTCTAGGTGTTGCTATTGTGCCCCCATGTTAAGTGTTTCTCCGCTATACAGGTACCACAATTGTAGGTGTTGCTACTGTGCCCCCATTTTAGGTTTTTCTCCCACAATCCAGATATCACAAATCTAGGTGTTGCTGCATTTACTACTCTTCCCCCATTTTAGGTGTTTCAACCACCATCCAGGTATCACAATTATAGATGTTGCTGCATTTACTACTCTGCCACCATTTTAGGCATCTTAAATCTGAATATTTCATTTGCTGCTGTGCCCCAATTTAGGTATCTCTCCCGCTATCTAAATGTGACAATTCCAGTGTTGTTGCATTTACTACTGTGCCCCCATTTTAGGCATCTCAAATCTATGTGCTGTTGTAATTGCTATTTTGCCCCCATTTTAGGCATCTTAAATCTGAGTGCTGTTGGATTTGCTGCTCTGCCCCCAGTTTCGGCTTCACAAATCTAGGTCTTGTTGCATTTGCTTCTGTGCCTCCATTTTAGGCTTATCAAATCTGGGTGTTGTGTTTGTTACTGTGCCCCCATTTTTGGCTTCTCAAATCTATGTGCTGTTGCATTTACTACTGTGCCCCCATTTTAGGCGTCTCAAATCAAGGTGTTGTTGCATTTGCTGCTGTGCCCCGGTTTTATGCTTCTCAAATCTAGGTCATGTTGCATTTGCTACTGTGTCCCCACTTTAGGCGTCTCAAATCTAGATGTTGTTGCATTTGCTACTGTACCCTCATTTTAGGTATCTCAAATCTCAGTGTTTTTGCATTCGCTACTGTAACTGCATTTTAGGATTCTTAAATCTAGGTGTTGCTGAATTTGCTAGTGTGCCCCCATTTTAGGTGTTTCTCCCACCATCCAGATATCACAATTCTAGCTGTTTCTGCATTTACTACTATGCCCCCATTTCAGGTAGCTCAAATCTAGTGTTGTTCCGTTTGCTACTGTGTTCCCTTTATGGATCTCAAATCTAAGTATTGTTGCATTTGCTACTGTGCAACCTTTTGAAGACTCTCTCCCGCTATCCAGGTGTGACAGTTCTAGCTGTTGCTGCATTTACTACTGTGCTCCCATTTTGAGCTTCTCAAATCTAAATGCAGATGCATTGAAACACTTGTGTATAGGCAAGTTATAAACGCCATATCATATCATTTACTACAGTGCCCCCATTTTAGGCATCTCAAATCTAGGTGTTGTTGCATTTGCTACTGTTTCCCCATTCTAGGTGTTTTCCTGCTATCCACGCTTCACAATTCTAGTTGTCAGTGCATCTACTACTATACCTCCATTTTAGGTTTCTCAACTCTAGGTGTTGTTGCATTTGGTACTGCACCCCAATTTTAGGTGTTTTTCCATGTTATCCAGGTATCACAATGCTGGGTGTTATTGCATTCACTAAAGTGCCCCCATTCTGTGAATCTTAAAACTAGGTATTGTTGAATTCTGCACTGCACTCTCAATCTAGGTGTCTTAAGTCTAGGCATTCATTACTATGGCCCCACTTTAAGTGTCTGAAATCTAGGTGTCTTGAGTCTATTTGCTGCAGCATTCACTACTGTGCCCCCACTTTAAGTGCCTCAAATGTAGGTGTTGTTGCATCTACTACTGTGTCCTGTCTTCAGATATCTCAAATCTAGGTGTTGTTACATTCACTACTCTACTGCCATTCTAGGTGTCTGTGGAATTCACTATTGTGCCCCCACTTTAAGTGCCTCAAATCTCAGTGCTGTTGCATCTACTAGTTTGCCCCCTCTTCAATTATCTGAAATCCAGGTGTTGTTACATTCACTACTCTACCCCATTGTAGGTGTCTCAACTCCAGATGTTGCTTTCCCTATTGTACCCCTTTCTATAAGTCTCCATTTTAGGTGTTGTTGCATGCATTACTGTACCCCAGTCCAAGTTTCTCAAGTCGATGTTACATTTACTACTGTGACCCCACATTAGGCTTTTCAAATCCAGATGTTGTTGCATTTACTACTGTGACCCCTTGTTAGGCCTCTCAAATCAAGGTGTTGTGACCCCATGTTAGGCCTTTCATGTTTTGACCTCACGTTAGGCCCGTCAAAATCTAGGTGTTTTTGCATATACTACTGTAATCCTTTGTTTGTTAGGCCTCTCAAATGAACGTGTTGCAACATTCACAACTGTACCCCAAATGAAGTGTCTCGAATGCAGGTGTTGTTGCATTCTCCAGGTTAGCCACTCAAATCCAGCTGTTGGTGCATTCACCGCTGCCTCCTTTTAACTGTCTCAAACCTAGGTGTTGTTGCGTTCACTAATGTGCCCTCACTTTAGTCCTTTAAGTGCTTCCTCCCTCTATTTAGTAGCCTCAAATCAAGGTACTATTGTATATACAACTGTCCCAAATCTAGTATCTAGCAGTTAATGCATTTACCAAATTTGCTCCACTGAAATACCCCTTAACACAGCGCTCTCTACCTGCAGCGAACCATCCAGTGCCGGTCAACACCACCAGCCGCAATGCTCCCCCACACAGCCACGTCCAGCAATTCCAACTTGACAAAAACAGAGCGAGAACCAATACATCCTCTCTGCACCCTCAATGCTGTCCCACCAATTATGCAGCCACTCAGAACAGCAATCACGTGCACAACCTTTCCACTCACACTTCCCACCAACAAACAAAAGAAGCACACTGGCAAGCGAACAGACTCTGTACCCGACCCACCAGAGCCTTTCTAGCACCTTCATTCTCAAACTCCAAACACACTCTGCCACTCCTCTCTACCCACAGCCACAGAAGCATCCCACACTGCGATACCCTACTTCCTTTACACTCTCTCCACATTGCCTCTGTCCCTCTCTCCACAGGAGCCATCTGGCCCACCACAAACCATCCTCACCCTACCAAGCCCCTGCTCATTTCCACTCATGCTCTGCTCTCTCACAACACCTCCACCTGGTCATATGCAATGAATGACAGTCACCTCACTTCACAACTCACTGCGCTACCTCGACCTCCCAAGCCAAAGGAGCACTCTGGCGCTCTAAACACATCCCCCAAACCACCTCAACAACATCTGCAACTCTGCCCATATACTCCACTTCCAACTCCACAACCTGCCCAGATCCGCTGCCATTATCTCTGCCCACAACACCAAGAACCCCAAGCATGTTACATCCAATTCCCAAGTGAGAGGAGCATGTAAGCAGTCCTTACACAACCCCCTCGTCACCAGCATTTCATCTGACCCTCCCTGCAGAACTTCACCCATAGATAACCACCCCTACCCACATCCCTTCACGCTTCAGCCAGAACCCTGAATTTCATCCCCTCCCCTCAACCCACACCAATTACTCTTTCAGAGAAAAGTCTACAGCCCTCCACTAACCCCACCATCCTGCTGACACACCTACCTTCCCACCCCTCAAACTCTAGCCTACCTCCCCTCTCCATCATCCCACCTCCCACCAATACCCAGCATGCCCTCAGGAGGCCCAAACCGCTCACACTGCCCCCCTCAATTTCCCCTGTGTAAACCACATTTGCTGTCCACCAGTTATGCCCATCCCCCCACACACATACCATATTAACTCACTCTCCATCTCATGACACCCCCTTCATCATCCCTTCTCTCAACATGGCACAACTTGTTCTATCCAGAACTATTGCCTCATTCCTCTTTCCATTCAATACCCCCTACCTTCTCTCACACACTGCATATGCCAAAATGCTCTAAACTCAAGAATAATGACTGGCCCCTATCCTCTACTCATTATGCTTCTCCTCATCTACATCAGTCATCCGTCTCATCCACCCATAGCCTGGCTGTCAGGAACTCTCCGCTATCAACTCCCAGATTGTCCATCTTCACACACCACCTCTCACCTACCACCTCTACACCTCCACATCCCTCAAGACCTGCAGCCAATTCATCAGCTGGCCAGTACGCACCCACCACACCAACACCACTCACCGCCTACTCCCCTCCATCCTTTCACCTACCTTCATTGCATGCAAAGCGGCCACTGGATGTTCTCTCTTCCTGATCCAACTGAACTCCACTCCCTCTCCCCCCTCAAACATCATCCCTGACTATTCAGACTGTTCCGGCCTCTCCCACTGCCCAGCCGGTCGCTGCTCCCTATAACCCCCCACCAGCCACCAGGCCCATCATGTCCATCTGGCCACCAGCCCCACTGGAACTACCACCCCTCACCAAGCCACCTGCCCCTTATTCAATGCCCGCTCCGTCACCATCAACCATCACAGCATCTTTGACCTACTATCCACTGACAACCCTGATCTAATCTTCATCACTGAAACAAAGACAGCTTTGAACCAGACGCACACAAGGATTTCCCTCTCAACTACACTCTCATCCCGCACAGCAGAGGCACCAGAGGTGGGGGAATAGCCATCCTCCACAAACCCCACACATCCATCTCTCTCACCAAAACCCAGCCATGCACAGCTAACTGCAAATCCCTTCTGATCAGACTCTTGTTGCTGCCCACTTTCTCATACAGTGTCCTACTCATCTGCAGGCCACTAGGATATCACAGACATTTTGCCAACAATCTCTGTGACTCAGTACCTACCATTCTGATCACCCATCCTACACTCACCCTACTGGGGGATTTTAATATCTGGTTTAACATAACCAACAACCCCATGACCCGCCCATATCCAACAGCCTAGAAGCAATCAACCTCTCTGGGCATACCACTGGTCCAACCCACACCGGAGGCCACAGCCTTGATGCAATCTTCAGCTCATCTCCTCATCTCAGTGTCCAGCTCTAAACCTCTTATCTGGACAGACCACCCAGCCCTAGCTTTCTCTATCTGCATATTGATCCCATCACCCATGGTCCGCCCGGTCTCGTCACATGACTACAAATGCTGGAACACAGTCAAGGTACTATCTTACCTGGCTGATGCCTTGCTACAATCACTCCCAACTACAGACAGAGCTCTACCCATAGAACCTTTTGACTCTTGGCTCAATGACTCACTCTTCCTTCTCACGCCCCATCGCACCCTCAAATAACCAATCCCCAAATGGTTGACACCCCACTTGAAGACTGTCAAATTCCATAACCTTTCCCTCGAGTGCAAGTAGCGAGCATCATAAACACCCTTAGCAAATCCCTGTTCGACTGCGATCACCATAAGTACAAATACCAGATCCGAAAGGCACTATAATAAAAGAACCCTAAACTGCTGTAGGATTAGTAAAAAGATCCACAGGATCATCTTGGAATTCGTGAAACCCACTTGCACCACTGCCCCTACCATGGTCACACAAGTGCCCTGCAACTCCCTCTCCCAGCACTTCTATAGAACAGCACTGGACAGGACGGTCACCCTCAATGCCAAACTCTCCAACCTCTCCCCTTACCTAACACCCGCCGCTCAAGATCCACCTCCCCCCGCAGCGCTGACTTTCAAGTCCTTCAAACCGATCTTGAGCGAGGAATTCCTATGCAGCAGCAGATCTCCCAGGTCTCCCCTTGACCATTGAACCTTGCCCTGCCTCCCTGCTCAATGAAATCTTATCCTCCATCTGTGCAGGAGAACAAGCCATGTCCACACTCATTGACTCCTTCACCTCTGGCTCCTTCCCAGACTCCTTCAAAGTAGTGAACGTCAAACCACTTCTGAAAAAGCCAGGCCTCAATCCCCTCCAGCCATCCAATAACAGACCCATCTCCAACACCAGCTTCCTGGCAAAACTCATTGACCACTCTGCCTACTCTCAGCTCAACCTTTTCGCTGAATCCAACAACCTACTAGACCCACTCAGTCTGGTTTTCGGCCTTGTCATGAAACTAAAACCACACTGCTCTAGATCTGGGACGACCTCAAAGTCACTTCACATTCTGATTGATGTACCACTCTGGTTCTCCTTGATCTCTCTGCTACCTTTGACACCAATAACCACTCAATATTCCTAGACTGGCTCCACTACCTTGGAATCCGAGACTTGGCATTCAACTGGATTGCCTCATTCCTTAACAATAGTAAACAAATCACTATCCTTCCCCCTTTTATCCAGCTCGCCCAGTGATCACTGGAGTACCCCAGGGTGCTTGCCTCTCCTTGCTCCTTTTCATCCTCTACCTGACCCAGATGCGAGGGATTATCTGCTCGCACACCCTCACCTGCTAAAAGTATTCTGATGACACCCAAATTATCCTGAGAATCCCTAAAACGAGCACTGATCATCCCCCTCACCTAGCGGCTTGCTGCAGCGATATAGACCAATGGATGACTAGAAACCACCTCCGTCTCAACCCAGGGAAAACAGAGATCATGGTATGTGGCAGCACCGCTCTATTCCTGCAACCACTTTCACAGCCTTCCTCAATCGGGAACTCCTGCACCTCCACCTCCAACACAGTAAAAAACCTTGGATGCACATTGGACTCAGATCCAAATCCTGTCACTACCACATGAAGATGCTGAGACACATCTTACCTTATCCCTCCTTCCCCAAGAAATTGACTTCTATTATGTCAATTGTCATGTCCAGACTGGACTATGTGAGCTCCAGGTACCCCGGTGCTCGGCATACAAATTTAACAAAATCCAAAAAATCCAAAACACAGCTAAGCTTCTCCTTGCACTGGGACAAAGACACCACATCTCATCTGCTCTCTGCACCCTCCACTGGCTACCCATTCAACGAAGAGCCACTTTCAAGATCCTGTGCATCACCCACTGAGACGTGCACAAGGTCGGCCCAACATACCTCCAAGAGAAGACTATGTGCTACCACCCAACACGCACACTAAGGTCAAGCACGGCCCTGCTACTAATGATCCCAGCCTCCAATTCAGCCAGACTTGGAGGGTCAGCCTTGGAACCAACCTAACACCACTTATATGGAATTTGCTACCTCACCATATTCGACACAACTAGGATTACATGGCCTTACGCAAAGCGGTAAAAACATGGCTCTTCCCAAATCTGTGAAAGGGTCCACCCATACCATAAACCCATCCCCCAATGACCAAAGTCCTCTATGAATCAGCACTGACCTGAAACAACAAAAGGAGAGCCATAGAAGACAGTTGACCAATTAATTAATTACCTTAACCCAAAAAAAGCAGCAACAGTCAGGACATGGAAGTCGGCCTACGGACCAAAGAACTTCCAGCCTATGTATCTGTAAGCCACATGCACCTAGCTCAACTGCCAACGCGTCCCTGGTGCTTTATGATCAATAGAGGCGGCCCCTTCCTACCTAGGAACAAGAATTTACAACCCTGCACCGGCGGCAAAGAACTAACTATGCTTGGTTAAACTCTCCCGAGAATCATACAATAACTCGAGAAGCACCCAGCAACCCAGCTTACAATTCCGCCAAGGACCCGGAAAATGGGCTTGACGAGTCTGACTATAGAGCATCAGGAAAGTACTGCCTGACTGAGATAACACAACACACTACACCAACTAGTTTACCTCTCTCCGTAATCCATTATCACAAACAACCAGGGCAGACACAGAACTCATCCCGAGTAAGGGGGTCACCCACTGATAACCACAGACACTCATTCCTGCCAAAATGCTCACTCTCCACTTGACATCAACAAACAATAGAACGCAGCTGCACTCCTCGATCAATTAGGCAGATCTGCACACGTATACATCACTCATCGTATACCTCAACTGCCTGGTAGAACACAGCTATACCCCACAAAAAGAATCGGCCTAGTGGCACACATAATCTCTTCCATGCCCTGAGGCAGGCAGAATGCAGACTCAGAGACCACCCTCCTTGCTGCAGAGACCACTGATCTCTCACATTCACTGCACCACGCTTAGCATCAGAATGCAGCCAACCTGCGCAAACCACTCTGGCTGCTCACATACCAAGTGCACCCAAGCACTATTTGCTACACTACTCTCTCAACTGATATGAACCACGGTCCCAGAGGGTGTTCAACCCACAGCGCTTTGAGATCATACCAATGGTACATAAGGCGCTATGCAAATGCGCTATAACATAACATATTATATCTGAGGGGTCAGCAATGTGAGGCGGAAAACTGTTTGATGATTGTTCAAAACATGCCATTGTATTAACGTATATATGATATTAAATACCTCACTATCCCTACTCTGCTGAGGATTTCCTTTCTTAACCAAAACTAAAGGGAAACACTCTAACACAAGATGTCTGGCCCTCACTCTAAACATCAAATACAAAGAAAAATATATGGCAATTCATATAACATCAACAATATTCACAGTCTATTGATAACCTCTCAATAACCTTCCCCAGGATTCAAAGTGAATACTACTCCAATGTTCAACAAAAGAAAATAACAAAGACATACCTGTAGGTAAGATAGTCTCAGATCAGTTATTGATCTTTCAATATCAAGGTAAAGTTTTGTCAACCAAAGTTCCAGCA
The DNA here is from genome assembly GCF_040938575.1 of Ambystoma mexicanum. Classification (NCBI taxonomy): domain Eukaryota; kingdom Metazoa; phylum Chordata; class Amphibia; order Caudata; family Ambystomatidae; genus Ambystoma; species Ambystoma mexicanum. The sequence goes on from NC_090922.1 coordinate 1,167,054,428, forward strand.
ACAGCAAATCTTTTCTTCTTGGTGAAATATGGACTTTCCTCTTCCTCGTGTTTGCCACAATGCGTTGCCATCACTTCTAGTAATTCAAGAAGACTTGTCACAGTTCACAAAAATGCAACTTCTACAACTTCTACAACTGTCAGTGAAACACAGTTCTTGGTTATCAGTATAACATTAGTTACAAGATTAGGATTCACAGTAGGTATCTTTCTCAGGATGACTTCACAGTGCTGCTGGTTCTACCTCAACAATTTCACTTCTACTATAGTTCACCATGAGAACATTATCATTTGTGTGATAGTACTACACTTCGCTTGTGCTACTGAAATTATGCATCTACTGACAGCTAGATATACCACCACAGCCTCAGTACTTTGTAAAACCACTGTAGCTTCAGTACTTTGTAATTCAAAATAGGTTTTAGTTCTAACAAGATTTAGGTTAATGCACTTAAACATATTCCAACTGGCAAGGCGCTCTTCCTCTGAATATCTCTCTTCAAAAGGGGCAGCCTCTTTGCCTCTCTTGTCTGTCTGCCACAACAAAAACTTAAGTTTGCCTGTATGACCCACTTCTCTCTGTTGCTTAAAGTCTTTGGCAAAATAGATTGTGTCAACTTCAAATAATATTCATGAGCATCACATTTCCCTTCATCTCTCTGCCAACTGTTATACAAAATAATTACCCATAAGCCTTGAGGCCACTCTTTTGGCTGAAGGTAATGCTTGCACACTTATATCTTAGGCAAGGTTAAACTTCTATTAGGCTCACTGTCTTGGCTAGATTGTGTTCTGGCTTTTAGAAAGACTGCTTTCAATCTTAATAGGGGAATACTTTTGGCTTGGGTAATGCTTGTGCTCTCTCCAACTGAGAAAACGTTTAACCACTTGACATTTCTTTATAAGCGATTGTCTTTTTGGTTCACAATAAAGATAAGACCTTTCTACTACTCCAGTGTTACAATGTTTTCGGTTTAAAAATGGATTCTGAAGTTAACCTCCACTTGAGAATAATTTTTAGCCACACACAACTGTTGCTTCAGTGGGCCTCATTACGGGTGTGACGGCCGCGGAATGAACGGTGCCGGTAAGGCACCGGCACCGTTCATTCCAGGCTGCCAGGTTACGAGTTCTGCACCGGGTCCCGCTCTGGAGGCCTGTCCAGACCAGACGTGCAAAGTGGGACCCTCTAGCAGAACAGGATGCCAACAACGGGTCCGCTGTTAGCATCCTCCCCATTCCCATTGAGCTCTATGGGGGCGCAAATGGGAATGGGGATGTACCGGGTCTGGGTCCCCCAAAATGAAATTACCGGGCCCTCCAAGGTTGGAATGACCCGGTAAGTCCCCTTTTTCCACTAAAAAACGCATGGCTACCTCCAAACTCATAATGAGGCCCATTATGTTTCAGAGTGTTAAATGTTTGAACCAAAGATTCTCACTTGAGAATAATTTTTTGTCACATGCGACCACTGCTTTCGAAGTTTTAAGTGTTTGTACAGAGGATTATACTTCTCACTAGGATGCACGTGTTTGGGACAATGCTCGTTCACACGCAAGTGATACATTTTCCATTCCCCATTGTCAAAAGTTCAACTAACCACTTCAGCTTGCTTCTGCTTATATATGAGTGAGGCTAGGACTGAATATTGTTGCCAGTAGTGTACGTGCAAGGAATCAGAATTCCAGGTTTGACTCACTAGCTTCAGTGATCCTTGTTTGGTGGGTTGCACAACTTCCACAAATTTGGGCACAGCGTCTACTGCTCCTGGCTTCACAGGGACCCATGGTTCACCTGCAGCTCCTCACCTCGGTCTCCAACACACTTTTGGAACGGCAATCTCCACAATCAGACTCACATGGGGAAATACAGCCTTACTGCAGACCTTCTGCTGTGCAGCCTCGGCAACTAAGAGTTTGGGGAAACAGGACCCTCCCAGAACAAGCAGGTGATATCTGCTGCATCAATGTTCTGGCATCGCTTTGTTTCTCCTACTTCTGCCTGTATTTCCAAAACTGTGTCTTCTTCTTTCTGCATATGCTACTACAACACACACTTTAGCCACAGTTCCAGCTACTCCTGTTGCCTGCACCTGAGGAGGCCTTTTATGCCTTCCATGTTCCTTCAAGTGTGAGCTGTTAGGCTTAACAGCCTGACTGGTGCCACAGCATGCCTCTTCAGTCCTCTCCCTCGTCCCAGTATTCTTTAAACGTCTGCTGTTTGGCAAACAACCATTAAAAGTGAAGGGTAACGGGGAATGTTAAACAGGGGGGTTTCCCAGTCTTCCTGGCCTACCCCCCTACCCCCCCCCATGTGATGCTCCCTCAGTACACTACCGCCAGGGTTGGCATTAGGACGCATCTACCTTTCCCATCCCACATGGGAAGGGTCCCAGGGCAGGTTTCTCAGAGGAATCATTACAGATTCATCACATAAGGTCGTATACTGCAGTATAATTTGACAGTGCTATAGTTTTGAGAGAAGGCAGGTCATTTTGAAAACAAATATGAAACTATTTGTTGCACTGTAAGTTGGTAATTGAGGTATTTTTAATTATGGAACTGTTCAGTGTTATTAGTAGCACCTGTAAGTCACAATGCAAGCAAAAGTGCTTTACTTTTAAACACGCTAACAAACTATTACGATATGTGCTGCAGTGAAGCATGTTTTGTAGTACAGAAAAACAGTTATAGCTGAAGTGAAGTTAAAGGCAAGGGTATATAATACAGTGTAATATGAAGTGAAAAAATATGTTATTCTTGGTTTATATTCTTGCTTGAAAATGGAGGTATTTGTAACTGCAGGAATGTACACTGGTATAGGTAGTAGCACCTGTAGCAGTCACTACACATGCAGAAGTGCTTGTAAAAGCACTAGCAAACTATTGGCGATGTGCTGCTGTAAACAGAAAACCAGTTATTCTTGAAGTAATCTTATAAAAGAATGTGGTATAGAAAATTACTTTTGAAAATGTAAACATACCAGCAGTATGTCTTCTTAGATGTAGATTTTGGAATGTAGGTTGTGTAGATCCTGGCCATACAAATCTGTAATGGTTTGTACAGTACATTGTAACAGAGCAGGCTGTGAGTCACAGCACAAATGCACTCTCATAGTTTAAAGATACAGCTGAACTGTTGAACTAAGGTGAGAGGGTTAGATGTAGGAATTTGTCTTGTGATTGGGTGATGAGACTATGACTGAATGTAGCGAATCAGGTAGTGTTACAGAGATAAGTGCAAGAAGGGAAGAAGGACTGCCCTTGGCCCTGACATGTTCATGGATGGACCATGTGTGCCATCCAGGATCTTTTACCATCTTCTGCAGGGAAAGAGGACTGCAGATGCCGCAGACAACGCTGATGTTCGCAGATGTTGGGGCACTCAACCAATCAGGCCTTCTCATTGTGTAGTAGAAGCTGAACTGCAGAGGAGGACATGGCAGCAAGTGCTTCATTTTTTGTTTGAATTGCATAAAGCATAGAGCTCAACAAGAAGACTCTTTGGATCACAGGTCATATACAAAACGTCACAAACCCTTCCCGGTCATCCCCATGCACGTAGAATTGAGAATCACTACTTCACAGAGTGTCGGAAGCAGCCTCTGTGGTTTCCTTCATTTAGTTTTTCCTGCGTATTCTGATGTGCGACTTGACATTCTGACACGGTTTACTAGTAGGTCCTTTTTTCTGAACATTGAATGTTGGACATTGAACTGACGAGCTCCAAACTGAGCCAAGGAGCTGAGGAAGAGTTGAGGAGCTGGGGAGGACCATGGCAGAGGCAGCGGACCACAGCAATTGTGATCACTGTGTGGAGCTTTGGCCGGAGCAGGTTGCATAGCCATTGAACTGCTGGTGAGTTGCGGTGTGGTCCTGGCCAGTCTGGTTCCGCTGTTCCATGTTCAATGGGACTCACCATTCCATCTTGGTTGACCTTGTTTGGCCGCAAAGTCTAGAAGCAAACAAGTTGAGCCGAGCCACGGCTAGTGATCAAAACCCCAATCAATTACGGCCCCCAATCAATTACTTGCAATCTTGGGGTGCAGCAGTGCACAGCTGTAGCAGTGGTTTTTGGGAGCACAGCGCCGCCTCAGTATCAAAGTATTTAAGTATTTAAGCAACTACGGGTCCCTCATCCCCCTCTCCCTTCTTACCACCTCCCCTGCCCCCCTTCCCTGCGCTCAACAGCTAAACTCTCCAAACAAGCATAACAATAAAATACACTCTAACACGCATCGCTGTGCAGATGTGCAGACGTGCTTTGCCCTGCTTTGTTTTTGTTTGGAATACAATCACTGAGTGGGCGTATTTGGGAGACATAGAGATATTAGAGCCGCCGGTGGACAAAACTGGCAAACAGGAAGTATGCGGTTTGGTCCCCGATATTCTGTTGGTGGGAGACGAGGAGGTGGATGGAGTGGTGGTCTTTGAGATAGGAGGAAGGCAGCCAGAGGAGAAATTAAATCAAGGAGGAGATGAGAGATTACCACAAATGTACCCCCAGCCCCTGAATGCGAATGTCACCATTACGGCGAGCAGTGCAAAATTCAATGATGCAATGGAAGCATGTCAGATGCAAGTGCGGCTGCAGGAGATTTCCACTGACAGTAGTATAGGAAAAAGCACTGTGTTGGGGGGTAACCCAGAAGAAGTGCCAATACATAGGAGTGAACTAATTGGGCAGGGGGCAGGGAAGGTGGGGTTGAGGAAGGTGGGCTCGATTAAATCACAGGAGGTGGCAAATGTGCCCAAGCCCACAGACATCATTCTCTCCTCACCAAGTTTGGCGAAAGGCCACACAAAACAACATTATATGGGTGGGCTGATGGAGGGTGTTGAAATGTGCCAACCCCACATCTCTCCTACCAAAAAGAGCATTGAAGTGCATAAACAGGCCACGATAGACCTTGCAAAAGCACTGGACGCAAACATTAACACAACCAAGGAAATGTGTCTTGATGCAGTATCAAGCTCTACTCCAAATAACCTAAAAGATCAAACATTTCACCCATACACGCCAACTAAGGGCCTCACAACATGCAACCAGTACGACTGGCTAACCCATAACGAAATATGTACAACAACAGTACAACCCAGAGAAGGGGGCAAAAGCTCAAATATGAGTGGTGAAATGGGTAAAACTATATGGAAGCCAACCCGTTTAAATTCTTCCGAAGATATAAAAACTAAAAAAAAAAAATTCTATAGATTTGGCAAAGGTTCGCAGGGTACCAAATCTGTAATCTAGTCTTCAAGTACTTGTAGAAGCGCGTCGGCTCTGCAGATGGGCATTATCAATGAAATACCGGAACAGCTTCTGCAAGAAACGTTGTGGATGGCCGAAGCAGAGCAAAATGTACAACCCTAGGCGAAAAACTGGAAAGGAAGGTTGGTGTGTTCAATGATCGATAAGAAGCTGTCAAAAAAATATGACACCAGTCATAACGGGACAACAACCAGGTGATCCACTAACAAGCAAACAAATTGAGCAAGGCCGGGTAATTACCCCCTCAAACAATCGACAGGGAGCTGTGAAAAGAGGAATGTACGAATGTACCGAAGAGCAGGATAGAAGTGGAGAAGAGAAGTGGATATAGACTCACCATCGTTCCCACCTAATGATCCACATATTGATACTAATTTTGTTTTAGTCTCAACATTAACAGCAATACTCACTCCTTTTATGAAGTTACATGAACAAATAACGGATGAATGAAGGACCAAACAACTATGCTGTCTATGTTCCACTCTAAAATGATTTATGTGGAAGGTTTTATCTCGGGAGTACAAACAAATCTTGATAATAGTACAGCAAAAGTGGCAAGTCTATTGCATAATGTACTAAATCCTATGTTGTCAAGAGATTTTGAATCTTCACTCCTCCAACAACCATCTAATGTGCGTACTAAACAACAGGAGTCTAGAACAATGCAAACCGATGACTTGCCAACGATGAGGGTGAAACAGCCGATGACAACTGAAGCAGCTGCTCTCAAGAACCAGCAAACAGAAAAATCAGAGGAATCAGTCTCGGTAAATCCTGTAAGCATTGGCTCAATGGTGGAGAGAGCATTGAGTGAACATGACAGTGAGATAATGGATTTACCACTAAAAATGTGTGAGATCTTTACAAGGACGAAATCTGACAGCATAAAAGTCAAAACAAGTGTAAAGCAAGTGTCACTCAACTTGATCAAATCAACAAAAAAACTGCCTAGAAAAGAACAAAAAATCAGCTGCCAAAACCCAAAGAAAAATCAAATGGGAGTAGAACATTCATCAAAAACATTACCCTATCACCGATTAACGTTCTCGCACCATCGAGAGTGTCTACAAAGGTCTGTGAATCAGCTACCAAGCTCTATAGACAGACGCAGAAACATCATTCTACTGAGGAATTATCAAAAATGGCTAAGGACCAAGACGAGGAAGCTTCAGTCGACTTGTTAGATCTGTCAACGTATACTATCTCTCAGAATGAAAACGATGAGAGAGAATCATCTTAAATAGAAGAACTAACACAGGAACCAGCTTCATCGGAATCTGAGGAATCGGATGACGACAAGAAAGATCAAAGATGGCTGAGGCACCCTTTTGGCCCAATAGCTATTGAACAAATGTGGAGAAAATCATGGAATGTGAAGGGACAAGCCATGAATTGTAGGCTGACCCTTGAAGACAGATTTAAGTTACTGAGAAACAGCAAGCAGGCTATCGCAGCTTCTACACCATCAAACACTGCTGGTTCACGTTCCTGCAACATTTATTGTGGGACATTGGAAACAAGGTAGCGAGCGATTAGTTAAATACTGGGCAGAGGGGATAAACCTACAGATCAAAAAGACAACAAGAAACCAGAAAGAACAACTCAGAAAAACCGATCAAACAAAGAACAGACAAACAACTTGCCATTGATAGAGAAAGAAACTGGACAACAACACTTGAAAGTTCAGTACTGTCTAGTACCTGCTGAGAAACTCGGATAGAAATATCAGTACAGGATATCATCCTTGAGATTTGTAAAGCCTATGTGCTCTCAAGAGCCGAAGATTAAGGAACAAATGATGCACAAAAAGAACATGAAGGTGAAGTCTACAGGCCCTGAGGCCAACAAAACAAGCAAACCAACTACAGTGTTGGTATTAGAAAGGATGTTATCAATAAACAATGGTCTAATTTCCCCTGTTGGAGGCCCTTTACTACGATTTACCAACTATCACATTTTTGGAGGATGAAAGGACTGGTACAGTGATCTTGCATGTGGCTACTCCATGGATAAACAAACTTCTCCTGGATGAGGCAGCCCAATTGAGACCAATGGGATTTGATGTTATTGAGTATTCAGCGGAAATGTTTGAATTCCAGGCCCAAGTCAGAGCAAAGCAGGACCAGCCTGGGGCCTTTAGGCAGAAAGACAATGACACCAAAAGATCATCAGGACAGATAAAAAATGATAGGCGAGTTACATCATGGCAGACCAGAGCAGGAGGGTTACAAAAAGAAACTTGGAAAACAGCAAAGGTGAAAGAAGGTGACCAAGACAATTGGAGATGGCTAGCAAATCTTCTGACTGAAAAAATGGGGAAACCATAACGCAAAAATGCACGGATAATGGCAAAAGGACGGTTGAAAGCTGGAATTCTCAGGGTTTTGCCCATTTATTTTCAAAAGAAGACATTTTTCCAAGAAAATATGATTTAATCTATCTCCAGGAAACCTGGTTGAGAGAACCCCCACTATTGGATGGCTATACGATTCATTTGAATCCAGCTCTAAAAGGCATGAAAGGTAGACCCATGTCTGGTTTATTAATAGCAATAAATAAACCAACTGCAATTGATCCTAATTGAAGAACTTAACGCAAGTCAGTTTATACAAGTTCTGGTGGGGAGATTACCCCCCAAGTCTGATTGGTCGGAAATGGTCCTAATTCTTGTAAATGTGTATTGAATCCCAAAAAACAGGAATTCACTAACTTTTCCAAACAGATAATGGGTTTGATCGATGGTCTTAGATCAAAATGGTTGGATGCTAATTTTTTATTGTGTGGAGATCTGGATTCTCATTGTCTCGATTGGAACGGAAAGGAATTTCTGGGTGATCTGCAGAATCATAAGCCAGAGGTCACTATTGGGTTACGGCCATGAAATCAAGAAATCAAGAAATTCTAAACGGAGAAAATGAAGGTGACATTCCTGGGAAAGTAACATGGTCAGGAAGGGCAGGAACTTGCATCATAGACTATATGTGCGTATCACGCAATTTATCTATGTTAGTACAAACATTGCAGGTAGAAGAAAAACAAAGTAGCGATCACAATTTACTAACAATGACTTGGGAAATGGTGATACCAGTTGAGGTTCAGCTTTACCAATCTAATCTAGAAGTAACATTGGGAAGAAATAGATTGCAGATCAAAGGGAGGAAAATAGCCTGTTTTACAGCTTCACTCAAGCAAGAAATACAGTGTGCAGTAAGAGAAAATGAAACTGACATGGTAGACTATCCTCAACTCCTGGAGGCATACCAAACCAACAACGGGTTAACAAACGTATTGTCCATCATCGGCATTCATTCAATTTAGCTGTTATGGAAAAAAAGAAGTTAACAAACAGTCTGATTCACAAGCTAAAGAAACAAAATATACCAGGGGCGAAAATAAAGATTAAGAAACTAACAGAACACTATAGAAACTGGTGCAAGATACATAGGAAAAATGTATTTCAAAAAGATGCAGAAAGAATGCTACACAAATTAAGCCAAAAGAACACTGCTGAGATATGGACTATGATTAATGAATTGGATGCGCCCAAGAAAGCCTTGATGGCCAATCCCGTTTCGGCCTCATGGTGGACATCAGATTCATCAAAGTGTTTTGATAACATCTTGGAACTATGGAAACAAGAAAATAGCAGTTAACCATGGGAAGACTTACATATCAAACTGGAGTTGGTAAGAGACGTGATACTGCAATTAAAGAACTTGAGAGATCCTGGTCCCAATTGGATGACAAATGCCCTACTTAAAGAAGATCCTGCCCAATGGTCAACATTTCTAATGTATTTCTTTGAATACATATTGAAAATCAAAGCAGTTCCAAGCTCATTGAAAAAGGCCCTGATCGTCCTGATAAATAACAAAGGTCCCCGTTCGGACCTGTGCAACTACTGACCCATAGCATTATTGGACGTTGCGGGAAAGGTATTTGCCACACTCATACTCAAAACTTTGAGTATGAAAACGAATCGACAAGACGATTGGCAATCAGGCTTTGTGAAGGGTGTGGGAACCTCATTGAACATATTTCTTATACACATCTTAAAAGCCCAAACAGAAAGGAGCACAGTAAAATATGTCTATTTGGCTTTCATAGACCTTTCTCAGGCATTTGATACCATCAGCCGGCCAAAACTGTGGGACAGATTGACAAACTGGGGGTTTCCGGGACACGTATTAGAGGCAATAATAGACCTATATGATGAAACATCATTGCAAGTGAGGCTAGCTAGAACGGGCCTGTTAACAAAAGAAATTCAAACTAATAAAGGCCTCAAACAGGGGTGGCCGTTGGCACCAAAACTGTTTAAATTGTTTATTACAGATCTAGAAATAGCCTTTCAAGACATCAGATGTTTCCCGCCTAAGATCGGCACCGTAACAATACAGCGTATTCTGTATGCAGACAATGTGGTCCTGCTGGATCAGACTCCAGTAGAACTACAAAGGCAACTGGACACATTACAGACATACGTGCAATTGAATGATTAGAAATGAACCCAGCAAAGTCACAGATCTTGACGTTTCGACCAGGCAACAAGAGACAGCACAGGAAAGGGAAAATTTGGGTTCTACAAGGACAAAAAATCCCAGAGATGAACTCTCTAATATACCTGGGTGTTTGTTTGAAGACAAATAAAAGAGCTCTTCCAAGAGTCGAACTACTTAGAGCTAAAGCCTTCAACCTGACAAGCCAGGGAAAATACTGCTGGAGAAACTTTGTGAATTTTCAATGTTACCATTAATAACCTTCTACCATATGAAGGCCCTTCCGATACTTACCTATGGGACAGAAACCTCCTTTACATTTGGTTGAAAAAACTGGGCAAAGATCAAAGGACGATTTTGGAAGAGAGTGCTCAGAATGCCTGAAAGTACCCCCGTTCAAGCCATTAGAATGGAGTTGGGTCTGACAGCAATGAGTACAATATTTGTATGGAAATCTCTAAGTTTGTACATAAAGTACTCGAATGTCACTCAATGGGTTGGCTTTGCGGCCTTAGGTAAAGTGCTTGTGGCCAACGAAGATAAAACACTGTCAGAATGGCAAGCAGTCTGCCAAGGTATCTTGAATCAGCTAGATGAATCAGAACAAAGCCTAAGGAAGAACCCAGATAGGGTTAAATTAAAAATAAAAATGGATGTGCAGGACTGGATTATTACCCAACCAGAACACCAGAAATTTGAACTGTACTGGAGGCCTATTCAGGAAGCAGGAAAGCTGAATAGTCATCCGACATATCTAGTGACATTTCCAAACTGGTACTTTAGGGACAAGTTTTTAAGATTTCAGCTAAACATATTCCCAACGAGAGAAGTAGTGAGCACGGGGAAACAGAACAAATCTTTGACCTCTTGCAGACTGTGTAAAGAAGAGGATTCATACGAAACCTTAAAACACTTGGTACTATACTGTTCAGCCGTCAGAGATGTAAGAATCACATTATTGACTGAATTTACCACAAAATATGGCTCCCGGTAGATGGAAGAATGGTGGGATGAATTACTAAGGGGAGACCATATCACATTGACAATAGCATTGGTAAAACTACTTCTAAAGATATTTGGGGACATTAAAGAATCCAAGTAAAAAGTGATGCACTTAACTAGAAATGTAAGAGTAATGATGGTGAAAAACAGTTTGTGTCACTGGTGATGCTAAAAGACCATTGTTATAGTTTGATTCGCATATGTGAAATTTGTGTTTTTATTAATTTATGTGTTCTTGATAAGTGGCAAAAGGTTATCTTTGTTATGTAACCAGGAAAGCCAATAAATACATTTAAAAGAAATGACAGGACAGGTGTGGGTTACCTCGCTGCAGATATATGCAGAGCAGTTTGGTATCTCACATAATCTTGGATTTAAATTATTGGAAGTCATATTGTGTGGAGATTGTGGCATTAAATGGAGTGAACTATTACTCATGTGTGAAGATATGATACATTTGAAACTTCCAGAAATTAGTATTGTACATTGCGGAGGTAAGAGTTTATGGTATGGAATTGGTGAATCTTTGCAATTTCGAACAATTGTGAAATGAAAGGAAAAGTTATTAGAGGCATTTTTAGACATAAACTCTCTATTGTTACAAAACCTGAAGTATGGCATTAAAAAGATACAACCAAATATCACGTTTCAATAAATATTTTATGGAAGTAGATATTGTTAGACTACTGTTGCCACCACAAGATGAATGGTGGGACAGGGCCTCTTATCATTATATTGCGTTACCTTGATCAAATGGCTGTGATAAGTGACAGATTTCTACATCTTTGGTTTCTCCTATAGTAGATTATTTACCAGTTATTTTCTGGATGAACTCTTTGAAGAATGGGAGAATAATTATGATATTGTTTAATATATTTGCAGAGATAACTTCTCTCTGCTCCTGAAGAAGGGCGGCTGCCCGAAATGTGTCAAGCTACAGCATTTTATTTATGATTGAAATCACTATACTTGTTCATCATTTTGTGCTTTGAATATATTCATGGATTATTGATAAACATCTGTTGTGATATCATGTCTTCACCTGTGCTGTCTGTTCTAAAAATAACAGATTGTTTTTCAATATATATCGGTGTACATGGGATGCGACTGTCTAATAGGTTAAGACAATTTTTCATCATGTACATTAGAGTTTTTTTGCCAGGATTTCCTCTAAATCCTCTGCACTGAATGAATTGTATTTCTATTTTATTTACATGCTTCTTGAATGATTTGAGTTGTTAGGAAGTGCGCATGTGTATTTGCATTTTGAGTATCTTTGCAATTTGACATGAAATATACTTTCAAAAGTCTGATGTAACTTTTTAGACAAACAATGTTTATTTTTTCACGAATTACAAGAGACAAGTGTGGAAAAGATCAAAGCTGATTTGTTAAAAAAAAGAAAAGGAAGACGGAATGTGAATTAAGCCTTATGTGCATTTCTGTGGTATTTTTGAATGTCATCTTTTGGAAATGATAATTTACGACATGAGAGAGTGAACATTTTTAGGAAAGATGGTGTTATCTTACATCTGTTGGAAATTAGCATTTTCTTGGCAATATTCGGAATGCAATGAACATTATTTAGAAATTAAATTGGAAGTGGAGTATGTAATTAAAACGTGTATGATCACAGCCTTACAAGAACAAAAAGGCTTGTTTAAGAGCCAACATAAAAACGACAAAAAAGGAGTCGAGTTGATACAGCTTCTATTCCAATTTTTTTTGTTGATGTTTTAGTCCGCCGACATAGTCGCCTATTCGTGGACATTAAGTGTGGAAATACACAGAAAGGGACCAGATGTTCTTCAGCGGTGTATGGAAGGTGTAAAAGCCTTGAGCAATGCGTGAACACATTTTATTCACTCCATGCTGCGTGTTCAATTGTTTGTATTGCAGAGAGAAGAGGGGTGGAACAGAACATTATTTATGTCAATTTGTTTCCTCTATTCTATACAAATGCTCCAGTATTTTCAGTGGATTTAATATTGTAAATGCTGGAGATTTGTATGGGGTCCGCCTTCTTTGTTCATCAACATAAAGCAGGCAGACTTCAGAAGGATCTACTGTACACATTTTTTATTCTATTTCTAGACTTTGAAAGGTGCTTTCCCATGGAATCTACTTTTTTTGTTTTTTTCTTTTGTTTTGGCAGGCGGAATATGGGAGGGTGGGGGATGGGAGGGGCACCAACCACTGTGAAGGAGAGAAGGGTGGAGAAAGAAAGAAGTTGAGCACTGCTGATGTAACTAAGGTAGGGCGCAATCCTTTAGGTGCACCTTATCAATGGCGTAAAAAGCGACGCAGAAGTGTTCCCATATAGATGAGTGCATTGAACTATATACAGAGGACAGTTCATCTCTGAAGGTAGAGATCAACTGCCTCTTGAATAGATTACGATGCAGCAGGAGGAATCTTCTGCCCAACTGGGGTTGGAACGACTGTGGGCAGGAGTGGAAGGTGATGGTGCAGTAGAAGAGGTACTTCCATATCCTGAGAAAAGCACTGCCTTTGTCTGGGTGTGATGACTCATGGAGGTGCTGCCGAATGAATACAGCCCTTTCTGACTACAATTGAGTGTGACACATGGACAGCCTGAGCTTTTGGCACTCTGGCAATAGCAGTAAAAAACTGCCACACCCAGGGCATTGAGTGGCGCATTGAGTTAAAAAAAGAAATATCAATGTCACTCATATTTTTTACCCCCTTTTCCTCCTCCTGCTCCTAGAGAGGGGTGTTGGAACAGATGGCGTTCAGGGTGTCTGTAATGTGTATCCAAGACTTGTGACCTGTTACTTTGACCGCTGTGAACGTGACATTGAAGGGATTGTAAGGACCTTCAAATCCTGTTTAGATACTCTTCTGTATGAAGCTGCAGATTCATATTTTGTCATCAGGGAAGAGGTGTTGTGGTAGTGGAAGTGCTTAATCCTGTCATGCTGTTGGTGTGTCTGTCACAGGTGAAGCTAGCTCTCTCTGTTTGGGTCCGATCTGGTGGAAAATAAGTTTGACAGATTTGGTTAACTCCCTAAGATATCGATGAAATGCATCAGAGGCTGTGCATCTGCATGTGAGTGGAGTATGCAGCCTCCTGCCTGTCACCATCTCATGAGGAGGAAGATGATGTTCTGACCCTGGCTGGTTACAGAGATCAAACAATGCTAATGGCAGGCAATAAAGCCAACACTTTTTCAATGTGTAAAATGAAGTTGTGGGTGAAGGGCCTGTAGTAACGCACTTTACCTACTTCAAAATGTTTGAACTGGACTGAGCTGCGGTGTGTTGATCATGGTATAGGTGTACCCAATAACACCTAATAATAGAGAATCACTAGTACCGCTATGACATGTTCACTGCACTCTTCCCTTGAAAATTAAGTGTGCTAGCAATTCATACATGAATATTTATATATAAAGCCACTCAAAAGTCTATCAGCACTTGTTTTTTTATTATTGTAGCACAGTGTCAGCCGACACGTGTTTCGACTTGATCGTCATTATCAAGGCTATCTTCATCTATTTCTCTGAGCAAATAAAGTTGCAGATTATAGATGGTTAATTGAGATGGTCCTCAAACCAGGTCATCTGATGCAAATATCATTCAAAGTCTGCTTGGCCATGTATAAGCACTAGGAACAACTCAAGTCAATTATTATGGTGCAGCAATTCAAGTAGAGCCGTCTCACTGTTGCGATAAAGTGTATGTTCTGTTGCTGAGGGTTCGATCCCTTCACAATGATGTTGTGCAGAATGTTGTGCAACAATGTTAATGGCAGACAATAAAGCCAACTCTTCTTTCAATGTGTTACAGATTTTAGCAAGACATTGTTTCAATAGACCATTTAGGCATTCCACAACCCTGTTGACTTGCAGATAATAAATTGAGCACAATCTGTGGTTTATGCCCAATAGAGAGGATATTTCTTTTTTACAAGCTTGTTAAAGAAGTGAGTCCTATTATCAAATCTGAGGGCATCACATATTTCCCACTGGGAAACACTTCACACACTAGAATATTTGCTACTGAATTGGAATCAGGATGGACACATGTACCTGCTTCAAGCTGACGAGAGAATGGGCAACCACAACAATTAGATAACGAAAATTACTACATCTGTTTACCATGTCCACGTTGTCAATGTGGAGGTGTCAGTAAAGCCTTGAGGGGTGGGGCAATGTCCCTTTTTGCATTCTAAGTGTGCAACCTTTAGTGTATGTTTGACATGTGGTACAATTAAATATGACATTATCAAGATGTTCTTGGAGATTAGGCATGAACCATTCTTCCTGTAAATCAGCTGCAATGTACTGCTGTACTGTTGGATACATGTGCAGGGTAGTGCAACTGCTCGAGGACAACTGTAAGTAGTTACTGGGACATGACTGCTTTTTCTGAAATATCTCCAAATGAAATCTGTGGGGGAGAGAAACACCCTCCTTTGATAAATAACTCCTTCTGTTGCTGGGGAGCTTGTGCCTATAATTCGATAATCTGAGTAACTGGGATTGTATAGTAACTAATCTTTAGGTCTACCTGCTTTAATAATACCTCAGTGGACCGTGTAGGATTTGTCATTTGCAGATGTGCTGCTTTTTTTGCTGATAAATCTGCTGCACGATACCATAAGCAATTGGGTCTGTACCCTTAGTGTGGGATGCGTACCTTACTTCTGCTACTGCTGTGGGAGTGCTAATGCATCAATTGACCTAGAAAGTAAGGCAGTGTGTTGCACAGTAGCGCCATTTCATTTTTTTAACCCTCGCCTCCACCCTCTGGAGTGGCTTGAATGTACAGTCGATGTGATATAAGCTGAATCTGAGTAAATGATAGCGAAGCACCATTTCGATATTTCTAATGCTGGTATTAGTGCTATGAGCTCTGCTGCTTGAGCTGAGTAGTGTGAGGGCAGTTGTACCTAAACCCTTTAAGTGCCAAGGACGAAGTATCTCGTCCTTGGGATTACCTCCCCAGTGCCAAGGATGAGATAGCTCGTCCTTGGCACTTAAGGGGTTAATGAAGGAGAAAATGTTAGAAGGCTTTTCATGGTGAAATACTGAAATCAACAAAAAAAAAGCCTTGGCACTGGGGGGAAAACCCATGGCAGTTAAAAGGTTAAATATCATTACTGATGCCCCTCTGTTCCTGATCCCAGTGCTCTGATCAATCATTCATGATCCGTCAATGGAGAGTACTTCACCTTCTTCAAGTTGGTCTTCCCTAACATGGGTAGTGTCATCTGAAGTGTCTTCGTATGTAGTGCAACACTATGTCACCTGGCTGTACTGGCTCTGCAATAAATGTTGCTTGATTGACAGTGTGAAATATCACTACGTGAATGGAAGGGTTGGGCAAAAACACCTTGTATCCTGATGCTCTTTTTGTGATGAGAGTAGACTTTGATTTCTCTAAAATGGCATACACAGTGCGTTCCACGTGCAACGTGACAGGGCATATCATTTTGATTGCAGAGTATTTTTGTATTGTGTAAGCATCTGGTGCCAGATCTTGTGCACATGTGATGATGGCGAGGGGCCTGTCTGGCCTGGTGCAAGATAACTGGTTTATATTAGACATGATGAACAATACCATTTTAGATATGTCCATGTTTAGACATAGGTTGCCACAAGACATCCAGTCTTGAATCATACTTAGGTGTCGAGGAATATCATTCTCAGGGACAATCATGTGGTTTAGGTAACCCAGGAGATATGGGTCCTCTGTGCAAAGTGGAAATTAAAAGGCCAATGTCTCAATACAGTTCACTGAGTACTGCATTTAGATGTTTAACAGCCTGAGTGAGAGATCAGAGCCCTCTGTGATCCCAAGGTTCAGTTAGACCAGCATTAAGTGAAACTTTACCAATGAAACCTCTGATGTGGGGTCATGGAGCAAAGTACAAATCCATGCTAGAGTGGTTCTGCTTCTTCCCACATGATGATGGATGCAATAGAACAGGTTTTATTGCATACTGTATCTGTAGCATCAGCTAAATTGAGGAGGAACAACCAGAAAGGACAGTTTTGTCCCCGTACTTAAGTTTAAGAAGCTCTTCTCCGATGTTGATTAGTGAAGACTTTGTTCCTTTAGAGTGTCCAAATCTAGACTGCCTGTTGTGTAGCAGGGCATTAGATCTAATGTTCACCTGCAGTTTCAATTCAACCAACTTCTCTAGACTCCTTCCCACAAAGGATATATTAGACACCAGATTTGCTAAGCTTTATGAGTGAGAATTTGATATGTGTGCCATGATTGTAGTTCTTTCCAGGAACAGGACACTGAACAAGTAGCAAGCAAGGCATTTCAGAGCTAGATGAGTGATGGCACAATTGTGAGATGTGGGTTATTATTATGCTTGGGGGACACAATTCATTCTGTGTTATACAGCCCTTTATTCATAATAACAATTTGATTAGCTGGTCATGTGTTGCAGGAGAACTATGAAAAGAAGGAATGGTGTCTGGACCGTGCCAGGTGGAGGTGAATTCTGGGGCGCTATATGCCAATATTTTCAATTTGGCATGACATGACATTCGCTAAAAGTTGCATTGAAGGATGTGCATTTTTACTGATCTCCTGCGCTGAGTATCCCATTGTCAGAACCCACCAACCCAAACCTGCCCAACCCCCAAAACCACTACAAAAGAGGGCCATGTGACACCCAAGGTAAGGGGCAGAGTAACAGCCTTCACAGAAGCACCCGCGACATGGCAGCTTGTTGCTGCTATGTCTAGATCACATGGAGGTCCATGGGAGCTTCCACAATGGCCAGACACAGGGCCTTACGAAGTGCACCTGTTGGTGTCTAGGGGGAATCCTTTGCGGGCTCCCATGTTGCAGATACAATGCTATGTCCACAACTTCCAGTGTGTATTGCAGCAACCATCATTGTGGCGAGGCCCGCTCTGCGGGTCTGGCTGCGCCCCGGGCATGCTGCTTGTCCTGTTCCGATACTTGGAGGCAACAGACGTGATTCAACATCTCTCCTGTGGCGGGCCCAGAACACAGCCTTATTGCTATACAGCGTAACTCCCATGGCTCCTATCAGAACCTGCGCCTGGTTGACAAACTCCAGCAGGGTCTCTGCACACCGAGCTAAGCTATCTACAACAGCTAGGTAGCATTCCAGCGCTGAATGATTTCCCCAGGAGGGGACAGCGTCCGTGCAATGTTTATTTGAGGCAATCTGTTATATGAGAAAAAATGCAAATGCTGTGGTGAGTGTAACGTTACTGCTGAAACTATGTTAGGCTTCTGTGTGTAACACAGAGCAACAGTATTCTGATTCATGCTTTTGTTTCCCTTGAGGGACACAGTGAACTCGGACTTGCATCTGATCCTGGGAAGGGATGTTAGGAAAGAATACTAAGGAACCCACAGACCAGCTGAACACCTTGTTCTACCTTGCTCATCAACACTACAGATAAGCCACTCTAGTTTAGGTTATAAATGTATAAGACTAACAGTGTGTAAGTGATTTCAATCCGGCATACACCCAAGCCAAGCCCAGCATGTACTGCACAATAAGTTCAATATTCTGAACGATATACCGCTCATATCACACATTTCTCCTGGAACTCCCCCGGTCACACTGAACCAGGAATCAGACTAGTTTGCAAAGGTAAATATTTATTTATGTATTTAAAATGTAATCACAATAAATTTTAATATGTGAACAACAATCACCAATGGGGTGACAGAACACTGAATAATATTTTGAATACACTAGGAATCAAGTAATAAGCACAAAAACAAATGCAGCACAGAAAACAATACTTTTGAATTGGTGTAGAACAGAAGGCACTATGGTTAGGAGTTCCCCCTGCAACACCCCTCAACCCACCAATAGACAATGTAAAGATATGGGAAGAGAGAGCAGGTATTCAGGAATAGCACAAATCAAACAGAATATCAGTCCCACCTTCCCCCTTCAAACACAAGAGAAAAACGGAATTGACTTTTCAGCTGTCAGAATGGCTTTGAAATTGTCTTTGGAATTGACTGAGCAAAAACACCAAATGTGGTCAAAAATACTTAAATTGTTATGGGAGCCACTTTGAACAGTTGCACACAATCACAAGCAATGGTTTAGTCAAAAGAAAACTATGGAAATCTCAAAGTCCAGAAACAATGTAAAGCTATTTCACACGTGTAAAATTTCTCAGAATGTAAAACCGTGGCAAACTTTTCCTTACGCGATATTCGCTATAACGGGAGAATCACACTGTTTTGCAATCAATGTTAGGTACAAGTAGGAGTTGAAATTTCATTTCTATCATAAAAAATGGGGGAGTTATAGAGGTTTTAGTAAAAGTTGTTTTTGTAAAATAGGCACGAGAATGGAAAACATAAATGCACTTTTGAAATGACAGATGGGTTGATTACAATAGATTATGACTATGAAAAAGCGAATGCCACAGATGGATCTTACAGTCACGTGATCAGTGTAACCTGCCTGTTGTGGATACTCTACTTCTTCAGATGAGAAAAGAGTCAGCGCAAAGATAGTTCTAGCAATGCTATGTTTCTGAATGAAAGATAGGATGGGTTTGAGATTGGGATGAGACAATGCAAATATACTATGGGTCACAGTTCCTCCTATTAATACTGACAGGATAAGTTATTAATTAGACCGTCAGTTCTGGTCATGGATTGGATCTGGTCTATTAAGAACAGCACATCAGGTACGGGATTGGGTCAGCTAGGCCGGTCACTGGATTTGCACAGGATGAGCCCTCCTAGTCTGTGGGTATTTCAATCAGATAGATAACGAGTTCCTCAGGCAAGCCTCGTGGTAGTGAGCCAGAGAATTTCAGGATACTAGTTCAAAAGGCCTTCTCACACCACAGCGCTTCACTGGGTTGCAAGAATAAGTTGGAAGATTTGGGCCTTGCAGAAAGTCAATAGTTCTCTACTGCTTGCAAGCGTCTTGGCATCTGGATCTTGAAGGATGTTAAAGCTGGATGTAGAATGCTGGATCAGAGTGCTTCGCTGGAATCAGGAAAGTGAGTGGATCTGTGTGTCCCTATGTGTTGTCAAGTGTCTCTATTTATCCTTTAAAATGACATCACAAAATGGCTGTATGGGCTGGCTTAACTAAGCCTGCCCCTGTAAGCTGGGATAGGGTGAGAAATTCATCTCTGCCTTTCATTTGAGTGATTGGATCAAGGCCGGATGATGTCACATTTCATGGTTTGCTTTACAGTTCTTAGAAACCTCCCTTTAGCTACTGGTCTCAAAATCGGATTGTATACTAAATACACATTTCTACATTACAAAAATCACACACAAAGATGCCATATTTTATCTAGCATCTGTTCCTCAAAATCCTGCAGCTGTGGGGTCTTGTTTCAACTTTCTACAGAATGTTGTCCTTTTTGCTATGAACACAATTTCCAAACTTTATGCAAATTTCCACAAATGTGTGTATTTAACATATGAATGTGTGTGTACATTTTCACAATTCTAGGATTAATACATTTACATAAAACCACATATATTGCCATTTCTGTCCTGAACATGTTACACGGTTCTGCCACCTCTTAAAACGTGCAGCCAAAAATTAGACTAACAGATATGTCCTTGGTATATTTTTCACCATTTTGAATCACAAGTTATGAGTCTTTAAAAATTGTTCTTTGTTCATGCTTAACAGCAAATGGTATGCCCCTTTTTTCTTGCCCTTGCATCCAGGAGCATCCCCCTCCCTGTTTGTTCCTGTAACGCTCACCTGACTCCCACGGAGGCGCTGGCCTGGTTTGGATTGCTGTGGCCTCTTCTAGGGTAATGCGCAGGACTCGGAAGATGGCATGGACCGGACCCCCAAATCTGGCTTGTCTGGCTCGTAGAAATATCCTTCTGTGTGTGAAAAGGGAGTATTAACAATCTGCGGGATAATGCGTAGGCCTCCCACTCCCCTTCTCACCCTCCACGAAACCCTTCTGCCATTCCCCGTGAAGTTTCACCTTAGGGTCTGAAAGGACAAGCTCTCCATCCTGCTTCTGATGCAGGGGCGCGTTGTTATCCAGTTACTTCACTGGATCTCGGATTGGTTAGAGTTCAAGTTCGCTTGACTTTTCCGGTAAGGTATCGTAAGAATTCTGTTGCAAGTTCAAGCTTTAAATAACCATTGTCTGTTTTCTCTATTTCAGGTGCTGGATGAAGATTCCGAGTTAGGGAATGGAACCGTTGAAGGAAAATTCTGGTGAGTTTTTGATGAGTGGTTCCTCTAGTGTTCTTACATTAATGCACTAATGCTTGTGTCTTTTTCCCCTTAGGGGACGGGGTTCGGAAATGCTGAAGATACGGCGCTGACCCGAAGTGAGAAGAGATGTCCCAACAAATATCAGGTAAGTCTTAGATGAGCGTTCCGGTAATGTCCTTGCATTCGCTCACTAATGCTAATGTCTTTTTCCCCTTAGGGGCCGGGGTTTGGAAATGCCGAAGAAACGGCGCCGACCCGAAGTGAAGAGGAATTGACCCAACAGGTAAGTCTTATGGTGGAAATTAAGCCTTTCTTATTCTCTTCCCTAGCTCACCTTTGTTCTTGTCTTTTTCTCCTTTAGGCACTGAAATGCGGCGGAAGATCCAGATGGTCGCTGATGGGCAAGAAGGTGCCTAGTAAAGGTGAGTGGAATGCTGCGCTGCAGCGAGCTATGCGATGTGCTTTTAAAATTGAATGTCTTCCCTTTAGGATCGTCGGCGAGATGACTCTGGAATGCGGATTAAGCAGGTAATGTCTCTTCTTTCTCCTGTTCTCCTCTCTTCTCCCTTTACAGGTGTTCCAGGATGCTGTCAGGCGTGGCTGGAGTCCGGATGCAGGAGCAGACACAGCGAGCGTCCAGCTGCTAGGTGCAGAACAACGCGAAGCATGAGTTGCTGCTTGGGCGTGGCTTAAATAGCCTTCAAAGTAGTTCCAGGTATGTATTCTTCCCCTAAGGTATGTATTCTTCCTCCGGCCACACCCGTGTGGTAAAGTAGTCCCATAGGTAAAATAGTCCCATTCAGGCCTCTAGGTGGCCTGGATGTTGCAGCACGGTCTGCATCAGGTAAGTTCACACCAAGCACTTCTTAACACAACGTCATCCTTTATGAGCCTGGCGCCTATGGCGCCTGGACTGTTTTCCAACATGAGCCTGGCGCTCAGGACTGAGTCCAAAGGGCCCCTACCTGGGGCCGCTGGGACTTCCCTCGGGAACATGATGTCTGCCTCTGGAGTTGCTGGGCCCGGTCTGGCTCCTTGGGGGTAGGCATCATGACAGTTCCTTTCAGTTCAGAATCCATTTACGACCCTCTCACACCTCCGTTTCCTGGGCTGAAGGGCTTGCTATTGTTCATTCTCTTTCTGTAGACAAGAGTCTGGGTCACCCCACAATTATCATCTCCCCATGAGTTTCAGCTGAGAGGATATCCCTCCCCCTGGGAGAAACCTGTCTGTCCACTTGCAAAGGGTTGCAGCTCAGCCAAGCTAATTTATTCTTAATTAAAAATCCAGGAAAAAACAAACTTGTTGCATCAAACCTCAAAAGCAACTGAGAATCTGTATTCTTTTTAGCCACAATCCTTTTTATGTTTGCTGATCCAGCAGACTTTTTAGTTTAGATCACTTTAAAGTTTCATCAGTAACTCATCTGACAGCTATCATTCAGGCATCCCATGGTACTGCACTCAGATTCTGTCAGGGACTGTCAGTTTACAGACAATCCAGTTTTTGTGAAGAATGTTTTGCTCTTCTCATTAGGACTTTGTATGTTCGCAATGCTTTATTAGATTACATGAATTTTAGCACTGAGCAAGATTTTGGATGTTGAGAAGTGTTGTGTTATAGGCATTGTGGAGTTTTTAGCACAAAGCAAATGTCATTTATAGGCACCTTTTGAAGTTTCATTTGCAAAGTGCTACTTCTCTCTCTGCATTCTGTTTTCTGGTCATGGAGCCCACTGGCATATTTTCCGTAGGATGTGCTCTATTCCACCACGCTTGCACCATGGGTGGCAGGTTGTGCATCCCTCTTTTTGTGTGCTGAAGCACACAGTTTTTGTAGGTTTTTGGCGTGCACAAGGGTTTTGCCATCATTGTTGCAGTTTCTTTCACCATAACTGGCAGGGTGATGCTGCATAGCACAGCAAAGTGGGTCAATACATCCCACAAGTTCTAACCACATTATGTGTTGTAAATTAACAGTATGTTCGAACTTTTTGGTTTAGATATATTTATTGAAATCAATTAGCCTATAAGACTCTTACAATTGTATACAAAGACAAGTGATACGAAGAGGCAGAAGTCATAGGAAACCAATCTTCTAGAGTAGGTGGAACAATGACAGAGGCCCTCATTACAACTCAGGCGGTAAGGGTTTTACGGCGCCGTAAACAGCGCCGACCCTTACCGCCTGAGTACGAGGTCCCTTAGCGCCATGGCGGATTTAACACCTGCTTTTAGCAGGTGTTAAAATCCATGGCGCTAAGGGACCATGGAGTTAATTACGCCACCGTAATTTACGGTGGCGTAATTAACGCCTTCCCCACTCCCATTATGCCCTATGGGGCAAAAATGGGAATGGGGAAGGGTAAATGGGGATTGGGGACTTACCGCCCCGCCAAACTCGGAATGGGGCGGTAAGTCCGCCAACCACCATGGCGTAAACGTAGTTTACGCCATGGTGGTAAAGTCACGGACCAGGCGGTAACTTACCGCCTCTGTCGTAATGAGGCCCTTAGTCTCATATGGTAAAGTATGCATTATATAACCTAATGCATAAAATGCAATTTAAGTTAAACTTGTAGTTGTATAACATATGTATCTTAAACATAAAAAAAAAAGATGTACAAGGACATACATGAACAAGAGGGAGGGAGGGAAGGTGTATGCTAACAATATACACTAACAGCAGCTTATTAATCTTTCTATGGGCTCACATTAGTGTTATCTAACAATTCTATGAACAAGTGCCATTTCAATTCATGTTTGAGCTGTGAAGAAGGGGACGTAGCATTACCTGTTTCCATTCTATGGATATAACACACAGAGTTCAACCATATTTTGACATGCAGATGCTTAAAATCTTTCCAATTAGAGGCGATGGTTTGAATTGTTATTGCCATTAATAGATTAAACAAATAACATTCATTTTTGTCAATTGCTGGTTGAATCATTGTACTACCAGTAAAGAGAAAGCTAAGACATATATCTTGTTGCATATGAAAAATGTTTTCCATACATTTTCCCAGAACTCCTTAATATAGGTACATTCAAAAACAACATGTTTGAGAGAGCCTTGAGCATTAAGACAAGACCAGCAACTATCATTTAGTGTAGCTCTACCCTTAAAGAGAATTAGTGGGGTGACAAAAGAACTGTGGTGAAATAAGTACATGGTTTGGAGTAGGCTGTCTGAAAATATAGCTTTAGATATATCCTTCCATACGGATGGATTGAATAGTTGGGAGCATGTTAGTGAGCAGTCCTGCTTCCATGCCACTAGACAATTCCACAGGTTTTCATTGGTTGAACTTAATAACCATATCCTACAAAACATGGAGGCTGTAAAATTCGAGTTCGACAAGTGTTGTATTCTTTGGACTAGGTAGACATTAGGATTACATATTAGTACATCATCATTTTCCATGATTGCATCAATCATACTAAAATATTGCTGTATAAATAATATTCGCAAATGGTATCTAGTTACCATCTCATTAAAAGAGAGTGGAGTACCTTGAATGAAGAGTTGTCCATATACCTAAAGAAAGCCATGGTCTTCAGCATATGATTCTTTTGTTGACCTTGATCATGGGATTCATCCACATTTTTGTGATGGATAGACATAAATAGGCACAAATATATATGACAGAAATATTAATACTAGTACAAGTAAGAAACTTACTATTTCCCTTAATATTAGCGCAATCTGCAAGAATATGAGGGGAGACCATTGCTTTCTCTAAACACAGCCAGTTGAGCATGTTAGAACCAGTAGGTATAAACCACAGTTGAGCTTGATGTAACACAAATGCCATATGGTATTTTTTTTAATCAGGGAGGACAACTCCACAATCCAGCTCTAGGCTTCTTAAACTTACATAGGGATATTCTTTGTTTCTTTTTACTCCAGATAAACTTGAGCATACAGGAATCCAGTAATTTTAAGAATGAAGCGGGAAAGGAAATTGGGATCATGTATAGAAAGTAAAGTATAATTGAGGACATCATAATTTTGACAGATTCTATTCTACCCCACCATGATAAGAAAAGGGGGACCATGAATTGGTTATCTCCTTTACTTTCGTCAAAATAGTTTCAGTATTCTGTTTGATAATATTCACCTGGAGGAGGATATATGAATGCCAAGGCATTTATCACCTGCACAGCACCATTTCATGACAGACAGTGAAATATGATGTTTGGTACAATGTAGATTAAGTGGTAGGATCTCTGGCTTATCCAAAATGAGCTTGTATCCTGATGCCAGAGGGAATTGTGCAATAGTGTGAAGTAGATGATGCCAACACATGTCTGTTATATTGAGGAGTAGCAATACATCATCAGCATATGGTGCTGTCGTAATTTGGATGCCATCATAAAAAACACCAGTAATATTATCATCCTCTCTAATTGCTTTAAGAAAGGGTTCTAGCGCAAGCATAAAGAGGAGTGGGGAAAGGGGACAACCTTGGCGAGTACCTCTATGAAGTGGGAAAAAGGTTTTGGGATTGGAATACAAAACTTTGACCATAGATATAATGGGATCAGTGATCCCATGCCATTTAAGAGCCTGGAACATATATTCCACTTAATTCTTTCAAAGGCTTTTTCTGCGTTGAGCGCTATTTCTGCATAAGGGTTGGTAGATTTCTGAATGATGTTAAGAATATCAATAAAGAGTCTTATATTGGCTGAGGATAATCGCTCTTTAACATAACCCACCTGTTCATTTTTAATCAAATTTGAAAGATAAGGAATAAGTCTATTAGATAGAATCTTGGAAAATATTTTACAATCAGTGTTGATAAGTGAAAAAGCTCTATAATTCTGGGCCATTTCAGGATCTTTGTTAGGTTGAGGGAATACAATGGGCATTGCTTCTGAAAAGGTTCCCACAGATTTTTCGTTAGCAACAAAGGAAGTATATAGTTTTTGATAGCGTTACTAATTTGACTGGGGGAAATGAGAGCATTTAGCATCTTGAAATGTGTGTTTCAATATGAGTTGTGCTCTATGTGTCTTAGAAAATCATGAACATGGGTGGTATTGGCCGATGTTGTGACCTTAAGTGGGTCAACTGATTGAAAAGATATACTGGGTGCCAGGAGATCTTCAATTTCAATTAATTAGATGATATCAGGAGATTACTTCAGATAGTTACAGGGTCAACGGACGCCCATCGGCTCCCACCATCCAGTCTACATCTTTGTCAACTCCTGGGTGGAACCTCCACACACAGCATTCCACTCAGTCATACCCAAACATTCCAAACATGACCTCATACATCAATCAGCCAGCATACATAACATGAAAGGAGATTACAACCCTAACATCTCCCTTCCATCAGACAACAACCCTAACAGGCGAGGTTTCAGAAGACTATCATTTTTGGTATAGAGAATGCTTGTAAAATTCCTTCATCAGAGACGATTCTATTGCCATTCTGATCCTTAATAACTGTAACTTTAGTCTTATTTCTTTTCATTTTAAAATATGATTGCAGAGATTTACTAGATTTATTAGAGAAGTGATACATTTTTTATTTGTATTTCAGAAGATTAGTACACAAGTATTGTGTAGCCATATTGTTAAACTGTAATCTAAGTCTAGTGATTTTCTAAAGGATCGAGGTTGAATTAGAGTGTATATACTCAGATTCTAGAGATTTGGTTGTTTTAAGAATGCTTCTTGACATGCCCTGTAAGAATGGCTTTATAGCAATCCCAGTTATTCACAATGGATGGATCAACAGTGAGATTTTCCAAGAAAAAGTTTGTGTAATGTTGCTGGATAAATTGAGAACATTGTTCATCTTTCAGGAGTGCTGTATTAAATCTCCATCTATTATGCTTAAATACATTTTGTGGATTGGATAGTTGAACAGAAACAGGTGCATGATAGCTACCCTTTTTGCTGCGCATGATCTGATAAAGATATACATTCTATGTTGGCATCTAGCAGACGATTAGTGAGGGATTTTCAGATAAAGACATGGGCAATTCAATTTGCGAGGGGGGTGTGAAAAGTATTGTCTAAATCGGAGGGCTGGGTTATGCGCCATGCATCAATAAGACCTAATTCGGAAACAAAGATGGCAAATTGTAGGTGAGATTTTGTTTTTTTGAAGCAAACATTTAATTTCCTATCGAGAAACATTGAGGTGACAGTTGGTTTGCCTCCCTGTTCTCGTCAATTCTGCAGTGGTTGGCAAATATATTTAAAATCTTTGAAGTTATATTAGTGTTAGTGATGTTCAGATTTTGTGTAATCAGGATAGCGAGTGCCCAATGCAAGAAAATAGCAAAAAAGGTGGTAGGAATGAAGATCATGATCGACTTCGAATACAGACTAGGACCCAAGGAGCTGACTGATGAAGTTGTCAGAAAATGTATAGAGGCCAGTATCGTAGCCACTGAAGGAACAAAGTTCCTGTATCCAAAGAATCATAAGAAGTTTGTGGGACGATGGGTCTATTGTAATCCAAAAGGACAATGCAACTACATGACCTGGAGTGTAGATGAACATGTCCAATCAGCCGGCACCCTGAGGGGGGTGATTAAGATATGGACAACGAAGAAACACTTCTTCAAGAGAAAATAACAGAATGTGGAAACCATTAAAGAGGTGGTCTAGGACTCGACCAGAGGGGGGAATGTAAAAGAGTAGTTACATGATTCTGCAGGGATTCCCATCTCCCCTATCTCCTAAACATTAGGAGTCAGAGATTGTGCCATGTTTGATACTGCAGCGTATATACTAAAGAAAATACCCAATGAGACAACCCTATAAAATGTATCCCCGAAAATCTGAGGGAAGAACTCCCTCAAGGAATATGAAAAAGCACAAACAGAGGAGCTAGTGACGTCACAAAAGACATATGAAACGAATTGAGATATTGGCTGAAGAGGATGCATGGATCCTATTAGAGACTAATGATGAAGTAAAGAATCGAGTGAACTCTTAAATATGAAAAAGAAGATTACACGTGGACGAAGTGCTGCAGAGAATCAACCACTCAATAATTGTTCAGATGCTGAAATGCAAGGTATATTAAGTCATCATAGTAGCTGGCTATATGAAGTGAATAGAATGCAGATGGAGACGCCAATGTAAAGGAGCTTGACATTGGTGTCAAGAATTTAGTAAGCCAGGACCCATGAAGACAAAAGACAAGGATTTTGGTGCAGCAAGAATACGCTGAAATCGTGGAGCTGCATGGCGAGGCTGTCTGGCCTCGAATCAAAAAGGAACCACCCAAGGTCGGTTATCTATTCTTAAAAGGAGTGAACGTGTGAAGGATAAATCCTCTCTTGTTAAGGTGCAAAGAAAGAACACCAAGCGTGCCAAGTTCATTTAAGACATTTAAAAACCTGCAAAATGGATCAAATTGTAGTCTCCTGTCATGTGAGCCAAGGATGAAAATAGAGTTGAACTTGGAGTCCTAGAATAACGATAGTGCCTGCACTCTCATGTATTGCCAGAGACAAGGATATTTTGCAAGGCTAAGTTCAAAGACAATTTTCATGACTGAAGGCATGGGCGATGAGAGATGATGGGCTTATTAGGTGGGGAGGGCCACCTCCGTGCACCTCGGTCTGGGCTTACGTGCTGCTAAGTGAACCAAATGTTCCAGACATGGCACAAGCATGCCAACCAACTATAGAGGTCCGTATAACGAAGGACCTTATAATTTGAAGACCAATTGAAAACAATGTACGTAATCATTTTGAAGATGACATGTTTTAGAGGTAGGCATATAGTGTCCACCTGACAGTGGACATCCAATCACAATCCCAGTCCCTATGTGATGTGTACTTATATGGTACCCTTATGCCAATTATAATCCCTAGTAGGTCTTTCATGATTCACCTCTGATGAATTTATTAGTATAAAATGTATGTTTTATGAAAAGATCGAGAGAGACTGAGCGAATGTCCGTTGATGTTCATTGTAAACTTCTTTTTTTAGATATTTGTTAAAAAAAACAGTATCTTTGCCATCTTCCTGAGTTAGTTTGGTGATTCTCAGAATTATTCTGCAAACCCTTCCATTGCATGCACATTACTAAAGGGCCACAAGTTCACTCCCTATAACTTTTCCACCCCTTGACGAAATCTCAACAAACTTTGCAGAATCGATTGGATGGGCCATATACTTATTTTGCAAGGTTTTGTGAGGATTCGTCCAGGGGGGGCCAAAAAGTACTCTTCATATGTGTTGTGAAACTTAACCATACCTACAGGGTCGCTACCGCCGGCCCTGTAATTTTTATTTTTTATTACTATTTTAGATGCATTATTTTATCTTGTATGTTTAATTTCCAATATAATATATTACTGAATGAATGAATGAATGAATGCATATCTTTATTTTGCATAATTCCAATCCATACAAGTTTCAGCAGATAAGTAAAAAACACTTCATAAAAGTTACAAAGTTAAAATCCTAAACTTAATCCATTATTGACATATCTAAGAAATAATAAGACATTTAACAGTGCTATGGTATCCCATTAATTAACAGGATTTGTAAGTAGTTCTTATGAGATGCATTAAAATCCCAAACTCATATTCCATTACTTCCTATGTGCAAAGATGCTGACCGAGTTTTAAAAAACACAATATTAGTACATTCCGTTTTAAAACAACCAAATTTGTTTAAACTCATGTTCAATCAGTACAATTTAATACTACACTAATATTATAATTTTATGAAATGTGATCCTTAAAAGTGCTTTGTAATACAGCCCAATAAAATGTACATTTTTAAAAGGTGCTTTAATTATACAGCCCAATAATCATAACTAGTTGTTTGTATCCAATTACATTTTAATTTCAACCACCTTTTCCTTTTCTATAAGTCGCCATGCACTTCTAATGAATAAGGATAATGACCAGGCTGCAGCAGGAGAAGTAAGGTTCTGCAAGAAATATAAAGATGGACGATGCTGTGTGAAACCTGTCCCTTCCTATAGGGGACCCAAATACCTTTTCCTGAGATTTTCATATTTGGGACAGAAGAAAAGAAAATGTGCCATATCAAAGCCAGCCTGGAACATTGGACATTTAGCCTCAAAACATCGGCCTAATAGTTTACTTAAAACTTCGCAGAGCAGTATGCACTCAAACCGAGATCTTGTGTTAGGAATCCTTTGTGATTTATTATTAGTTCTCTCTCTTCTGCAGTCCATTCCTTCAGTCTTTTTTAACCATATGGCATATACTTCTATTTATTTCGGCTGAGCCATCAAAAAGAATGGCAGTATTAACATTACCCAGCATCTTCCTCATATGGGCTAGCAATACAAACTTATTCATATTCCTTTTGCCTGAGTTAGTGTGGCTTTCGGATTAGACCATACTCAAAACCACGGAAAAGTAGGTTCCAGTGCCAACAGGTCTTGGATAAAACACAGACCCACCTCCCTATGTGCCACAAAATTTGGTGCCCAACTCGGGAAGACTAATCGTTTTTATGCCATATGGCACCCCCATAATTAGCAGCGCCTAAAGTTCAAGCATTATATACGTTTTTATGATATCTAAAGGTTGCTGCTTTTAATGTTTTATGAACGTTGCAACTCCCTCAAATGATTGTTTCATAAGTGACGCCTGATTTATGAGCCTCTCCTGTAAATCTCTCATTGAAGCGAATACCGAGATAGTCAAACTGGGTCACTAGAGACATTAATTTCGCTGCACACCATCGGGGTAGTTTATGGAATAATTGTGCGCCGAAATTTGTGGCGCAAGCTGGCGTAAGCGTGAAATAACTAGTGCATGCATGCGATCCGCAGCGTGCGATTCATGGAAGGCCCTGCGTGTGTTTTTCCTGGGATGTGCACCAAATCCGCGCTTACCTTACATGTCACTGCGACTTTCCAAACCTGTGCGCGACAGGAACAGGGAAAGCGCACAACTTCTCACGCACACACCTAAAAAGGGGGCAGAAAACGGGCAATGGGGAACAACGCGTGAAAATGTAGGTGTAACGTGGGAAGTACCGCTGGGAAACACACGCAATGCCCACACGCTAGTGAACAACACATATTCATAGAATCGAATAGGGAAAACCTGCGCACGTCAAAACACACACACAACTACGTCTGCCAAATGAAAGCAGGCGGAAGCGCCCCCACGCTGCATAAAAGTGCGCGCAAACTAAAAAAATGCATACACAGCTACCATGAATGTCCCATTCCTCCCAGTAGTGATCGTGGGACACCGCAGGAGGAGGAGAACAGCCAGGCCCTGCCTTTTTGAGATGCCTGATGACGAGGTCTATGGCAGGTATAGGTTTCCACCTCACATCATCCTAGAGCTGGTCACTGAGTGGGAGGATGAACTCACATCAACAACCCTGTGCTCCCAAGCATTGAGCCCTTTGGAGAAGGTGCCCAATGTACTGCATTTTTTGTCCACTGGGTCATTTCAGTGGACATCTGCCATAGTGGGGGGTGCCTCACAGCCCATGCAGTCACGTTGCCTACACCAGGTCTTGGCAATCATCACTGCACACCCCTCAGTCCACAGGCACATATACATGCCTAGAACGCCCGCAGAAAGGCAGGCCGTGGTCCAGGACCTCTACAGGGTGGCACACTTCCCCAAAGTGCTCGGTGCCATTGATTGCACCCATGTGGCCCTACGTCCACCTATGGCCACTGAAAACATCTACCGCAACCGCAAGCACTGGCATTCCATCAACGTGCAGGTTGTATGCGATGCCAAGGGAATCATCACCTCTGTCTATGCAAACTATCCTGGGTCCACCCATGACAGTTTCATATACAGAATGTCCGCCCTGAGCCGGGCCCTGGAAGCTGGGAAGCATGGCGACACATGGCTCATAGGTGAGTATAAATGCCTGTGCACATGCCTGCACATCACACACAGACAAATACACAGGCCCAACTAATGACACCTTACCAGGGGACAGTGCCTATCCTCTGAGCACCTACATGATGACGACAATATGGAACCCCACCACACCACCCCAGGTAAGATACAACACAGCCCATATTGCAACCAGGGCCATAGTGGAGTACACATTCGGAGTGCTCAAGTCACGCTTCCGCTCCCTTGACTGCTCTGGCGGACAGCTACTATATGCACCCCCAGTAGTGTGCTGGATCATTGTGGCAGCATGTGTCCTGCACAACGTTGCAACATGGCAGGGTGTACCGGTGGACCACATACCCAACCACACGCACAGTCGCTGCACATGGGAGGGGAAAGGGCATGTGGTGATGCAGCCCATACCCAGCTTGTGGCCACATTTTTCACCTAAACTCCATCCCCTGCGGAGTGCACACAGGCCTGGCACATACCAGGTGACAATCGATGATGAGAAAGGGACAGTTAACTGTCAGAACCTTACGACCTTGAGAATGTGTCCATGGAAGTGCCACATTGTGTGCATCCTTAGCTACTTAAACACAACTAATCCTGTGAGACCAAAAGGAACACATGCAAGGTGCATATCCCACCCACCCCCCTGCAAAAAAGGCCATGAAAGTACTGGTATGCCACCCAAACCCTCCCAGCCCCCATGATCCCTGTCTGCCACACCATGTCATGGAATGCAATGGCAAAACATCAAACCATATGCACAACACATGACACAATAGTCATGAAGTGAGAAATGTAAATAGGCACCAGACAATCACACCTGACATGGAATCTGAAGAAATGACTGACCAAACCCTCACACCATGAAAACTGTGGCACAAATGCATGCCACCAGTGGTTCAAGCAACAAAGGTCAGAATACCTGTTGCCATGCACATTGGACAATAGCAAATTGGCATTACAAACACTGTGTGCTTCGTGTGTGTGTCCTGCAACACACCGCTCACTGGACAGCACAGTGAGTGTGCATTGCATTGGGAAAATGACTTGAGCATCATGAAAAATAAGTACAATCAACAAAATAGTACCCTGTTATGCATGTACACGATCAATGCATTTGAAGTGAAATGGATTGTAGGGACACAGCATGCCTGAGAAGGCAATCTGGGTGCACTTATGTGCATGGTGTCACCGTAGTTGGTGTGGGGGAGCATTGGCTAAGTATTTGTGTCAGTAGGGACATTCATCGAATACATGCATGTGAAATGAAGTGAGCCTCAGTGCCCTGTACACAGCACATGTGACCATTGCACTCAAGGACCCCCCAGTGTGTTAAACCACACCAATGCCCTGACACCTCAAAATCAAACCCAACATAGGATCAGCCATTGAACAGCAGAACATAACATGGACAGAGTACCCCACATCAACAATGGCAGAAAGTGTGTAATCAGTGATTGATTGATTGTAAATCCATATACATTCTACACACAAAGTGCATCAAAGCGACTGAAGGAGGGAGGGAACAAGGGAGAATAACAGTACATTCCTACAAGTCCTTCAAACCATTCAGAATGTGAAAAATAACAATCAAATCAAAGTAGATAGTACAAGTGCTTGTAACAATAAGGGAGAGTCTAGGGAGGGAATGTGGGAAAACAAAACTAGCATCAACATTTCTATGCCTGACGGCAATAGTTGCAGTGCAAGAATCACATAAGGAGGGAGGTGAGGGTAGAGGGGGGAAGAGGTGAGGAGAGTAACAAAACAAGTGGCAAACACATGGAAGGTCGATGAATAATCAAGCTAGTGCTGGGGAGGGGGAGAAGAAACACAGAAGGGAAAGGGGGAACAGACGAGCTGTAACCAGTGGTGGTGGGACAAAATAAAACTAAAAAAGGTGAAGGCGGGGGTGGACGGATGGAGGCAGAGGGGAAAGTGTCTGCAAAGAACAAGCAACTATGAATCACCATGCCTGACGGCAATTGGTGTAGGAAGGGAGAGAGGGGGAAAGAAAGCACACACAGGGGGCAGAGGAAAAGAAGAGGGTGCAGTAGGAGAGGGGGTGTGACAGTGAAGGGGGAGATACAGAGGGATACTGGTGGGGGGCAGGGGAGACAAGGGGACAATCAAGGGACCCAGAAGGGTGGCGTACCGTGTTGGACAGGGGTAGACAGGGCCTCTGTTGTGGGCCTTTGGCTGGCTCCAGCCTCCTGGTTGCCCGGATTGTCCCAAGGGCCAAGTGCAACCAATAGGAGGGGGGAGCAGGGCCAGGCAACAAACAGGACAGTCAAGTCAAAATCAATGCAGCCATATTTCAAATGGCACAACAAAACACCAGGCAGCGCTGCAAGATGGCCAAAGCAGGGGAAGCAAGGAATTGCAGGTTGATGAAACACGTGGTCACAAAGATAACTCAGCATGCAGCGTTGATGTGGCATATCAAAATCACTGTAGGCCAAGTGTCCCAATGCAACATTGTCAGCACAGAGACCCCTCCCACCATCGGTGTGTGTTACACAGCCAAAGGGTGCATGGTACCGCCTACAGCAGGAAGTGCATGAACATAGGCAGTCAAGTCATAAAAAAATCACAAGCAACATGATGAAATGCACAGTCAACAGAATACTCACCAAAATGAAGTGCAGACATGCATTGGAGAAGCAATCTGGAATACCCACTAGGGGTGTACACACAAGTAGGACTGCAGGCTGGCCACAGATATGACGGAAGCCCAATGCCCCTGTTTAAGGTGTTGTCACAATGAGCCATCCTTGCGAGCCCATGGAAAGGAGAAGCAGGAGTAGCATATGTGTCAGGACCCCAAGCAAAACACATACATGAGACATACATGAGACAAGCCTGAATGGGCCCTGCTGGAACACACAGTGGATGCCTTCAAATACCACAAAGCACCACACTGTCACATGAATGCACAATAGACAAACATTTTTTTAAAAAATAATATTGCAGGATAAAAAAATAAAAAAACAAAAATAAAAAATGGCCACATACAACCCAGGGGGTGGGTGGGGCACCCATGAGGGGGGAGGTACAGGGTGCACCTCAACACCCACATGTGTAGATGTTGAGATAAAAAAAAAACTCAATGGGCTCAGCACCTGCACGCCCCGACCTATGTGGGAGATAGGTTATCGTTGTCACCCTCTGGATGGAAATCAGAAGGTGAACACGGGACAGTTGCCTGACCACACCTATCCGTGGATTGCCCCTCAGCGGCAGCAAGCATGCAGGTCTGGTAAACCAGGTCCTGCATGGCAATGACACGAAGGTCTGCATGCATTTCCTCACGTGTCACACATGCTTCCTCCTGCAAGGACTCACATGTAAGACAGAGTTCTTCCTGCATGGCCTCACATGACAAATGGAGCACCTCCCGGCTTGCATGGAGTTCAGCTGAGATGGCTCTTTCAAGCCGCTCCATCCTGCCCGCCTACTCTCGCCCATCATGAGCACTCCCAGAGTAGACCAGGGGCATCAGTGTTCCACCCTCAGGGCCTCACAGTGTGTGTCTGCCTGAGCAGAAAGTGCTTGACGCAGAGCCACCATTTCAGTCCGGCACGCCCTGTCAGAGGCCGACATGCCCAGCCTGAGTGAGCCGCACGTGGACCGCGTAGCCTGCTGCTGGAGCTCCACCTGCCTTTCAGGGGGGAGGATGAATGGGCCACACTTTCCATACCTTGAGCCATCATCTCAACTGCACCCCCCTGTTGTGGTGCTATGGCACAAATTGGCATGCACCCACTCAGTTGACCCCAATGGCACACAGCCATCGCGTGGCCGGACACTACACCTGCCAGGCCCAAGGAGCCGTGTTGGTGCCGCCCTCGGCTGCAGGACTGCATCCTTCTGTTGACTTGATGCCCCAGGAACATGGCCAAATGGGGTGGAGTGTGACCCTGCACCCATAACCACCACAGGCGGATATTCCAACCCCGCCTGGTCCCCTACTGAAGATGTCGCGTACAGAAGATCATCCAACACAGGATCACTTACCAGCAACGACACGTCATGATGCAGATCCGGCTCAACATAGTGGTCAGAGGATCCATCAGAGTCTGACTCAGAGTCTGCTCTGGACATGATGGCCTGGAGCACCAGTGAGATCTTGTGGGCAGCCACCCCACGACCACCACTGGTACCTGGTTGGTGATGTGAACTGACCACCATGTCTGGAATGACATCTTCATCCTCTGCCTCCAGTGCGTCATCACTTGCAACATAAACAAAAGAAACAAGAACACACATGTCAGTAGCACATACCACACACATACAGATCACAACATTGACAGCCAACACATGAAGCAGACATGTCACACGCAACTGAAACCCCAACATGCATTCAGTGGCATTGCAATGCAAGGGTATCCTGAAAGCAGAAAAGGATGTGCGCAAAATGTGAAGCCAACACATGCATCACACACAACCTCTAGCAGGAACATATCCAAGGCAGAAATGAGAGATGGCAACACAGAGATGGCATGTAGCATAAGTATGGGGGATCACACAAATGGCCACAGCTGGCAATGACACCAAACACACCATGACACATGTAACATGCATGTTCACGTGCAGCACTCAACAACAATCGACTCTGCAGAGTACATGTGTCACATGAGGCACCTACGCTAGTGTGTTTCTATACAGTGAAAGGAGGCACATGGGTGCATACATGGCAGGTCACTATCACACAGCAGCATCGTGTTAGCATGTTGAAGGGCTGAATTTGGCACAGGAGTGGGTGTGTGCGGTGCAGTGCATGTGTACCTCCTCAACTTCCAACACCAACACATATGTAGTGATGTCAATCTCCAAACGTGACGGCAGTGTAAGGGCAATTGTAGCCATAATGTGCAAATGGCATACACAATGTTGCATGGATACCGGGGAAAACCCACCCTCTGGGCAATATCAGGGAGGCACTGCATGGCAATGAAAGGTTCACCACAGAACTGTGCATTGGCAGACAGTGTTGGCATGCATCTTTTGCTTCTCGTCATTCAAATGTCACTACAGCCGATGAGAAGTGGACATGATGCAGGACAGATGAGGAACCATCAGTAGTACACCTATGCATGCAGAAGGCAGGGGGCCTGTAACAGGGGGAGCCATGTGCACGACACAGATGTGGACCTCCTAAAGGCGTGCGTGATGACACACAGACCCACAGTGATCATGAAATGGCTGTCCAAATAACATGACGCTTGGATCACCCTGGAGGCATACTACAATGAGCAGGTGGTCAAGGACACCTAGGGGCATACATGGAGCATGATTATGCACGGAGAGCCACTGCCATCAGCACAGTCAGAGTGAGACACACTGCACCAAGGACAAAGGATGTATATGACATGACATGACATCTTATCAAGATTGCCCTCGTACACAAGTGGCCAGTGCGCAACCATGCAAAGGGAGGAGAACAAGGGAGAAAATAAAATGAAAACACCTATCTTACTGGGCACAGTGACATTGAGAACACACAAGTGCATGGAGAAGGGAAAAAGGGGTAAAGTCCCTGGAAGGGGGAGAAGTGGAAAATGCCAAACAGAGGAGGAGATAGAATAGGCATTCAAAAGGTGGTAGTGCAGCCAGCAAGTGGCAAGTGCAAGATCATTTGGGTAGGGCAAATCTGATAAGTGCAGAAGAAGAGTGGGGGACTGTATGGGTGCACGTACAGGACCCATTGCAATGGGAGGCCTTGAGGCAGTGCAGCAGGGAGGCAGGGTGAGCAGGTAACTGGGCCTGAAGGACAGAGGGTGTCCAGATACACAGTGCCAAGAGAGAAACCAGTTCAGCTGGGGAGAAGAGGGGCTAATGCAGGAGCAAATAGGAAGTTCTTGAGGCTATTCCGGAAGCAGAGATGTTTCTCCTCAAGTTTCAGCGTGGCAGGTAGGCTGTTCCAAAGGGAGGTCCCAGCCGTAGACACAGAGCTGTTTCTTCGATAAACAACTGACCCGGAGGGAGTATGAGGTAGAGGAGCAAAGGACTCAAGAGGGGAGGTATTGGCAGAGGGACAGTTGAAGGTATTTTGGACCCAGGCCCCAGAAATCCTTGTGCACAATGAAGAGGGTCTAAAATGTAATTATTGCATCCACTGGTAGCCAATAAAGGGATTTCAGAGCTGGAGAGATAGGATCCCAAGGCTTGAGGCCAAGGACAAGTCTCGCAGTACTGTACTGGATTAGTGGTAGAGGGCGGAGAGTGGAGGCAGGTAGAATTTTCAAAGAGGCTGTCACAGTAGTCCAACCTTGAGACAACCAGAGCTTGAGAGACAGTGAGCGTGTAGGTGAACGAGAGGAAAGGCAGAGTACCGATGAGGTGGTTAAGCAAGTAGTTAAAATCTCAAGAGACATCAGAAATGTGTGCAGAGAATGAATGTGTGGACTCAAAAGTGACCCTGAGGTTGTTGGCCTTGCAGATGGGGGTAGGAGGAGGGCCAAGGGAGGCCGGCCAGAGAGTGAGGGGAAAGGATGGTGAAGGTCTACCGATGAGGAGGATGTCAGTCTTGCTGGCATTTAGACAGAGATTGTTGGCAGTACACCAATTTCAAATGGCAATTGGGCAATCAGAATTGAGGGAGGGAGAAGAGGTGGCCGAGGGCAGCCTGAAAATGAGTTGAGTGTCATCAGCATAGCACTGGAAGTTGTAGCAGAAAATGGAAATGCAGTAGGCAAGAGCTGCCAGATGCTGTTTGAAAAGCCAGGCCCAGAGGTCAGACCCCTGTTGAACTCCACAGGTAGAGAGGGAGATTGATGAAAGGAAGGAGCCTAGTTGTAGGTGGTAGGGTCACAAACGCCAAACACACATGTCATTGAGTAACACTCATCAATACTCACCGGATGATGCATCATAATCCATCCTCTCTCCAACTCCGTGGATTAGTCTTGCCGGGATGAACTCTGCAGCAATCTCCTCGTGCTGAGCAAGTTCATCCTCCTCTGGTGCTGGCCCACCACCAGCCACCTGAGACATGGCATAATTGGAGGCATGCTTTTGTTTTGCACAGCGTGGGAGGTCATTCCAATGCTTGTAGCAGTCCTGAGCCGTGTGCACCTGGAATCCCATGGCTGTCACACCATCCGCAAAACGCTGCCAGTGGACCCAATGCTGGGGAGGCGTTGTATGGCACTGTGGGCCCACAAGCATATCGTGTTTGTGTGCCGACACGTAGTCCACAAGGAAGTCCAGCTCCTGCTTGCTGAAAGGCTTCTTCCGCGACGTGCCAGAGGCCAGAGCCGTGTCTGGGGTCTCAGCCTCTTGCGCAGGAGCACGCTTCCTCCTTTTGGGCAGTGATACTGACCCTGAGTGGCCAATGTGGCCCTGATCAGTGGGTCAGCAGTGCTGGTGGTCTGCACCAAGGGAGTGGGTGTTGGAATGAGGATGGAAGGTCTGGCTTGGGTTTGACTCACTGCCGGGGTGGTGTTGGCTGCATCTGCCCATGCATTTACCACCACCCATCTGCTTGGGGCAGCAGATGTCATAACTACCCCAGATACGTGTTCCCCGGTCTCAGCTACACTGGACACACGTGACCCGCACCTCCTGACAAGATGGAAATTGTCCT
Organism: Ambystoma mexicanum; assembly: GCF_040938575.1. Taxonomy (NCBI): domain Eukaryota; kingdom Metazoa; phylum Chordata; class Amphibia; order Caudata; family Ambystomatidae; genus Ambystoma; species Ambystoma mexicanum. Next base: position 1,167,093,833 of record NC_090922.1, read on the forward strand.
GGGAGTCCTTATCACGCAACGCAACATGTGCTGCCCGGCCCCGAGCACGGCTGGTGGTCCCCACAGCTGCACCTGCAGCTATAACCACTGGTGGGCCTGTGACAGCAGATGAAAGTTGCTGTTGGGTCTTTAGGGTACCAAGTTGTGATGCAACAGCTGCATCTCCAGGAGCCACAGGGGGTGGTGGCATGTCTGCACCAGCATGTGGCTGGGCATCCTGCCCCAGTTGGGCACCCCTGCCCCGTCCCCCTCTGTAGCCACCCTGGCTATCCTAGACTCCCTGTCCCCCCTGGTCTCCGCACCCACGTGCCCGGCCACACACATCCCTGGGAGGACACCCAACTTTGCCGCCCTTACCCTTTGGTGGCCTCCCAACCATGGCACAGATGCACTCAACAAGTGTCCTGGGCAATTGGGTTGAAGGAGGCAGGGTACTGGATGGAATTGGTACCCCTGTGCTCCTACAAGGCTGTCTGTGACCCCTGGGGAAAAATGACAGGTCACGCAATGCTCAGGCACCCCTAAAAAAATAATCAAATGTTAAAGAAAAACCTGCATGCGACCCCGGTAGCTGGAATGAACCTCCCGCAGTACGGTGTGGCACCCAGGGACACAAAAAAAAGGTACACGTGGAACACACAGACTACAATCACCTCAAAAACGGTACACAATGCACAGGGGGTACCAAAGTGGGAAGAACCCTGACCATGCCCCACAGGCAGTCCCTCCACCCTCCCCATGCCCTGCAGACAGCCTATCCACTCTGACCATGCCCTGCAGGCAGCCCATCCATCCTCCCCATGCTCCGCAGGCAGCCGATCCACCCTGACCATGCCCCACAGGCAGCCCATCCACCCTCCCCATTCCCCACAGGCAGCCCACACCACAGAGGAGACTTCCACGCAATTTGCCAGGCGCGAGTGGGGTATGTGTATTCCGAGAGGTGCGCTGGGATTTTTACACGCGAGTCTGCTGGCGTGAGCAGGGTACACGTATTCCGAGGGGTGCGCCGGGGGTTTTACATGCATGCGTATTCCGAGGGGTGTGCGGGGAGCTTTACACGCGATTCCGCTGGTGCAAGTGGGGTACGCATATTCCGAGGGGTGCACGGGGAGTTTTACATGCTATTGGCCTGGCGCAAGCGGGGTATGCGTATTCCGAGGGGTGCGCAGGGAGTTTTACATGCGATTGGGTTGTCGCGTGAGGGCTGAGTGTCTTTTTTAGCCCATTTCGTGGTTCGGGCGGCTGTATGCTGGTACACTTGCCTTTGCGCCATGTAGGGGATTTGTGTGATGTTTTTGGCACATGGGGCGGGGTTAGGGGTGTAACTGGCGCTGCTGCAGGGTCGCTGCACCACGCTGAGCCACGGCTGGGTCTGTGCGCCAGCCGCGTGCGCCACTTCTGTGCTTGATTCAATGAATTACCCCCCAAATCAAAGGGACATTTTGGTTCCTCTTTGCCACAGCACATCATTACAGTGACTTGTTAAAATGAACTTGCAAGTCCAGATCTCCCATACAGGAAGAAAATGTATTACTATTTTTTTTATTTCTGTATGTATTATTAAGCATGATACTGTATTTTGTTTACTAATTGTATCTCGCATTTATTATGTTTTTGACTATTACTATTTCTTGTTTAGTCATGTTTATTACTTGTGAATCTTCATTGTTTTAATGTATTTTCTTTTTAACTATTCTTTAACCAATGCATATTAATCGTAGTTTTAATTTCTGATTAATGGTGTTCTTTTTCATATTTGTATTACGTATCATTTAATTTATTTGTAACCTTGATTATTATTGTTTGATTAATATTTTTATTATACATTATTATTTTATTTTGCATGTATTGTGATTAATTTAAAGAATGTAAATGTATTACATAATGTTAATTCAAAAGTGAAAAAGAAGAAAAATGTCCTGAACACGTGTCTATGCCATTTTGTAAAATTTAAAGTCGTGCACACTTTCATGACATTGGCACAGTCAGTCATTAGTCAATTTTTAGATTTTACCTTTTTCTCCTGCTTGTCCAGCAGCTGCATTTGCATTTATAAACACCTTTACAATATGAATATATTTATGTTCATCAGCTTTCGTTTTTTCCAGCTTAACCTGACCAATGCAATTATATAATTATATAATGCTTACATGTTTTTTTCTCTTTCATGCAAGTAGACCAATCAATCCAAATGGAAATGAAGGACGCTGGATAAAGCCTGCCCCAGAAAAGCAAGCAGTGTATCTCATTCTGCAATCACACCACCACAATTCTTCAAAAGAAGTCTACAGCAGTGGCCAACGTCTGTTGTATTTAACCATTAGTATGTACCTGGTAGTGGACAAGGTGAAAGTGTAAGTGCTCCCGAGCCCAGCGTTTCTTCCAATTTGAATTGCAGAGGAAAGAAGGTGGTTCTTTTGACTGGACCTGTAGCACTTGAGACAATCATAGGTGGTGAGGTACAGTCAAAGGATGGGGTCAAGCAATGGAACAAAGACAAAGGGGTTCATTATGAGTTGAGCGGTAAGGGATTACCGGCACCAGTAAGGAGACCAGTGTCGGTAATCCCTTACCGCCCAATTCCGAGGTCCCTTAGCGGGAACCGTAAGGAACGTGTGGTCCGACTACACATCCATTATGGGTCCCGCTAAGGGACCAGGGCGCTAATAACGGGCTTGCTAGTCGCGAGCCCGTTATTAGCGCCCTCCCCATTCCCATTGAGCTCTATGGGGGCTCAAATGGGAATGGGGAATGGTTTGTTCAATGGGGACTTACCGGTCCCTCCAGGGTCGAAATGCACCGGTAAGTCCCCATTGAACAAGACCGGTGCCAGACCCGGTATTGGAGACAGCCATGGCGCAAATAGCACCATGGATACCTCCAATCTCGATATGAGGCCCAAAGTCCAGTTCCGATTGCAGACATGGCAATGGGGGTCATTACGAGGTTGGAGGTAATGGGAAAATGATGCCGGTAAAGGATTACCGGCTTTGCATACCGCTCTAGGCTATTCTGACCTAATACCCCGGTATTAGAGGCACTGTTGATAATGGTGTCTCTAATAGCAGCAAGGGCGCGGGCACATGGCCCATCATGCCGGCAATATTGACATGCCGCTAATGGGAGGATATCACAAGTCAGATGGACATGCAAATACCGGCATCATGAAGGCGCTAATAGGGGATACCGGCATGCCGGCAATACCGACATCGTGAACCAACCGTAAAATGCTATGTTCAGTGTTCCCAACTGCCACAGATGCACACAATCAGCACAGGTGGAGGCAATGGAGTCCGGGCCAGCACAAAAGGAGCCCACCCACACAGCACACCCCTTCCCACACTAAAATGAGTCCACTAGTAGTAGCAATACTGGAGCTGGAGGACATGCTTGCATTGCTACACCAGCAACAACAACAACAGCAACAGCAGGCACCAGAGAGGAGACGCAGGAGGAGAAACAGGGTGAGACAGGCCCAGTATGACCCACCAGTGCAGCCAGTGGTACAACGCATGCAGCCCCCAATCCCTCGCATCAGAGCCAGTCCATTTAACCTAAACCCCGAGCAGATCCACAACCTGTACCGTCTGGACTGGGACACCATCAACACCATCGTGGACATGATACACAATGACATTGTCAGCCTCATTGAAATATGCATCGCCATCCCCCCTCTACTGAAGGTAGTGTTGGTGCTCCACTTCCTTGCCACAGGCACCTACCAGCACACAGTGGGGCACATGCATGTCATATCACAACCCTTATTTCCTTGCATTCTGAACCAAGTGCTGGATGCCCTCCTCAAGCAAACAAGGGACTACGTATCCCTACCACGCACTCCCCAGGAGATTTCTGAAACAAAAGTTGGCCTCCATGCACTGGCAGGCATGCCAAATTGTAAAGGTGCCCTCGACTGCACCCACGTGGAGTTGGTGGTCCCGCATGCCATGGAGGTGACGTACTGCAACCGCAAGCAATACCACTCTATCAATGTGCAGATGGTATGTGGCGCCAGCAAGATCATCACACATTGTTGTGCCCGATATCCCGGATCAACTCATGACTCAATGGTCCTGTGGAACTCCAAGCTACCACGCTACATGTAGCTACATGCAGGACGACATGCCTGGCTGCTTGATAAGTTGCATGACAGGCACATGGCAGTGAAATGGTGGGAGAGATGCATACACCACCATGGTGTCAATGTTGATGTGACAGCACGATGTGCACATCACTGAACACTGTGCCCCAAAGCATCCCAAACAGAACATGACAACCAAATCCCATAGGAATGAAGTAAGGTGGACACCTATCACAACATACCAAACAGTAAACCACCCCACAACCCACAACACGTGCACCACTCATCAGCGGACCTCACCCTCCGTAACACCATCCAGAAACATGCAGTGAATGTGCACTATGTTGCTGTCTCCAGCAAATCACCACACAGGACAAGCATCCATGGGAGTGCATTGAACAAAACCACCAAGGGAATCCACTGTCTGTCACAGGGCCACCACAACCACAGAAGTGCAGCATGTCACCATTGGAAAAATCAGCACTGAATGCCTAATATTGCAGAGCCTACTGCCAATGCTGCCAGTCAGAAAATCTTACAGAACACAACACATCACAAATTTGACACAAACACAGCTGTATGCGTCCACAATGCATGAGCAACATCAAGGCAGTGCACACTGTCTATCATCTTGGAGATGCAACCCACACCATTAGTCCATGGCACAGGACACATTGAGGGCATACAAATGGCGTGCATACAACCAGGAACATGCGCAGGTGACCAATGATAATCTGCAGGCATGTGTGACTAGTACAGCTGTCCATCATGAATCGACTGACATATACCTTATTGTCTCCCATGCAGGTGATAGTGGCTATCCCTTGAAGCCGTGGCTCCTCACCCCTGTCCAAAACCCACAGAACAGGCACGAGGAGGACTACAATCGCTCCCACACCCGTACCCATGTGGTCATTGAGCAGACCTTTGGCCTGTTGTCCTGGGAGGATAGCTCAGCGGCACTGTACTCGCCTTGGAAACAAGACGATACGGAGCAACACAGGTTCGATCCCCGGGTCCACGCTTAGAAACCTCTGGGTATTAAGCGTGTTATAAATACCCTATCATATCATATCATATCATTGAAGGCACGGTTTCAGTGCCTTAGCTGGTCGGGTGGGGCACTCCTCTACAGGCATGAGAAGGTGGCCAAGATCATCATGGCATGTGTCATGCTGCACAACATGTGTATCGGACAGGACGTGCCCCTGCCCCCTGACATTGAACTGCTACCACCTGGTGATGATGAAGGGGATGAAGAAGATGTGGCTGCACATCATTGCGGTGCCGATGCACAGGAGGGACGTGCTGTATGTCAGTCAGTGATTGCACAATATTTCTAAAACACATGGCTGCAGAGGCTGACATGATAGTTGGACAGAGGGCACTGGGTGTGGGAGTACATGTACACTATGCACTGTATATGAATAAATGGCACATATGCAATGAGGAATGTCCACTCAAGATATTTATTTCACACAACAGGTATATTTAACTGTCCAATAAAGATGAGAGTGCACTAACCCTCCACCACACACAACCCCATCCCCTTCCTCCCACAGCTCCCTAACCCCACAACTCCCCCACACACCCACCCCCATCCCCTCCCACCACAACTCCCCCACACACCCTCTCCCCTCCCTCTCCCCCACAACTCCCCCACACACCCTCACCCCCCTCCCCCCACAACTCCCACACACACACTCCCCCCTCCCCCTCCTCCACAACTCCCCCACACATGGTGTCCAAGCAATTGTTTATTCCCTTCATCAGGCTGGCCAGTCTACATCCTGTCACTCCCTGCGTCTGGTGGCGGCATGTCCAGGCGGCACAGGGTGCGCACCGACCTGCGTAGTGGGCTGTTTTTCGTGGAGCTTTAGGTAGATGGGGTGGCTGCCTGCTCCATTTGGGGGGACGGACACTCACCCTTCATTGAATATGCTATGCGGCTGAGGACCTGCCGCAGGGCAGGCTCCTCCTCGCATAGTCTACTGGTGCTATCCGCAATGATCTTCCCCAGGGAGGCGGTGTTCTCGCGCCACTCCTGCCTTGTTTGGGCATTGTCAGTGACAAACTGTCTCACCAGGGCAGTTAGCACCTCCTGCCGCTGCGAAGCGTGCCCTGCCTGCTTCCCCCCCGCCGGTACAACAGTGGAGGTGGAGGGTGCTTGTGTGTCATGGTCAAATGCAATTGGGTACTCTATGGGACTCATGCTCCCTTGGATGCACTCCCCCCCAGACTGCTCTGGGGTGCTGCCGTGGTTGGAGTCCACCAATGTGATCTGGGGGGATGGTGCCAGACTTGTTGTGGCTGGCAGGTCTGAGGAGTCATCCTCCACGGGTACAGACACCTGTCCTTGCAAGTCGTCATCAGTCAGGGGTGCTCTGGCCGCCGCCTCCCCAACAGAGCTGTTCTCTGCAGAGAGTGCCCCTTCAACTGTCTCCTGTGCCGGTGTTACGGGAGTTGTGGGTACAGTGGTGATTGGCCTTGGCAGCACCAGTGCTGTGGCATCCTGAGGTGGTTTATTCTTCGGTGCCTGCCGTGGCTTGTGTGGGGCTTTGGAGGTGGAAGGCCTGTTGCCTTCATCCCTGGCCCTCTTCTGGGGTGTTGTCGGTTGTGGGGGTGAGTCCCTGGCTTCGCTGTCCAGATCTGAGCGTGTGGGGGTCGAAGAGAGGGACTACATGAGTGATGGTTTCAGAGGCATCATGCATACATTTGTATCATTGCTCATCTACACAATAGAGGGGAATAGGCAGTGGAGTTTGGATGATCACGTTGCTTGCTATATGGGTGGGTAATGCAGGCATCCGTCGGGGTCACTCATGTTGGGGCGGACGTATGCTATGTGACATGCATATCTGTTGTGGCCTGCATGCAGTGTGACTTATGCCATTGACATCATAGTGTGGTGTGTGTCAGGTATGGCATTGTCTTGCTGCAGGCATCTGCATGTGTCTGTGCTGCGGACGACAACTAGGCTGGGAATCTGTGTGTATTGGGACATGGATTGCCTCTTTAGACAGACATATTGGTGGACTATCATCAGACTCTGCATTACAGTGTTTTCTTAGGACACTCACCTTCTTCCGCCGATGAGGTGGCGCCACACTCCATGTCACCCACGCCTCTGATAGCCTCTATGCCGATCGTGCTGGCACATATCTCCTCCCACCTGGTCAGCTTTATCGGAGAGCTTGCTTCTCCGCCAGTTGCCATGGCCTGGCTCCTGTTTGCGGACAGGATATTCCTGACTCGCAGGCGCAGGTCATCCCACCTCTTGTGGACATCCTTAGTTGTGCGGGGGGTGTTGCCAACCGTGCTGACTCTTTGTGCAACTAGTGCCCCGATCTCCTTCTTCTTGATGACTGCCTCCCTCTTGAGGCTCTGAGCAAATACAACATCGGCATTCTCAGCCAGGGTCTCTGCCTTGGGCCTTATATGGTAGTTTTGGGTTGATGTAGGTACACAGCAATATACTCCAGGTCCTGGGTGCTGAGGATGGCAATGGATTGTGTTTTTAAAGATGGCCGCCGTACTCTTTCCCATTCCTGTGCGATGATGCTACTTCTGGTTCCGCTTATTTACGGTGATCGTTATTAGCGGTAACCGCTAATAGTGGTGACCGTTAATGCATCTTAATTTATGCTGGTATTGCTGTCTGCATTTTACATGATGCCGCTAAGGGCCATTTTTAGGACTTTAAAGGCATGGCGGTAATGTCATTACTGGCATGGCGCAAAGCTTGTGCATGCGAACTCATAATAGCCCTCTATTAGCGGGCTCTTGACTTCACAGACACAGTATTTGCTCCATGCCGGTAAGGACGGTTACTTACCTCCAAACTCGGAATGAGGCCCAATATCTTATGTCGTCACATGAAGTTGACACTTTCACGCAGTGATTACAGTGACTCCCTTTGGACTCCAGCAGGTTCTAGTTAAAGGAAGACGCAAGAACGAGGATGCATTGCAGTGATGATCGCAAAAACTGTCTGGTACACGCCATGAACATGTGCGTACAAGTGTAAATGAGCTGCAAGGACATGTGAGTGAAAGTGTGGCTGGCAACAGAAGCACATCATAAAGGCCGCCGTCCTCCCTTGTCCCCCAGAGAAATGTCCTGGACGCGGCCGCACACCTCATTAAGGGTCAACGCATATACAACCACATCCGTCCTGCCCTCTCTCACTGCACACACAAACCACCTTGAAGTATTGCTGCATAATTTATAAGGCAGTCACCCTCAAGTCACCTAGCTATCTCATGAAGAAACTCAACATCTCCAGCAGATCGCGCACCACCAGAAGCCAGGACACATGCAGACTTGAAATTCGCTGCTGCAAATAGGAAAGGACCAGAAAACAAGCCTTCCCTGCCTATGTTCCAAACCTATGGAACCTTCTAACCATCAGCATCAGACTCATAACCACGATACTACAATTCAAAAAATAACTCAAGACCCACCTCTTCAAGGAGTCTCTCCTCCTAAACACCTAGGCCTTCACATCACACCCTGATTCTCCTGACTCGCTAGATGCCGTCCACCCCTCTCTTCCCAGCCACCGTTTACAGCTGTACCCCTCCTCTGTGCCCCTCTGTATCCTACCCCCACTGTATATCTGTTCTGTTGTTACCTCTGAAAAGCACCCTGTTATGCACCTGTATTATTGTACTCCTCTGTAAAGCGTTACTTTGTGTATCTGTATTGTTGGCTACCTCTGTAAAGCGCACTCTTGCTTCTTGAAGCTGGGCCTGCTTCAATACATACAATAATAATAATAATAATAATAATAATAATAATAATAATAATAATAATAATAATAATAATAATAATAACAAAGCAAACAGCATCTGTAGTATCCCCAATAAAAATGAATTAAGCAACAATAGGGCAAGTAGTATAAGTAAACGGAAAGTGCATGGCAGTAACAGACAGAAACAACCCTTAAGGCTCAGGTTTCACAATCACATTCTCTTGAACAAGCCACAATCAAGAACCTTTTCAACAACTCTGCACAGTAACACAGAAACTATTCCTTGAATTTATAAAATGGGAATCTGGCCACAATATTTCAGTTCAACAACCATATTCTTTGTTGGACTCTGAGGAAACCAGGAAAATGTTGAAGACATTTGACCAAAGTATTAGGTGCCCACCCACACACATTTGTTCAAGAGCCCCAAATGGGAAAGCAGATTTAGGCAGAAACTCTGCGGCATGTAAACACAACCATGTTGTGTTTCTGCCTGCCTTTGCTTTCACTTTGGGTCTCCGGTGCTCTCCTGGGGGAGCACCGGAGACCCAAAGTGATAGCCATGGCAGGCAGAAACACTATGCGGTTGTGTTTGAAAACGCTGAGTTTTTTATTTCTAAGTTTCTCAGGCAGAAACTTAGAAAGAAAAAACGCAGCGTTTTCAAACACAACCGCGTTGTGTTTCTGCCTAAATCTGCTTTCCCATTTGGGGCTCTAGGGCTCCTCACGGGGAGCCCTAGAGCACCAAATGGGAAAGCAGATTTAGGCAGAAACACTGCAGCATTTAGCATTTAGCATTTGGGGCTCTCGGACCCCCCGTGGGGAGCCTGAGAGCCCCAAATGGGAAATCAGATTTAGGCAGAAACACCGCGGCATGTAAACACAACGTGTTGTGTTTCTGCCTGCCTTTGCTTTCACCTTGGGTCTCTGGTGCACTCCTGGGGGAGCACTGGAGACCCAAAGTGATAAATGTATAATCTTTTACTCAGAAACCTTGAGTCAGTATTTCTTTGAATCATAGTAATTGCTGTCCTTTGTGTAACTATTGATACTGCTCACTTACTCATGAGATAAGACTGGCTGCTCAGCCATCACTACCACTTTACTGTGTAGTACAGGCTTGTACCAAAGGTGCATTTTTACTGCCACTTGTAGACTTAATTGTGTGTGGTGTTCCCAAAGGGTACTGCATATAATTCTGCCTAACATTGGACATGAGGTCTAAGAACTTTGTCTGAAGAGGCACAAGTACTGCCATTTTTCAAATTCTCTACTTACAAGTCCAGTCCTGGCCACCAATAGTCAGCACGGAGATGCCCTTTGATTCTGGAAATCCCCATGTGACTACTGTGGGCCAGTTGTAATAGTTTTTGCCTCATTCAATGGGTGTAATACCACGTCCTGTTCTCACTAATTGCCTGCTTTCAATGCATAATTCAACTCTTACTCTGTGGACATCTCGGTAATCTATGTGCTGGTGTCCACCCTGCCCATTTATTTAGCACAAACTCCTTAAACCTTTTGTGTTCTGCAGGTGTCTTGGGAAATGGATTCTTCACATACCAAAAAGACTTCTTGTAAAGGCTCCTCAGAATCATCTTCACATTTATTAACAGATAACCTGGACAAATAATCAGCTATGATGCTGTCCTTTCCCGCAACATATTTGATAGTGAAGCCATGACCCTGGATGGATGTTACCCAATTCATAACACATCTAGAAACAACTACTAACACATAAGACATACAAACTGATACTAGGGGTTTGTGATCATTGACTATGGAAAATCTTCTCCCCCAGACGAAATTTCAGAATACCGCCCATGATACAAATAAAGCTTCTTTCTCAATTACTGAATATATTTGTTCTACTTAAAGCTCTAAATGCAAAAGCTGTGACCTTTTCTCTCCACTTGCCAGCTTGCATGAGTACCGCACCTAGCCCAGTACCACTTGAATCCGCCATGATATATGTGTCCATGCTTGTGTCAAATGGTGCCAGGTAAATTCAACCTCACATTCTTCACTCCATCTTGGTCTTTCATGGCCTTTCTTGCATAGGTTTCTAATATTTTTACATTTATCAGAGCCATTTCGTACAAATTGCGAATAATATTGAAACAGACTTAAAAATTATATGCTTTCTTGTTTATTTCTGGGTGGTGTAACTTGAGTGATGGATGAGACAAAACCTTCACTGGATGAAATATATTTTCTCTGATATGCGATGTCCCAAATAATCAATGTGTGAACTCCTAAAACAACATTTAGATTTCTGTAAAGTGAGGCCTGCATCACCCAATAAGAGGAGTACAGTTGATATTCTCCAAGCAGAGATTTGGAGGGAGATCCTTATCCTCAGCAGGTGCCTGCCTCTAGAATAACCTCTGTGCCACCCTCCATCTGGAGCCTGATCTTCTCAAGTTCTGGAAACTCCTCAAGACCATCTGCTTCTCCTCTTCCTTTTCTCTCCCTCTACCCTACTTACCTAGTTCTCTGCTCTTTTCCTCTCTCCCACCCCTTACCTTACAGCTTGCTGACTAGCCGCCTGGTGTACCTCAGAGTCTCACAGGTCCCTGGCACCCTCGCCAGTCCTCTTCCACACTTGCCTATGGGCTGTACACCCTACCCACACTCACTGCACTTGAGAAATAACCCATGAGAGGGGCTCTCTCTGCACATACCCCAGTATCCACCTACTGGGTGAACTTGGACCTCCCCTCCCTGTGACTGTCTGTGCACCTGCACGCTCGGTATACACCATGCCTGAAGATAATCTCACTGTTCTCCCTTGTCTCGCCCCCTAATTGCACTGGTTAAACTGCAGAATCGCTGTCAGGCACATTTGCTGTACCTCAAATTGTTGAATGTATGTTGCGCATTTACTCTGCCTGTGCAGACTATTATCGCCTGAGAATTCTAAGCGCTCTGAGCGACTGTTGTTTTTTCCCCATGTTCCCACCCTCCTTGAGCACTTTGAAACACCTGCCTGTGTTATGCTATGTAATGTTATGTTATTTGGCATTTATATGACGCTCTATATATCATTGGTATGACCACAAAGCGCTGGTAGGTTGAACGCCCTCGGGGACCGTAGTCCAAGTCAGTTGAGAGAGTAATGTGTCATAGGGTGCTTGGGTGCACCAGTTATGTGTGCAGCTGATGCAATTGCCTGATGGTAGCTGCATCCTGGCATTAGGTGTGGTGGGCTTGATATCAGTTGGATGTGCGCAGTCTGGACGGTGTACTCCAAGACTGGGTTCTGGCTGCATTAAGCCTATGTAGGACGCTTATGTGTGCAGCTAGGCCAGTTTGTCATGGGATATAGCTGCCTATTATTAGAACGATGAGGTGTTCATGGGGAAATGTTCGTATGTGAGCACGTAGGCCGAAATTGATCATGGGGTGTAGCTGTACTTTGTGTGTTGGTGTAGAGTAGAGAGTAAGCATAGTGATATGAGAGGTGAGACTTTGGGTGGAGTTATGATCTAAGGAGTTCGCTATTCAGGATTTCGAGGGTTTGTTTGCTTAATAGTGACATATAAGTGTATTCAGTGGTGTCATTGCTCGGGCTTTCATTGAGCATTTGTCAACAGTTGCAAGGACTCAGTCGCCTCAGATGGTCGTGGTCGGCCAAAGAGCCATGTTTTTAAAGCTTTGTGGAAGGTCATATAGCAAATTAACAAGTGGGTCCTGGGAGTCCCTCTGCCAGTCATTAGTCCTGGTTACAAGAGACTTATCCAGAGTCTTTAGCTCACTGTCTTTCACAGAGAAGAAATATCCCAAATATATCAGTCTTTGTCCTGCCCTGGGGCAGTCCAGCACCAAAATTCTAGGCAATTCTCCTCTGAAAAAGAGTACCAACAGTAGGTCCTATAGTCCTGGGTCTGTCGAATATGTGGAAAGTGTGAGTTTCACAGAGTTGGGGCCAAGCTTGAGAAGGCGGATCCTCCAATCCTGACAAAGTTAGAGGTTGGAATCACTAGAAGCAGGGCAGTGCTTGATCTTAAGGTGCGAGATGGGAGGTAGGGTTTTATTTTTGTTGTAGGTTCATTGTGCCGGTCTTGTGCTCTGCTTGTTGGGTGATGCATAGGGTCTTGAAGGTGGCCCTTCGTCTGACTGGGAGCCAGTGAAGGATTCAGAGAGCGTGCAAGATTTGGTCTCTATGAACCAGGGCGAGGAACAGTTTTGTGGCAGCGTTTTGGCCTCTTTCTAGTTTGTTGAGTTGGTATGCTGGAGCTCCTAGGTATAGGGAATTGGCATAGTCCAGTCTCAACATCACAATACAAACAATTGAAGTTCCGTTTCTTGAAGGCACAGCCAAAGAACGTGTGAACACGTAAGTTATATAGCAGCGCTCACCAAAATAATGGATGTGTCCACAACATATAAGATTTACATCAGGGAACAATCATTAGTTCCACCTTCTCTATTTTCAGGGACCAAGACACTGGATGTCATGAAAATTAAACTTACCAGTGTATAAGCTCAGAGGTCCTAAGCAATATTACATGGACAACAGGTGATTGATGTGGTTGATTGTTCAAGTAATCAACACAAGTCATCACCTTTAAATCAACTGGCTAGCATGGCTTTCCTTTTTTAAAAAAAATGTTTTATGTATTTTTGTAGATCATTAAATCTACCACTGAGGAATGAAACTCAACTTCCTGAAAAAACTTTTTTTGTCCTGAAGGTGGCCCAATATCTGATCAAGTGACAACCCAAGAGAGGGTTTGGTACACGCTTCTAAGGCACAAAATATATGTTGACCATAAAGGGAATTTAATGTGTTTTTCCCATTTCTCTTACGCGTAACCCATTATTTGTTATGTTGGAAGAAAAGCAAATTCCGTCAACCCCATTATTGTAGAAGTAAAAGTTGGATGGAAGTGGTGAATGATGATTATAGATAATTTGTCTAAATGTTTTATTAAGTGTTTTTATGATGAATAAATAAAGAGAATTGTATTTGTAATGAAAGCAGTATGCTAAATAGAAACAACTAAGCCTATCCAGGTGATTTATCTGCTTAATGATAAAGTAGACCCAGATCACTTTAGCCTTCTGTGCAGAAGGGACTATTCAGAGAGGGGTAGTGAATGTGTTATTTTTCCTTTGACTTTATGATAGTTCTCCCCATTACACAGATTTGACCCCCCGTTAACAAAAACAGGGGAGTACCCAATTCCATATCTTAACATCACAATAGACATAACTGCTGCAAGTCTGTTTGGGTATGAGGTAGGGAAATATGTGTGTATAGGAGCTTTATAAATAAACAATAGCATACCATACCAATACCACATCATGATCCTTAATAGATATCCCCATGACAAGAATATCATCTTGATAGTAAAATACTCCTGGAATAGCCCCAACTACATCTCTCATCATTCTTTGTAAGAATGCAGCTGCAGATACTGGGCCGAAAGGCATCCTTTTGAAGCAAATGATTCCATCTTATATGATGAAGGTGGTCAGGTTTCGAAATTCAGGGAGTAATCTTATTTGATGATATGCTGATACAAGGTCAAGTGCGAAAAACACATTGGCCCCTGTTGTGAGACTTACCAACTCACCTATGTTTGGAAGAGGAAAGTGATCAACTACTGCACATTTGTTTAAGGTGCTGAGGTCTACAAACAAGCGGGTACAACCATTGGGTTTCCACGCTACCACAATGGGAGAAGAACATTCAGATGCCTCCACAGGTTCTATAATGTCTTGATCTATGAGTCTGGTGATTTCCTGGGTAACTTCCTCTCTTAATGCAAGAGGTACACACCTTACTGTGTCAACTATTGTTTTAGACCCCTTATTTAATTTGATTTTATGACAATGTCCCTTTAAGCAACCCAAGTCTTCTCTAAATATATCAGGACCATGGCTTTCAGAGGTGGGATACTTGCTTGAAACACAGCCTGGGATTGATTGTTAGGCCCATGTCTCATTGCTAATAACATTCTAATAAACAGCCCGCTTTGTCAGAAATGAATACCTTATTTTTTGTCAACTTCTTTTTAGACTTTAAAATACCCATAAACCTGCACAACATAGTGATTGGAGAGCAACCATATGCATTGGCCTTTGCATGTGAGGGCCTGAGAGTGACATTAGAAAATGTTAATTGCGGGACAGCATATGCAGACCAGTCCTAAGAGCTCTACACCGAGGAGGCTGTGCAGATGCAGAGTTTGCGAAGGTCTGCCTGGTCAAAATGCTCTCTGTACTCCAAAGGGAGTGCTGGCCTTTAAAGGAATTCTCCAGGGTTCAGAAGACTTGAGAACCTCTGAAGAAGGATACGTGAGTGTATCCATGAATGAACGTGCAGGGGGAAGGGATTATTTTTATGGTGTATAGGACACACCATGAAGGGGTGGAGGGCGACTGGCCGTAGTAGTGGTAGATTTTAGGTGCCCTAACTGGATAGGGAGTGAGTGGGCAGTGGCACATCTGCGTTAGCGCAGAGGGTTGTTTAGAAGGTGGCAGACCTTGTTCGACTAGAGTTGTGCACAGTGAAGGTAATTGCTATAGTTGGTTTATTCTTTACTTATGGGTAAAGAAGTACTGAAGTTGTGAAGAGAAAGAGAAAGAGCATATGCATTGGTGTTTTGTTGAAATAGTCGTAGTTTTCTTTGATAAAGTAAAGTTATTGTGCTTTCTCAGGCCTTCCAGGATTTTGCGGCATGACATGGAAAATTTTGCGGCATGAAATGGAAAATTTTGCGGCACAAACCTTTATTTATTGCAGCATTTTTGCGGGACATTTTGTATTAACTGGAGGGTGTAAGATTGCCACATTGCAGGAACTAGGCAGAGTGCAAGGCTACAAGAGAGCCAGGGTATCATTATTATGTACCTTTTGTTTTAATTTAATAGTAAGAGTCCCAGATGTCTCTGGCTTGACAGAACAGTGTTTGATTTGGCTACATTTCTGATTTAATGTTCATGCCTATTTAATAGTATTAACTAAATTGATCATTATCAATTGTAATGCTGAAATTATTCCCCTTCTATGTTCTCCAATCCCCCAAACACCCACACACCTCTCACCAACACACATCTCACCAACTCTCCATCACAACTTACATTCCTTAACCTCTCTCTGTCATACAAATACTCACGTGCTATGTAACACTGTCAAGTCACGATTTGCACTGCCCAGCTTCTGCCACACTCCGAATCATACTCCCAACTGACATCTTACACTCTACAATTCCTCCCGCAATATACAGTCCTTCATTCTTTTGTGCTGCTTCTGCATCTTGCATACTTTCTCCCATTCTATCGCACTCTTCCCTCATCCTTTTTCCCAATCTGCAGCTCACTGCCTCTTTCTGGCCAACTGCTTCCTCTCTGCTTTCTGGCTCACTGACCACACGCTCCCTCTGCTTTCTGTACCTCTGCTCGCTCTCAGATTTCTGGCCCACCGCATCACTGTTTCCTCTGCTCTCTTGTGCAGCGCTTCCTCCTCTGACCCACTGCTCTCCCTCTGCTTTCTTGCCTATCACTTCACATCTCACCCATCACTCTCCCTCTCTCTCATAGTGTAACCATTTTTTTATTTTTTTTAATGTAGATTTTGTCCCAGTTCCTCAAATAATGGGGCATTTAAAAAAAGAACGGAGGATATGCTATTTTTAGGCAACCCATTTTTGGAAATGAGCAGGTCACCTTATTCTCAAAAGTGACCGGCGTATTTCCACAGGCTTGAGCTGTAGCACAAATTGTGCACTGGCCAGCTGCCTTGAATGGTGTTCTGGGTTGTTTGACCGAAGTGTAATTATTTGTGGCGGAATTGACCGTAGTCAATTCCGCTGCAAATTGATTTGCACTTCAGCCAAACAACCCAAAATGTACCTTTCACCACCACCCCACCCCCTCCCCTACTTAACTGCTTGGTCGCTGCTGCTTCCCCTGCAATCCTGCGGTGCCAGATCCGTCCCTCTAACGCGGGTCGGATCCAACTCCGCAGGGTGCCTTTTTCGTTATTTTCTTTTTTTCTGTACCCGCCTCCAATTTTGAGGAAAAAGGGGAAAACACTTCTGCAACCACCCTACACCAAAAATACTGAACATGGGGAGCGGGTGACACCCCCCAACACATGTTCAATATTTATAAAAATCAATTGAATAGTACTGCACGAAATAGGTCAAATTGTAACATTCGATAGATTTTTGTCATCAAAATGGGCAGTACTTTGAATAGAATTGCTCTCCCGACAGTGTTCTGCAAGCTCCCATCACCTTTCACAGGGAAAGGCCCTCCAGGTGCCTGCCGCTGTAAAATGCGACCCAAAAAATGCATTTTTATCGTGTTTGAGGAACAGAAATGCAAGCGACACAGCAGCGGTTCATACCTTAAAAGAAATGCATGACAGGGTCAGGAAAGACCCTGTCATGCAGTGGCAGCCCCACATCCCGTGCGCGCAGGGTTGCTTACAATTTTTGCACATTCAAAAGTGCATCTTGCTTGGAAATGATGGATGCTCTTTTAAATTGACAGTAACGCCACTTTATTTGACCAAGGAGGTCAAAAAGGCCATATGAATGGGCGCGCATATGAAATGTGCCCATTCATGTGTCCCTTGTGGATTGGGCTGCACTTTTTTGGGGCGCAAGTGATGAGATGTGTAAGCGCATTTCATTTCTTGTGTAAAAAAAAAGTTTAAAACTTGGCAACCCGAGTATTATTTTTTTTAAAACAGTAATTTTTGCAGATTTTTTTTAAAGATGCTGTTTTTGCACAAAATGGCTGTTTTTACAGCATTTTGCACAAAACGGCCATTTTCGCTGCATTTTGCGGGATCGCAAAATCGCTATAAGCTGGAGGGTCTGCTTTCTGTCTATTTTGGCTGTGGAAATTGTGGAAGGGCTAGAGCCAAACTAACATGTAAATATTGGAGGGGCTGTGTAGCACGTGCAGAGGGCACAGTTGAATGGAGGGAGGAGTAACTGCACCCCAGGCACACTAACATAGGGCATAATTGTAAAGGTGGTAGGCCTGGGGAGAGTGCCGTTTGGGAATTAACTGAAATTAACAGGATGGGCCTGAGGAGAAGGCCAGTGTGAATGAAATAGCGTAAGCAGGTTAAACTGAAAGTTGGCAATGAGTGAGTGGGTCTGGGTGAGTAAGGGGGTAAAAGTTTTTGGAGATCTAAGTAAGAGGGGCCAAAAGAAGAAGGGGGGGATAAAGAGTACTCTAAGAATTGGTAAAAGTGCACAATAATGTCATCACATTATATGGACTCACCCCATGATCATATGTGTAAATAATTGCCCTAATAGCACAATGATGAATGGCACGTGGGAGAATGCTATCAGGAATGGCCCGGAGAGACGTGACAGTATGTATTCATATCTGTTAGCAACATATAAATGTGCAAAGCTTAAAACGAGACAGGCCATTTTAGGTCTCTGGAAACTTTATGAAGAACCTAAAGTGGAGAAAAAGAAGGTAGTGGAAAAAAAGAAGGTAGAAGGGGAAGAGGAGGAAGCTAGCGCTCCACCCCATCTGTATGGATTGTTTCCATTATTAAAGCCAGCTGCAGGATATACAAATCCTAGGCGGGCATCTCCAGATAAGGAGAAAAACTAAGAAAAATAGGACAGAGACAGAACCTCATTTGAAGGATAAGAAAGAAAAAGGGAATATAAAATGTCTACTGGACATTAAGGAAAGCACATGACAGCAACTGGATTCAATGTTTACAAAAGCTGAAAAGATAGTGGCGAGGTATATCAGGGAAAAAAGGGAAGAAACAGGGAAATGGAGAAGACCAGCAGGGATGTACGGGAGGATGTATACAATTTAGAATTGATAACTGGGGACAGCACATAGAAGAGGACAGGTGAGAAAAGACAGAAGGAGAAGATACTTCATCGGACTGGGAGGACAGCAATGACAATGATAGTAGCGACGATGGCTTTAACCCTTCTGATCTAACAACTGTAGGCAGAGGAAGGAGGAGGAAAAGAAGGGGAAGAAGAAGAAAGAGAGGAGGAAACAGGGAACTGGGAAAATAGGCTTTGAAACAGGAAAGCAAAGATGGCAGCAGCAAAAAGACCACGATGGGGGGTTAAGTATGGAGCACAAACTCAGTTATCCCTGCTACAGAATGCAAAAGGGGAAGTACATTACGTACCTTGGCAGGCGATTGATAGGGATAATTTGCTCTATAGTTTTCCTTCACTAATGGCAGGGGCCAGCAAGTGGATATATGTTTTCGAGAAGGAGACAGCAGGGATCCCACTGGCCATAGCGGACATAAAGAGTGTGTTGACAGTTTTGGTAGGGGAACAAAGTGAAAAGATTTGGCAGCAAGCAGGATGTGCCTCAGTAAAATGAAGAAGTTACACACATGACGGGGCACCTTTCAACAATTATTGAGCATACGTGTGGAAAGCTCTGATAGAGCTGTATCCAGATACGTCAGAATTGGGATCAATATTAGCATGTAAAATGAAACCAGATGAGGACCCTGCAGAATACATATGAACAATACAAGATATGTGGACACAAGAGAATAAACAGTCATGGGATGATAAGATACCTTCATTCTATCACATTCTAGTAATGGGCTCCCCGCAGACGTGCAGTGTTCCCTAGAAAAAGCGGTATGGATAGAAGCAAAAGGATGGCCCGAGATACAGGCAACAATCATACATTATTGTAAAAGAAAGCAGGAAAAAGACAAGGAGAAAGTAGAGAACACGGTAAAAGCAGAAAACAAATTAGTGCAGAAGAAACTGGCCAAAATAAGCATGAAAGGGGCAGTGCTCACAGGACCAATTTGTGTTCAACTCTCCCAACCGGCAGGGCTTCCAGTTGCAGCAGTAGCAGCAAGGGAGATATACACAAGCACCATATAACTCATAATTGGGTCACAACAAATGCAACAGCAGCCTAGATCTACAAATGTAGGAGGATTAAACACATACATGGGGAAATATCAGGAAGAGGATATTATCTAAGGGGAAGGGGATTTCGATATAGGGGCATTGGGCCCCAGTTTGGAGGACTGTGTTTTGTTTGTAGCAATTTTGGTCACTATGCCCGAACATACCCACTCATTCAGTAACCAAAACAGAAAGGAGGAGTGCAGCAACAGCAGCCATATATGAAGACACCCACACAACCTCAGCAACATAGCACAGCAACTGATACAATTGCAACCTATACAGACACACGTTGTATCAATTTAGGGACAGCAATCAGCCCAAGAGGGAATGATAGCTGGATCGCAGGGTACAGTAAGCATACAGTAAGGTCACAATATTCAGACAAAATGTGGTACCCCATTACATCGGGGTCACAGCGGTGGGTGGAAATCCATTTACATCCTTGCTCAACACATTTGCCCATGGGAAGTGCGAGTGTGTCCAGTCCTAGAAGTAACTGAAGACCCTGAATAGAAACCCGGGGTAGAAGTGGGACCTTTCCTTTCTGATAGATAAGGGAGCAACTAGATCTTGTATAAAAGAAGGGGGTTCCCTTTATTCAACAAGAAATTGGACATGCAAGGCTTTTCGGGGACTATCCAACCGGTTCCTCTAACAAAATATTTACCACTGACAATAGGGATACAACATATTGTAGCACCATTATTGTATTCAAAAGACACACCTATTAATATATTAGCAAATTGAACGCTGCAATTTTATTTTCAAAGGAAGGGATGGTGTGCACTACACCTGGCATGTACCCAGCAACGGTGGCAGTACAGATACAAGAGTACTATGAACACATCAAACTGAGAAGGATACCCACTCACAAAGAGATGTTCTTATATGAAGTGCAAGTACTGCTAGGATGGGTCCCAGTGATAGAAGGAAAGGTCTTTCGACTGTCAAATGAATTTGTATTCCGACCACAGTTCAGGGTGTTGCCTCAAAACTCGCCAGTAAAAAATTGCAAAAGTTGTCAAAAAGGAATGTACGCCAGGCAAGAAGTAACTCAGTAAACGCATCTGGGACAGCAATATTCAAACAGAACACAGACCACAACTGCACAAACAGGCTCTGTCAAAGAAATGCCCCTAAATCAAAAGCTTTTATAATCATCTAAACTAATTAACATCAATCACTTTGCAACATTAAATGTCTGCCCACAAGAAGCTGATTGGTGAAATCATGTCATTCTCTGATAGAAGGGCATACATTATCTTCTATGATTGGACCCTGCAACCTTACCACACCACCCCTAGCTTCCTGTTTTGATGGCACAATCCAACTCCAGATTCCTCCATCATACTGCCAATTCATTGAAACATTTGAGATGACAAGCAGATCTTTATTCATCTGTCCCAGTCAATCTCATCTACGTTCTCATGAGAAAGTCTTCTACCATGACACTGTCAGAGCCTTGAACCAAGAACAAGTTACCGGGTTAAGGTTGCACATTAGGAACTCTTTGACCTTCTTCCCAGGCAGAAATGTACTTTTACTGTGCTGAACTTGCAATATTCCAACATTATTCCACCCTTTTATTGATCTATCAATAACAAACTATTTTTACCACACCACGTTGCCCCTCAATCATCATACTAGGCAAACACACACTGCTATACCTGGAGGAAGTAGTAGTGAGAAAAGATATGGTTTTACTGGTTTTGCAAAGATTATGACAACATGGAGTGGAAATTAATACTGTGTATGAAACCCACACTTACACTGACAGTAACATGCACAGAGTTGTTTGCTACAAAAGATGAAGAGGAGGGGGAGATAGTGTTCCATACCTTGTCCAGTACAGATAAAGGAAAGAGCAGTGCCCCAGATGACACAAGTGGTGAAAAAAGAGACAAAATACATGCAGGAGGATTTGTAAACATTTCCAGAGAATTTATGGATGAAAGGACCCCATGGTGTAGGAATATCCAAGCGGGTGGGAGCAGTGCATATTTGGATCAAGGAAGGAGCACTGCTGCAGAGGGTGAAGCAATATCCTCTTTCACGAGAAGCAGACAAAGGCATAGATGAGACACTGCATGTCTTATGGCAGCAAGGTATCATACAATAATCTACATTACCATGTAATACAGTGATTATTCAATTAGAACAACAAAGGGTGGCTCATGGAGAGTCATACACGTGGCAAACAAGAAAGTCCTAAGGGGGTTGTGATTGGCTTGAGGGGAACATCTAAGTATACTTTCTTTAAGGGATCAGGCTGTGATTGGGTCGCTAGAGTCAGGTGGACAACTCATGCCCACCCCTAGAGCAAGTATCTTCATCAGTTACTAGATACACAGTACACCACTGACTATCAACCTATAAGGCCCTTCGATATATGGCCCTCTACTATTGGTTGGCACGCTTGTACCCTTCTGGAACATTCAGCTCACTAGCAATAATTAAGCTGGTACTCCAGGACCAGTGGGTGGACTTGACCGTGTCTCCCCACCCAATTAGCCCAACATCTCTCATCGCTCATGCCGTCTGCCATTCAGATTTTCTTTGAGCTTGTGCTTGCAAAGTATCCTTGCTCCTGAGAATAAACGAGAGCATCGGCACACTCTTATCATAGTTCTGGTCTGTACGCCTAACTCCTATTTCCATCCTGGACTCACGTGACAGCAGACCATATATCGGCCTGTTTTGCAGCACTTAATTGTCTTGAAGTAATATACTTGGCACTTATGGTGTTCTTTCTTGCACCTTAACAAGGGCTGATTCAGCTTCTCACGTTCACTGTTCTTCAATGATAGATAACTGGTTCTTGGCCGCTCCAACCTTTGACACCAGTCCAGATAGCTATTTCAGGCCTTTCCTCGATCTTCATCTGCTTTCTTGCTGCCAGACTGCTTGATGATCCTTCTCTCTTCTCTGATCAAAGCTTACTAAATGTGTGACACCGATGTCCAGATTCTATATAATGGCGGCACCGCCTGCAGGCTATTCACTATGTATAGCCAGCCTTTATGATTACTTAATCTACTTGCGTTGCTGCATCTGAACAGGTATACAATGGCTTGCATTTTCTGCAGTGCTCTTCACACGTGCAATCTTCATTCCGCATATGAAAGTGTATGAAAGTTTACTTAATTATTTACTTCGTCATCAGATTCTATAAGTTCTTTGCATCTTCTTCTCCGACCACTCTTCTCAGTGCGTCACAATCATTTGTTGTGACATCACCAGCCTCTTTTTCTCTCATGATATGGTGTGATATGATATGATAATTTATTTATATTGCGCTCATACACAAGTGTTTTTCGAGCGTGACCAGGCAAATGGAGGGGAAAAGGGGAGAACAAAAATAACAATCTTACAAGGCCCAGTGAAATTAAGAACGCACAAGTGCATGGGAAAGGGAAAAGGGGGAAAGTGCATGGTAGCGGGGAGAAGTGGAAAGTGTGGAACAGAAGAGAGAGCAGAATAAATAATAATAAGTAAAATACATAAATGTGATTTCTTCATATTCCTTTAGGGATCTCCTCCAAGAGATTGTCATCTCTGCAGGGGTACATCATATATGGTCTTCTTGATGGATACCTTTTCTCAAAGACTCTCTGTGGAATTGGCACAATCACGGGTGTCGTGCTTGTCGTGATTTCTGGTGTCCAAAAAATAAGAAGATTTGGGGCAGGACTTCCTTCAGAGGCATTCCGCTGCTCCTCTACATGTGCAACACACATTTAAGGTGATTGATGCTTCAACATGTCATGTTAAGTTCAAGGACATTGTTTGAAACTGGCCATTAACATAAACAGACTTTTACTTTTGGATGTTAATCTCTACATAGACTGTAAATACTATTTTTCTGGAATGGTAGCATATTTTTGTAGAACTCTCCTCTGGAAGACTGCCAGCGATGAGAGGAATTTTGCTTCAAGTCAAAACCCAGGTAAACTTGAAGTCAGCACAATTTCAGGCTAAATCAAAAACATCTATATTATTCAAACTAAATCCCAGCATCAGCTCATAATCAATGTCTGTGATCCTGGACAATTCCTTTAATCATGTGGTTGCTAACCTGTCAAGATTGCCATTCTCTAAACATTTTGGGATGTCAACACCTAAAAATGATTTAGTCCGCAGTGTATACTCTTCAAAACTGTCTCACTCATGGTTTAACTAGCTATAGTGCTCATTCATCTATAATAATAGTTGTCTTGATATATCCTGCATGACAAAGTCCTCTTTGTCTAATATCAACACAACTTGAAAACCATAGCTCTCTTGCAATATCGGTCTATGTTACCAACATGCATCTTTCTGTTTGCTTTTAATTTGTATCCATTATCTCTTCGATGCAATGACATGTTCACATTTCCTATTGCTTCCAAAGTGTCTGCATGATTGAGCACTTTTACATTCTGCTACAATGTGTCCTTGATTTATGCTTGGGTATGTGTACCTTTTGCATACGGATCTGTGTCCTGCATCAAAAATGTCATTCTCCACATGGGTGCTATTTTTGGTTTGGGCTGTTGGATGGCCATAAAGCACTACCTACAAGCCAAAACTATTGCATTGAAGTACAGCAATAAGCGGGATGGGATGTGAGGATGGATGCACAGATTTTGTGTGTTTTTTGTTACCCATTATTTGACTGCCGTGGGCAATGCTAATCCATATGGGCATTCCCACCCAATACCGCCACCCCCCAAAAAAACACAATCTCCTAGAAGCTTCTACGGCTAGCTTTTTCCAGCTGTAACATTAAACTGTAGTCAGCCAGTGTACTTTTTAAACAGTCTTCTGAGAGTAAATGGCTTAATTTCAGTAGTGCATGTGTTACTTGTGCAATAAACATGTATTTACCAAGCGTGCCTTCAGTCATTTAATTTATAAGCAGTTCATGTGTCCTTACACCGAAGGCCTGTTAAAAACAAGGATTGGCAAAGTCAACAGCTTTGGCTTGTGTATAGTTATTAGATTGGCATTTTCTAGGAACAGCTATCATATCCCAGCTACTCACATTGCCACCTTATGGCTAGGAGGTTCCATCATGGCAGTGCATGGCACATGACTAGCTGATGTGTACACTGAAGCCAAATGTTGCCCATGAAATACCAGTTATGTAATATTCGGATTCCAGCAAGTATGTAGAGGGTAAGGGGACTTAAAGGGAGTAAAGACATATAGTTTGCTACGGGACGGCATATCAAGTTATTGGTTGTGATAGCATGGCAGGGGAGGGGGGTGCTAGGAACAGGGAGGGGGGGTCAAAAGCATCCGGGAACGAAAATTCCTTAAAACGGCCTGGCCCGCAGCAATCCAAGAAGGAGTTATACCTGTCAGAGAAAATGGCATGTCACCTGTTGAGGGGGGCATAGCAGTTGATTAATAGTTCTATGCCCATGAGCCATGACATCACAGTAGAAGGATACATAATTCACGAAGGTATATTGTTTCATGCACCACATTAATACACATCTCTCAGTGCACGTACATGCTTAAAGTTGCAGTTGTGTCACTCCCAAGGAATGCTTAATATATTATCTCTCAGGTAAGAACCACCTGTGCCTGGGAAAATACATAATGCTAAATGTGTATTCTTTATTTAATGGATCCATACTTCTTTAGTATCAGAGTACCTATAGCTAGGCAAACAACTGTTAAACCGTTTCTTTGGAATTATTGTTTTCCTGAGCGCATAACATTCGTGCCAATGCGCTTTTTCCCAGTTCTCTGGTTTATCTATCATTCAACTGCCTATTGCAAGAGCAGACCTGCCCACTCAGGTCAGCACACAAGACCCACACATCATTTAATTCAAAACAAGAGCACACACGTTAAATCCCACTGGCAATACGAAATTATTTATTTCGCCAACACCAAAGTGCATCTTTCACTTTGGAACATTAGTCCTGGTATTGTTAACCCCGCCGCTCAAACTCCTCCACAGCAGAGCCCTGCTGATTGAGATGGGAGACGGCGAAGGCTGCTTGCTCCCTCGTCGTCCAGATGGATCCTACACCTCCACAGCCATTACCGTCCTTCTGGTGGAGCAGACTGTTCAACTGGGCTGTAAATCAGAAAATAATTGCCAATTCCCTAGCATTTTAAAACATATGTTGTGCATTTTCGGGACAGAGAATACTTGGACTGATTACAAAAGTTCTGTTTTCTTCTACGGAAATCTCGTACACAAAATAAGTGGAGCAAGCATGGCTTCAGCTGGAAAATGTAAACAAAAACTATTATATATTGATGGCTTCAAAATATAACATATATGGCTGTCAAAAACACGTACTAATCCAGTGATTGATAATGCAACTATATTCCATAAACCCTTACAATCCGTTGCTGTATCATCTGAATCGATAATGCCAATATTTGGCTTGTGACCATGCACTAACTGAAAGTAGCACACTTGGGCGTCTGAGGCGGCCTCAAATCAAATGAGAATTCTAGCTCAATTTCAGCAGACAGGTCCAGTTGCTTTTTGGTTTTCAACAGTAGATGGATGACTGCGAAGGCTAGCTCTTTGCAGTCTGTTTGTGAGAAAGTCACCTGGGATCAATTTTTAAAACTTTACTTTTTTAAATTACAGTCCTAAGGACACATCTTTAAAGAAAAAAAAATGGTTTTAGTTGTGAAATACAACTTTTCAAATGCCAACATTCTTTGACTTTAAAACAACTTGTTGGCATGTTAGCTTTCATTTACCTTTAAAAAACGTATCATCACAAACATTAAGATAATCTTAGCAGTTTGAATTATAATTTGCCATATAAAATAACGGTGTTTGAGAAAAGAAAAGCAGAGAATAGTAACAGTGAATCTTTGAGATGTCACGTTCCACTTTCTCCATAACACAAATATGTTGAACTAACACTTTTAGCGTTATGTCTATATGTTTTGTTTCACAAAATACCGTATTGATCCATACATCATATATCTGAAGAATTCAAATATTACATTATGCTTATATCCATTTTTTTTTCTACTGCTCACTCCAAACCAACTTGACTTTTGGTCTTGGCACAGTGGTAGTGGATGTACACACCAGGGTACAGATAGTGAAAGTGCAGATAACTAAAGACTTAGTATTTCATTAAATAAAACAAAAAATGTAATTACGAGTTTCGCGGTCAAAATAGCAGTAGCTTGTATCGATGGAAATACTGTTACCACCATCAAGACCAGAGCAATTACTGTCATTTTATGGGCATATGGCCTTGCAGCAATCGGCCAGTTGGTAACATTAATTCCGTCTGGGGGAATTACCATCAAAACATCTTACCGCTGGGTAAATCCATCAAAATGGACAGATTTAATGTTGCCAGCAGATGAAATTGGAGAGAATACTGATCAGTAATTCCTCTCGGAAATGGAGGAATTACTGCGAGGCGGAAATAGTAAACACACCAAAAACACGAAACTGAGAGGCTGGCATTTTTAAACAGATAATCTAAAGAAAGTCACCCATTTCTTGGTGCCATCAAAGGCAGAAGGAGTTTAAGGTAAAGATCGAAAACTAAAGGGCCTGAAATGAGGCTGAGAAAGACGAACTTCACAGAGGTAGAGCTCACTGTCATAGTAAATGAGGTAATGGCAGAGCTGTTTGGTGCCCAAAAACAGAAAACCTCACACCACAGGAAGACTGCCATCTGGACAGAAGTCCTGGATAAGCTGGTGGCATTTGTGACAGTGCCCCTGGACACTGATCACTTCGTAAAATGATGGATTGATCTGAAGCACAGGTTCCACACAGTCCTGCCACACCATGACAAGGAGACAGCTGCCGAAGGAGAAGGCACAGTCGAGCCCCCGAAACTGACCCAGTGGAGGGAGATGGCCAGCACTAACCTGGGCTGGAGGGGCGGGACGTGGCTGAGGCTGGAGCTGCAAACCAAGCCATATCCAATGGGAAACCCTACACTGCCACTCATCCTGCAGATTCTGCGGCAGCCAATGCACATGCACAATGTAGACACGCAATACAGTGGGCCGAGTAATGAGAAGCCAAGGCAGGACAGGAAGCTTCACATTGCACATTTGAAATATTGCTAATCTAGGACTGATATGGTATGTATCTCATCCTGGAGTGTCTGCAAAGTCAGCTGTACTGCCCCACTGACAATAGCTTGTCACCCTCAGACACATGCAGGTGAAAATCATGATGAACCATGAAGCACAATGAACCATTGGGCCAGACAGATATATCCAGGATAAAGTTAATTCATCCATGCAACTCTGTTCTGTGGCATGTCCTGGTTGGCTGCACATGGGCAGATGGATGTGGCATGGATGGACATTCTGCTGGGTGCTGCTGTGTGGATCTACGCTGTGCCATATTCAAGATGCATTGTGATTCATGTGTTCTGATGTGTCATTGTGATGGTAGCGTAGTGTGTTCATCACCATGTGTGTGTCCAGGTGATGCCCCTGCCGGTGGTGCAGGGACTGCACGGGTGCTGCCTGTGCCTCCTGTGGACATATAATGCTTCCTGTGGCTAGGACTGTACTGAATGTTGACTGTGCCATGCCATGCATCATGGCACTGGAATGCTGGAAGGTGCCCATCCCCAGGAACTGCAGGCCTGCCACCAGCTTCACCAGTGGGGGCACGGCTGTATGGATGTTAATCTTGTTCCTGCTGTCTTCATGTATTGTGGACAGCAGCTCAGTGATGGCCTCCCTGTCCAGGCAGTATTTGTTAACCAACTGGGTGTCACTGAAGGCCCAGGATGGTGGCCTGACCCTGTAGATGGGTACTCGCCTTGCTGGGGCTGCTCTCCTCCTACTCCTACTCCTCATTCCCACCCCCTGTACTCCATGTGCTTTGGCCTGATTGTCCTACATCTCAAGGTCCAGGCGCAGCATGAGCAGCTGCCTGTCCCAGCTTGCAACAAATAATGGCAGTATGGTGTGAAAACAGTGTTCAAGGCCTGGGTGGGTCTTATATAGCCCTCTGGTGTGCACTGTGTTCACCTGTGGCTTGATTCCTGGCACCTGGGTTCATTTACCTCTAGCTGGAGGCTGGGGGTAATTTTCAGCTTCAGCTGTATTAGTGGCAGTTTTTGTTGCTAATACCACCATGCATGCACTTGTGATACGTCTGTAATTGAGCGTTTTGCAGTTGGTGCTATCAGCCCTGGCTGTAACAGCACCGGCTGTATTAGCAGCGGTTCATTTTGGGTCCGGCAGTATTTGCACCGACTCATGATCCGGCGGAACGTTATTGGTGGTGCTAATACCATTACCGCTGGATTTAAGGGCTACAGCCCAACTCATAATGAGGCTCAATGTGTGCAGCTAGACTGAATTTTTATCATGGGGGAAAGCTGCATTCTGATGCCAGAGGTGTTGTGCAAGGTATGTGAAGCTCGAGATACATTAGGTTTGCAGCTAGACTGAATGTTATTGTGGGGGATAGCTGCATTCTGATGGGCAGAGGTGTTGTGCAAAGTGACTTAGGGTAGTGCATGGATGCTGATGGTAGACATGACAGTATGCGAGAGAGACATTATGTGTACTGCTAGACCATATTTATACAGTGGGGGATAGCTGAAATTGAATGGCAGAGGTGTTGGGCAGCGTGCATGTAGTGGAAGGGTGCAGAGAGGTGTTCTCAGGTAGGCTAGCCTTCAATTTCATCTAAGCGAACACATTGCCAAAAACCACACCAAATTCCTCTAAGTGTAACACGTTGCCTACCCTCATAGAAATCATTTAATTATTGCTTACCCTCAAAATTCGACTAAGTGCGACACATGGTGTGACATATTGCTTACCTCAAAATTTATCTGAGTGCGACACATTGATTGCCCCAAAATTCTTCTAAGTGCATCACATTGCTGACCCCTAAAATTCTTCTAAGTGTGACACAATGCTTACCCCAACATTATTCTAAGTGCATCACATTGCTTACCCCCAAATTCTTCTAAGTGCAACACAATTGCTTACACCTACAATTTTTCGAAATATGACACATTGCTTACCCCTATCATGCATTGAAAACACAATCAAAGTATGTTTACTTGGTTTGTAGTGATTGCATGTACCTCAGTGGGTGAGTGTTCTTTGTTAATTGCAGTTACATCCTTGTCAGACAGCCATATGTGATTGTGTGAATATGATTTTCATCGCGGAAGACTGGCATGTAGTATGTTTGGTTGCTTTTGTGACATGTGATGTGTTGTATGAGGTCATTTGGAAGGGCATAGGGATCCATTAGTCTGTGTGGAACCATATAGTGCTGGGATCTTGAGGTACATTGAAAATGCATTGTGCCCTGTATGCGTACATGGATAGTTTGATGATATGAGTTGTGTGATCTTTTACAGGTGAGGATTGTCTGAGGAGGAGCAGGCTGCACCATCTACCAGCACAGGCAGAATGTCCAGTGAACATCCCCAAAGTTTTCAAGCAATAGTGAGCTGGCCTGATGACATCTACTTCAGAAGAAGTTGCTACTGATGTGGATGATATATTTGGGGTACTCCTGCATGGGCCCAAATTCACCAACCAGGAGGAGTTTGATTTCTGCGGTGGTGCCAGAGGGACAGATCCAGTCCAGCTTACCCTCAGCCGATGGCACCATCCCGCAACAGGATACATCTGTTGGGTGTACCCAGAACACTGGTGCACATGTGAGGCAAGGCACACCATTCCATTCCTCTGGTGTGCCAAGAGCTGTAGGGGTTGGGTCACGATCAACATCATTGGCATCTACATCACTGTATTCCTCTGTGTTGTGAGGCACCTCTAGATCTGGCACAGGACATCATCCACATGTTGTGGGCTCATTGCAACAATGCAGCCCATTGTCATCACACCTGAATAGGCCACACAGACATGTGGGTGGCTTGGCAGGAGGCAATCTGACTGGGAGGTGTTCTGCATGCAACCAGCAGACACCATCAGCGCCTGGAGGAGTTGTCTGGGAATATAATAATAACATTGCAGGGAATGCTGTTTTTATAAACACACATTCGGAACGTAGTGCAGTAACGCTCATCAAACGAGAGTACAGGAGTTTTTTTCGTCCCTCGAGGAATCGTTTTTTCATCCCGTGAGGAATAGCAGTGTATGGATGTATTCCCACACGAAGAGGTGCTGTATCTTTTCAGCTGATTCAAACCCTCTTCCCCAGTGTCCTTGGTAGGGCTGGACTGCTGCCAGACCTGTTTCACATCAATCAGAAAGTGGACTTGTACGGCGGTGCAGCCCATACAGCAGGAGGACGTCTGAGGCTGTAACACCTCTCCACTGCCTGGAGTTATAGACAGAGACAAAGGTCTACTTGCTTACTTGGCTCCTCCCTCTACGAGCACGTCTTGCTCAGCGTTATTTAGCATCACGTGACTGCGCACCCACGCGCGCACCCGCCAAGTACCACAAGTACTGTTGGCTGTGTCGGCACTCTGCGTGCGTGAGGACCTGGCATTTGATTACCCGCATCTCTATCGAGGAACTCTCTTTTCTTTTTGCAGTGGACTTGTATGGCGGTGCAGCCCATACAGCAGGAGGACGTCTGAGGCTGTAACACCTCTCCACTGCCTGGAGTTATAGACAGAGACAAAGGTGACAAACTGACTGCATCTTGTGCACAGTGTGGACGTTTGTTCATCCATTGTTGTGCACTCTAGTGCACATTGATTTGTCCATTTTGTTGTTGTTGTGCACTCTTGTGCTTTATCAGATTTCTATGTTGTGTAGGCTGTGGAGCCTTCAAAAGCTCTACTGTTTTCCCTAGTGGTTAACAATAGTAACACATGACCTTTTCTTTTTATCCTATTTGAAAGGTCTACTTGTTTACTTGGCTCCTCCCTCTACGAGCACGTCTTGCTCAGCGTTATTTAGCATCACGTGACTGCGCACCCGCGCGTGCACCCGCCAAGTACCACAAGTACTGTTGGCTGTTCGCGGGTCGCAGAGTCCAGAGTCTAAGGTACCCTATTCCTTTTTACTTTTGCTTTTAAGCTATTCCCAGGAGAATGATTCCATACACATTGACTACTAATATGCCATCATCAACAAAGGCACAAGCCAAATTTAATGATGTAGATCATGAGAAAATCCCCAAAAAAGTCCATCTGCAAACTCGGCTCACAAGCATGCTACCAAAAGGGGGCCGTTCTTCGACCTATCGGTCACGTTCAGTTTCAGATGAACTTTTCTTAGGTTTAGATAAAGAAGGGACTGTTGAGACTAACGAACACACTGTTTCATTGTCCCTTTCCATATATACTGTTGCCACAAACATTCAGTCAAGTACGATATCATCACAAATTTTGAAAGAGAATTGCACCACAAGTGATATTTTAACCTCTAAGGTGGTTGATCATGAAAGTAGCCCGCATGGTGCCCCCACAGACATGACGATAATAGCAGCATGTCTGGAAGGAGACTTACGGCCTTTAGTGCCCCTTCTCCCGGGGGATAACATGCCTAAACCCATGTTATGCACGGTCCTAGCCCAACAGAAGCTAAGGCAGACTTACACCCACCTCACCATGACTTCTTTCTGAATCCTGTCCATAAAGAGAGATCTTCATTTCCAGAAGCCCCGGCCTTAAACAATACGCTATCTGCTATGAATACAGCACTGTTAGCCATAGCAAAACTATATGAAGGCTTGGACTTGAAAGTTCATAATGTATCCAAGTCTCTGGAACAACTTCTTTGGTTGCAGTCTAAAAGTAAATCTCATCAGAAAAATTATTTTTCAATAGAAACACTTACAAGCGCAAAATCCACCCAAACTGTATGTATTGAGATACCACCAACTGACCCCAGCACTCTCCTGACTAACCAAGTGAACCTGCCAAATAATATGGTCACCACAGCAGAAGGAGCTCCTAAAGGTGAAACAATGTCCATCAGTATTATCCCTCAAGTACAAAAGGGGCCGACTACCTCCATGACAATCACAGTAGATGGCCAGTCGACCATACCATCTGTTGAAACAGTCTCCAATCTAACAAGTGTACAACCAGCTCAGGCAGTAACCACCCGAAATATGTTTGAAGTTTTTAGCTCACCAGCTACGAATTCTAACAATGGGCGCCCGAATAAAAAAAGAAAAATCCAAATAACTAAACCAATTGCACCTACCCTTAAAATGGGACAGGGACAGAAAAGGAAGAATGCAATGGGTTCATCTACAGACCAGGACCCGATAGTTCCAGTACTCACCGGTCAGCAGGTCCCTGAGATAGCCGTTATAGCATCTGGAGCCTTGCCATATAAATCCTTGGATGATCTGGTTCAACTGGTCGAATGTAATAACAAGCAGCAAGAAGTAGTCCAAATGAGACCTCTTATAACATCATCAGTTTTGCCATCCTTACCCACTGCATCATCTCCTACTCTCTCTTCTAATAAAAGCAACACTATTCAGAATGCATCAATGCTACTTGCAATTCAGTCAGAAATCCAGAAATCGGTTGATGCGTATTTAAAACTCTTTCCAAATAATTGTTCGGAAAAAATACAAAGTGCTCAGTGGAAAAGACAACATCCCATGGTGATGAACAGCCAGGTGGACACTCAAATGGAACAGCCCACGATAGGGACTGTTTCATTAGACATATGTCCTCCGCAGACTGATGTTAGACAGTTCCCACAAACTGTTTACCCGCAGACTAATACTAGCCAGCTTCCACAAACTGCTACATATCTAAAGAAAGGACCCACCCGCACAGATATTCACAAGGGGGAAGTTGGGCCCACACATCTATTTTGGGAGGAAATAAGGGCCTCTGTTGAGGCTTACTTGCTAGAAAATGGTTCTAACCAAATACAGAAACAACAGGCGCAACCAGTAGCGGTAACTTGTCCCACCACAATATCCCCTGAGCCCCAAGTTTCTCGGCAGGAGATGCGAGAAGAAATAAGAGCATCCATTGAAGCTTTTGTGCAACAATCAAAATCCATCAAAACTGTTCCAGAAAAGGCTTACCCTGCACTTAATCCTCTGTTAAGATGGCCTCAATGGCGTACATACACCCAAAAAGAACAACTAAGTTCACCTGTAAGGCTCCCAATAATGACACAGGAACGAGCACCCCAATTTAAGGCAAAACAAGAGCGGACATGCTTTCGCTTTATAATTAAATGTCGAGAATCTCCCTTTAAATCTTATGACTTAAACCGGTCGAGCATTCTGAACATATGTGCTGAAATTCCAGTTTTGTCGACCATATTGTCAGTGGACATACATCAGATTGAGTTTTTAAACCATTCTGACCTTTCTATAGTACGGTTATATGTACGCTCAGCCTTGGTAGCCGAAACCCTATGGCAAGCCAGAATGGTTCTATTTGATTTAGGTTTCATTATCACACAAGAAGCTTACTCTAGCCCCTCTATATTACAAAGTCATACGTCTCGTATTTTCACCTCAACAAACAGCTCTGCACTATTCCAGGATATGTCGAATCAGACAGGGCCCACATAGCTATGTCTTGATACAGAAACCTTGACAATAGTATCTTGGAACACTCGAGGGCACACCCATCTGAACTTCCCGTCTATAGGGAACTTGATCAACAATGATGTAATCGTATTGCAGGAGACATGGCTACTGTGCCCCCCAGTCTGGGACTCTCATAATATAATCTTTAACCCGGCAGAAAAAGGTCATTTTGGTCGGCCGAAGGGCGGGCTAATTATAGCGGTAAAAAAAGGCCGTGATTTTAACATGCTTATCAACAAATCACCCTCCATGTCTTTCCAAGTGTTACAACTCACTTGCAATAAACAACATATAGCAATAGTGAATATCTACTGGTCTACCACTGCACTAAAATCTGAGATATTTTTCAAACAGTTTATCGAAATCTTGGATACCTTGGCCTGTGATGAGAGCATAACTTCCATTATAGTATTGGGTGATCTTAATTTACATCTCATTACAAAGGAGGATACTGCATTAGTAGGAGATGAATTGACGTGGTCACTGATCATGGCAGAGCGTAATTTCCAGATGCTTAATGGTAATATGAGAGGGGATTGTCCAGCACAAAGCACATGGCATAGAGGTACACAATGTGCTGTTATTGACTATGCCTATGTTAACGCGAGGGCTTTCAATTTGGTTAAAAGGTTTGAGATAGTACAAACAGATTTAAGTGACCATCACAAACTGAAACTTACTCTACAGATTGGTTACATGAAAATATCACAATGGAAGAATCCGAACATCACCGATCTGATAGTAAATAATGGACGTAATCGTTTAAGTTGGGATAGAGAAAAGTTAGCAAAGTTGGACCAAACCCTATGGGAACTGTATCAGAATCATGATGGTATAAGTAAAGATTATACAGCTGCCCTACAAACAGCTGCACGAGTTTTTAGTGGCAATAGACTGTTGAAACAACAACATGCGCACGTATATGATGCGGAAATAAAAACAAAAAAAAATAATCTGGACATACCATTCGTTATCTACGAAAGTTAAATTCCAGTGACATGCTCACCGAAATTAGGATGGTAAAACAAAAATACAAAAGATGGCTCAAAATACAGAGAGCAATATTGTATGAACAGGAAGGAGCTGATATGCTAAAACAGCTCCTCCAAAAATCCACTGCTGGTATATGGGCATTACTTAATCGTACTTCTAATACAGATCAGCAGGTCACCCAGCTACACTCAATTGCATCAGATGTATGGCAGCTGTATTTTGAAAAACTTTATCATACTCCCTTTCCGGAGATGCGGTTGAACTTCCATAAATTTACTGCATCAGATGAATTTCATTTTGATTTGGATGATGTCAAACTGTGTATTTCCAAATTGAGCTCTTCTCGGGCTACAGGACCAGACGGTTTGAACAATGTAATGTTAAAAAAGTACAAGGATGAATGGGCAAGCATTCTATGTCGCATCTTCAAACAGATTTTTGAGACAGGTCACATCCCAGAGACTTGGAAGAAATCCTTCATTATTCCAATATTTAAGAAGGGCGATCGAGAGAATCCAAAGTCATATAGGCCTATAGCTTTATTAGACTGCCCAGGCAAGTTATTTGCTAGGATACTGTTGAAGAAATGTAATAACTGGCTCCAGGAGTACAATCTAAGGGACCCATTTCAAACTGGGTTTTTGCAGGGTATAGGCACTGGCATAAATATTATCACCTTGTCCAGCCTTATCCAGCGAACTTACCAGAGGAAACAACCCTTATATTTTGCATTCATCGACTTTCAAATGGCATTCGATGCGGTTCCTAGAGAACTATTGTATAAAAAGTTGATGGATGCAAACTGTCCATGGAGCATACTCAAATGGGTAATCCAATTACATTCCAACACTACGATTCAGGTCAGGCTAAATAATGAAGGTTTATTAACACCACCGATTGTAACTGCCCGGGGATTGAAACAGGGCTGCCTGTTAGCATCGGCCCTGTTTAACTTCTTTATCTCCGATATTAATCGAACCTTTGACAATGTGATATCTGATTCTCCGAGGCTTGTGGGGGTTGAAATAAAATGTTTACTGTATGCAGATGATATGGTGTTATTTCCCCATACCCCACGAGGATTGCGCAAGCTTCTGGGTGCTCTGGATGCATATACTAAGGTTAATGGTATAACCATTAATGTGGAAAAAAACAATATTGTCCAGTTTGGGACTAGAAGACAATGTAAGACACAGTTGCACTGGCCACTTCAAGACTGTAAAATCACTGTCTCCAATGTATATGTATATCTGGGTATGTTGATCTGTAATCTATGTGCTGTGGACCAATACAACATGCAGGGTCTACTTAAACTGCAGATGACCATCTCACAAGCACGTACCATCAGAGCACGTTATTGTAAATTCTCCATGTCACCGGTACTCTCATACTTCAAACTAAAAGTGGTGCCTATAATTTTGTATGGTGCAGAAACCCAAAAAATCATGTCATATGCCTATTGTCGGCGAGAGAAGGTCGTTTCTGGAGGCCACTCCTGAACTTACCAAACTCGCAACCATTACCACTTATAAGATACGAACTTGGCTTGATTTCAGTTTATGCGATGTACAAATGGAAACTGTGTGCCCTATATCGCAAGTGTTTGATGAATCAGCATGTAATAGGAATAACGAGCGTTATAGCAACTTACTTGTTGAATTTTGTGGATATATTTCCGAAAATGTGGCGCATGAAAGTTCAAAAGTTTTTGGATAAAGCGCAAATAAATAGTACGCTTTTGCTAGAAAATCCAGACAAAGCAAAAACAAAAATATGGGAAACAGACTGGATCCACACACGTGTGGCATGTACATATTATAAAAACTTTAAGTCTAATCCCTTTGAACTAAAGCGCTACAATGTTGTGGCTAATTATTTGCTAAAATCCCCAAACTCTAATCATCGTAGTGGGTTCCTGAGATTCAGATTAAACCTCTGGGTTACAAATGATGTTACTAATAACCGCAACAAAAATGGCACACCCCTGCTTTGCCGGTTCTGTAAATGCCAAGCAGAAACATTGAAGCATGTGTGTACCGAATGTGTGAATTTATTAGAAATTCGTTGCATTCATTTCAAACACTTATTTGTGGATCAAGAAATTATGACTGCTGAAGAACTCTGGGCATTATTGTTTTATACCAAAAGGAAGTCAGTGAGATATGCCATTGTTAATTACTTGCAACAAATACAAATACCAAAGTATGCTGTCTCAACATAGCAAAACTGTAACAGTTATTTTAAAGTCTTTTATCTTCTTTTTTGTAACCTTCTATTAATTATCTATTATCCTGTATGATTGTTTGTAGATTGTTTTAAATGCTTTTTGTAAACAAGATTTTAAGTTGAAAGGTCTCGATTTTTCGCGACCAAAACAACTAAAAAATAAAATAAATATAATAATAACAATTTGGCATATTATTACCCACGGTGTGCAGTGTTCATTTATCGACCTCGGAAGGGTGAAAGACTGAGTTTGGCCCCGCCGGGATTTGAACCTGCGTTAGCAGGCTCTGCACAGATGTCAAAGGGAGCGCTCTACTCGCTGTGCCACTTGACCGGCTTATAACCCATAGACCATGCTGTGGTAGAGGCAAATATGGAGCTTCACCAAGAGATGCCTTCATTGAGGGAGGCCATGCGCCGGAACATGGTGGTATTTAGGAAGGACATGCATCAGAACATGATTGCCATTGTTGGTCTTTTGAATGCCTTTCTATCACACATTACTGAGGCAATGGAAGATCATACTTTGGCACTGCATGCTTTGAGTGTGCTCTCGGCAAAGCCTTCTGCACAGTGAGCTGTAGACCTGTGGCTAGAGGCAGCATGGCTCTCCTGAAATTCCCTTACATGTGGAATTAATGCAGTTTATTGGGCCATGCTCTGCTGTTGTATTGAGTTTGATGGTGGAGTTTAGGATGCCTGGTCCATTGTTTTCCTATGTATCATGTCTCTCTGTGTGTGTGTCTTTTCACCATGCTCTTTGACATTTATAGGTGTGTTTGTAATGTGTTCTGCATTGCTTCCTTTTACATATATCAGCCATGCACTTATGTAGCTCCTTGGAATCGGCATGTTTCATGGAACAGGCTTTACTCTGATCAGTCACCGGTAGTCGTATGTGTTCAGGTTCAGTCACCTCGTGTGCACTGCAAAGCCAACCTTAGGGGTGTAGATGATATCATTATGCAACTTCTATCTGTGCTATAAGCTTGTACACTGAAAAGGAAAATATTGTACCAGTGTAATGTGTACATTATGCAGTATATTTTCCTGTTACATAGCCAATGTGGCATGGAGAGTTGGTGGCTGGGTCATTCAAGTGTTGCTTGCAGTGCAAGTTCTCTTAATATATGATTGTTTATTAGGTGTGTGCATTCTGGTTGCTCTTGTAGTGTTTTCCTGGTAAATTGTATGATGTGACGATGTCACTACATGTGGTATCTATGTTATGCAGAGGTAGGATAGGAATGGGCCTGTGTGTACTCTGTTTATTTGGGTATGTTTGTGGTTTGTAGAGCCATATGAGCTTGCAATGTATTTTCTGTCAATGTGCACACACTCATTGTCTCTCCTGGAAAAGCTTGCTAAGGGAGTTATATTAATACGGTAGGTATTGCCCTTTCTCATCATTGAAAGCCATCACCGACATGGGTTTGGAGTGTGTTGTCAAACCGTTATTTAAGCAAAATTAGATTGGTTCCTTCCTGTGGTAAGTGCATGCTTTGCATGTGCTTGTTTTTGTGTGTGAGATTAGTCATGCTCAGCAAGTAACCACATGTTGCCAAAGGTACGAGCTGAGAGGGTCTGATGGAGAGGGGAATGGTGGAGGATGTAGATATCATGGGTGCATCTCCAGTAATTGGCATTCCCATGCATGTTGTGGCCATTTGCATCACAGATGCCCTGCACATTGATGGAATGCTGTTTGGCGTTCCTGTTGATGTGCTTTGTGTGTTTTGAGGGTTGCAGTGCCACATGTGTGCAGTCAATGACTCCAAGAACTCTGGGCAATGTGCAATGGCATAGAAGTCATGGGTGGCAACCTGCGTTGCCTGCACATTGTGAGGCATGTCAAGGTGGTTTTCCGTGCATGTGTACTGCAACTCTTGATTGTTAAGGATCACCATCTGGCAAGTGCGTAGAAGCCAATAAACACATAGTTTTTTCTGGCTGAGAAAGGGTGGCCTGCATGCCAGTCCGCCTCTTGAGCAAACTCCCTGCCTAAAGCATAATGTACACCTAGCCACTACTGAACCAGTATCCTCAGGTGCAGCGCCTGAGGCATAAAGCAGTTTCAGAGGTCATAGGTGCAATCTTGACAGATGCAGTGACAGCAAAATCACTTTAGTCCAGGGGATGCATTTCGAACAGGGGGTGGCAGCTGTAAACCTTAAAAATAAGCCATAAAAGAGTGGACAGTATTGTGACTAGTACCTGTCATAATTATTAAAGCCACATCAAATTGATATCATACCTATGTCAGTACTAGAGTCCAGCACAGCTGTGAAAGGGCAATCAGAGGGGCACAGCTTCACCTCACTGATGGCCCAACAAGGCTGAAACACGTGTATGAGGTTGCTGTTGGTACTCTTGTTCAGAGAGGAATTGCCATAGCATTTTGGTACTGGATTGACCATGTGGGCTGGACAAAGACTAATATGCAAATGGATATTTCCCATCTGTGAGAGGTACAGGGAGCAAAAAACGTGGGCTGCAAACTCTCATCTCAGAACAGGTTATCATGCCATGTTCTTTCTGGAGAGGAGCGCCTGCTACCTTTTTTGCAATGTGTATTCTGCTCAGACAACCCATCCCTGCCAGCTTGTAAGGCAGAACAATACATGGCTGTGCCTCTCCTTTGATCCTTTGTAAGGTCTGGTAACATATGTCTCCAGCAGGAGAGCTTCACAGCAGGATCTGTTTATGAAAAAGGGATCAGAAGGCCCACCCAACCTAAAAGGGCAAGCCACAGAGCAGGGGGCCACATACCAAAAGGGCCGTTGATGCTATGGACAAGTGAAGGGTACGCAGTTAGTGTAGACCGAGGGGGATCAGCACAGTTGGAGGATGATTCCATCTTGTTTCTCTCAATGTCTCTCTTTCCTCCTTATCTCCTCCACTTCCATTAGCACAAAGCACTTTGGGTATTATGTCAGAATGCAAAAACACATTTCTCAAGGACAGGAATTGGGACCGTTAAAGGAGGCTTGCTTTTGTCCAATATTCGGTGGGCTTTTGTGTATAAAAGAGAGTGTCTCCCACTCTTTGATTGATTCACGTTTGGACTTCAAGAACTTATGGAAGAATATATTTGGACCTCTTTTGGGAGAATTGATTTTTCCAGAATGCTTATCCAATGAGGTGAATGAGGGTTCCAAGACAGAGGGATTCTCTGCTCCCTACCCACTTCCAGGGCTCATTGGGGCTGACACATGCTGAGGACCAGGATCTGCCATTCTACATCAACATCCCTAGCTGGGCAGATCAGAACCTGAATGGACTAGCAATGTCGAGTTGTTGCATTAGATTTCACAGCAT
This sequence comes from Ambystoma mexicanum, assembly GCF_040938575.1. NCBI lineage: Eukaryota > Metazoa > Chordata > Amphibia > Caudata > Ambystomatidae > Ambystoma > Ambystoma mexicanum. The sequence goes on from NC_090922.1 coordinate 1,167,134,587, forward strand.
CCTGAGAGTCGGAACAGCCAGTATCCCTGTCGTTGCTGTCAAACTGCCTTGAGCAGCCTTGAATGCAGCCAAGCCCACAGGAACTGCAGTGCTGCATTTAGCACTCACTCGACTCCGACCAATATTCTCACAAATTTCCAGGTGTCATATCACTTCAGCAGAGTCTCATCACCTGCCCAGATCTAGCACAATTGTCCTGCACACTCAGCTTAGAATCGCTTCAGCAGACAAACCAGATGACCACCAAGACTTTGCTTCACAGTTTGCCACAAACTGCTGGATCATCACATTATGCATCGACCTGAACTAGTGCACTCATGGTCTCAAAACAGACTTGATCGTCTGACATCTCCTGTTGATCCTTTCGACCTACACTGTCCGACTCGGCTTTGGAACTGAATGAAGCAGCCACTCAATTCAATCTGATGCTGACTCACCAGCTGAGTCAATTTGACTCAATACCTTCAACACCAATTTGAACAGCAGACACAATAGCTCAAAGTACAGCCTGATGCTTCCTTTAAGCATCATTCCTCTACAATCCCTCCCTCGTCTATCATTCCTGATTGTCTTACTTCTATCCAATCACGGTGCACTGCTAATGAGCTCTGTCTTAACACCAGTAAGACCGAGATCCTTCTCATTGGACCGCCTGCACCTTCCTTCTTCCCTTAATCTGCCTTCTTTGGGCTTCTTCCCTCATCTTCCTCTGGGGCAAAAAACCTGGCAGTCATCTTTGACTCCTCTCTCTCCTTCTCTCCTCCTATCACGGACCTTGCCAAGCAGGCCGACCTTCATCTCTACCTCCTCAGGGGCATTCTACTTTTCCTCATCTTCCCCCAGAAACTCAATGGTTTCAGATCGCTGGTTCTCTCCAGGCTGGACTATTGCAACAGTCTCTTCCCCAATCTGCCTCGTTCCTCCCTCCATCCTCTCCAACTAATCCTCCAGAATATGACTGTGAGACTTATCCTTGGCCTCAAGCCCAGGGATTGCATCTATCCAGCCCCAAAATCTCTCCACTGGCTCCTAGTGGCTGCGAGGATCAAATACAAGACCCTCTGCATCATCCACAAGGCTTTCTGGGGCTTGGGAACATGCTATATTTAACTTTACCTCCCTAAGTTCCTCCCTGCTAGAGTCCTTCAGTCCTGTAGCTCTACCTCTAACTCTCTGCACGTAAAACGTTTCTTCAAACAGTAAGTAGGGGCTAGATCTCTTTCCTCGCAGTAGCCTCCAACTGGAATTTCCTCCCTGCCCCGATCATACTTCAGCCAGATCTCCTTAAGATCCAGAAACTTCACAAGACCTTCCACTTCTTCGCCTCCTTCCCTCTCCCACTACCCTGCTGATCTCCCCTGCTGCTAGGACAGGCTGCCTGGTCCGTTCTGAGTCCTACAGGGGCCAGGCCCTTCCCCACCAGTCTTCCGTAGTACTCCATTACCAGCACTTGCCTTTGGGCACCATTCCCTGACAAACCTGACTGATTCTGGCCCACCCCTGTTCCTCCCACTTTTACCCATTCACACTTGCTCTCTCGGGGCTCCCCTAGCACTTACTCTGACTCGGCCCGGGGCCTCCCCCCTGCACTTTATTTTACTGCACTTGCAGGATTTGAATGTCGCAAGGCCCCAAAGGACCATTTTGTGTTGTTTATCCTCGTGAACTGAAGGATTCGCTTCAGCCCTTTAAGACAGGGTAGCAATACATGAGATGAATGGGGATACACAATTTACTCAACATCAATGACCAAAATGTCTCAGTTAGTTGGCAAAAAGGTTAACTGTTTTAATATCAATAATTTGAAACAGGGAGTTACAAAGGACATCATCCAACGTCGCACAGCAATCTCTCAATTTACTTCAGAAAAAACAAACATTATAAAGCAAAAACCTGTCACGAATGACATGAGCCTACGTATTTATTAACGTGATCCTACGTGGCAAACTTCTAAAACCTAATGGCAAATATGAGAGTCTTAAAGGGAGCATCTACATATACTTTCTATTGTCTAAAGGGATGTGATTGGATCTTTAAGGTCAGGTGGGCAACTAAGCCTCACCCTAAAACTGGTCACTATGAACGCCATTAAATGCACAACTTCCCATTGGATATACAACTATAGGGCTCTCAATCATGCGGCACTCTTACATTTGTCAGTATTTTTCCACCCATGTTTAGCAGCATGCAGGCTAGACTTCCAGGTGCTGGTGAGCTGGTCATAACCATAGCTTCCCACCGAATTAGCATATCATCTATCATCACCTCAGTGGTCTGCTGTCAATTAAGGCTTTAAACTTGGCCTTGGAAATGTTCTTTGCTCTGGAGAATACAGGGGAGTGAAGGCACGCTCTGCCCTCATGCGTAGGTGTGACCGTCGTGTTTGTCCAACTTTATCCATCCATGTGATTCAGACCACAAAATCGAGCTCTAGTGCATTTAAAATACTATTTTATAATAGATCTCTGATGTCTTCCTTGTTTTGTCCATGCCCTTTGAACAGGAGTTTTGTTCTATCACACGATTTGTAAGTACTTTCTGCTCCTCCTCGTCTGATAAGACCTCGTCTTCTTGGTCTTCATCCAAACTCGCCCTGCTGATATCTGCTTCTGCTAATTCAATTGCTTTTTCTGCTGCAACACACTGGAAAAAGAGGCCCTCGCTCTTTTAGGTCCAGCTCTGCTATAACACGTCATGGAAAACATCCATACTTCACTCGATTCCTATATGTATACATTGTTGCTTGCTGCAATCTATTTACTAAGTAGCCAGCTTTAAGAATACTGTGGGCCTCATTATGAGCATGGCGGTAGCAATGCCTGTATGGCAGGCACAGCTACCGCCATGCTCGCTAACGGCCCTGTCACCCATGATTGGGCAATAACTGGCCCATTACGAGTTCAATGGGCTGGTAATTGCCCATTCGCGAGTGGCAGTATTGCCGGGCTCCCGATCCCCATTCTGCCCAATACGGCAGAATGGGTGTGGGGAGCATGGTTGCACCGGCACCGTTGATAACGGTGCCGGTGCAATCACGAGTTCTGCTTGTGGGTGCCACACAGCCAGCCAGGTAAGACCTAATGCGGCAGGACGATATGAACGATGCTGGTGCCAAACCGGCACCGTTCATACCGTCACCGCCACTGTTGTAATGAGGCCCTTTGTCTGCTTGCGTTTTTTTTGCGCATTTACACATATAAAATGATTTAATGTCTTCATTGTTTCTGTAGCATAAGTTTCTGCATCTTGAACCCAAGATGTCACTTATCTTTGATACGTTCTTGATGCCTTATAGAATGCTTTCATTCTCTTGTCTCTGCATCTCTTCCATATATGTCAGTTCAGCTTCATTTGTGTCATCACCAATCTGCTCTTTCACTCATTGGTTCTGTTTCCTCTGGGATTTCATTCAAATGGCCATCATACTGTCTTGTATGTAGGTATGGTTTTCTTAATGAGAACCTCACTTCCAAGATTATCCTTGGTATTGGTATCTTCACTGGAACTGCACGTGTTTCGCATTCTGGTCCCCAACATATAGGCAATGCAGGCAAGATGGTTGCGGTGGGGGTACTTGGCTCCTTCACTACACTCTCCCCTACGGGTGATTCATCGACCACACTCCAATCCATTTTTACTTCCAAACATCCTGAAGAAATGCTTTTTTGGAACCCATATCTTTACAACTCCTTTCAGGCATCCGGCTGATTTCACATGGCCATCTTTGCTCCATGTCATGAGCATGCACTGTCCGCTTGGATTGCAATAGATCCATTTTCCCACATACCTCTTTTGGTTCTTTGGGTACAAGAACCCTGTTCCTTCAGATGCATGTATACCGGCCTTCACAAGGTCTCTGATTTCTTCATCTGCCATGTCTCTAGCCATCCATCCTGATTCAACACCGATCATAATCTTCATCCCTATGGTTTTCTTTGTTGTCATTTTGCATAGGGCAATGATTATCCTAATTACACAAGACCAAAGCAACATTATCACAATCAGGGCTCCAAGAAGATATCTGCCATGCATTGTGGAACCCAAGAAAAGAGTGATCCAAACCAGCTATCATCATCAATGTCTCCTACTTGTCTATCATCTGGACGTGTAGCTTTGTCAGCATCTCTATGGCCTCTGTCATGAGAAGGTATGAGCATGCAACATGATTCTCCGATTTTTGCACAAAGACCTCCATCCATGGATGTAATCATGTGCAGGCCATATCTGTTTTGAAGAGTCATCAGTCATATGGCTCTCAGCTCATCTCTGATAGCATTGAATCCCTTAATAGTCGTATTGTTTGTCTGTAGCAATTCCCATCTGGTAATCTGCAACCATTTGGCATTTCCTCCAGCTTGGACAATCAGCATAAAAATTAGCGTGAACACTGATGAAGTTTTACTGAACAGTCTGTGCTGGTAAGGGGCATCAACTGCTTCTATTGATTTGGTTGAGCAGTAGTTCTCCCTCTTCATTCGATTTATCAGTTACACAGATCTCTTCTTCCTCAGATGAGCATCTGCTTTTGGGAAACTGTCAAGACTTAAGTCACTTTTCGGAATCACCAACGCTGGAACATGAACATTCACTAATGAACACTTCCCTCCCCAGTCCTCGGGCAAACTCATATAAGCTCTGGATCCAAACGCCCAATAATGATCCATAATTACTGCTGTTCCAAGTTTCATTCCTGGCACGTCAAAGATTCAACCACAGTTCTGGTTCTCTCCAACTCTTCTTCTACCATTGTTTCTGAAGCACAGCTTTGCACTTTCGAGAGGCACTATCTGCAAGGATCCTCCTTTGTCATCGCACTAAGTCAGTAGTTTAGCGAGTCTTGGCCATCGGAGCTTTCATCCATTTTGCATTATGTCTATGGCTGGTTTATAACAACCAATGACCACTCAGGCCCTGCAGATGACCACTACTTCTTCCCATCCATCTGGAGATAATACCGATCCCCTAATCTGCATCTGGCCTCTGTTTTACCATTTCCAAATTTCTTCTGTAGATTTTCCTGGACTTTGAAGTCTCCTGTTTACCCCCCATCTTATTCTAGCTCCTTTTACTCCAGGCTTTTCATATCTTATTACGTTATTCTTGGTATGCAGCCTGTTTCTTGTCTTTGTGTTTTGAATATAATCATCTTCATCCAGATCTGTCCATTCAGATGCCCATTTAAGATAGGCATCTCAAATCATTAACTGGCCTCTTGTCAAGCAGGGTGCTAGCTGTGATAGACAATGTGCTGTCTGGACATCTATTTCAATAGCTATGAAGATCTTGGACTTCCCCATGCTATAAGGTAGGAATGCACATATAAAACATTCCTCCTTTGAGGTCCTCCTTCCCACTTCCCTCATATGCTGATACTATATTCTATTCCCCAAATGTGCTGTATTGTCCAGGTAATCATTTAACTCATGATCATCATCCTTAGCACTTCGTTTAGGCTTCATCCTTTTCCTTTGAGCTTCTATAATCATCTCATGAAGTATGTCAGCATAATTCCTTCTAACTAGACCAATTGTAGAAACATTTGTCAGTGTGCTACCTGTGTAGGAGAATGGTCTAAAAGCCTCATCCTATCCTGATGCATTTTCTTAGCAGCAGAATATGACGGCCATAGAGAGTCTGCTATAATCTCCATGCGTGACCTTCCTCCAAAAAGAAGCCCTGCTTTATCTATTTCAGGTGTAGATGTCTTTGAATGTACCTCTAGAGTAGGAACAATTACATAAGGTATCGGCAGCCTTGTAGTTGCCACATATGTACCTTCCTTTTGCATAGGAAGATACACAGGACTAGTTTCTCTGTTTGAGTTCACATAGAAAACTGTGTGTACTGTAAGTGAAAGAAGTATTACTATACACAAAATACATGTGTAGATGATATATAGGTAACCCCATTTCTAACAGCAGTAATTTCTTGCACAATGTGGATGTCTCTCGTTGTCTGCTAACGCCTTGTTGCTATTGACGCTGCCCATTCTCTTTTTTAAGGAAGGAAAACCCAATTTTAATTGGGCAAAATCATGCAATACTCTGAAATCTGCTGATCCCCCTCCACAAATTCCTTGACCAGCTTCAACTGGCTGATTATTCAATGGTGAACAAAAGCTCCCAGTGAAGACCACAAATTACCCTTTTACCAGAAGACATGACTATTCTCCTCCAGCATGAAATAAAGTACTTTAATCAGTCGATTTGTGAACCTTCTTCGATAGTCTCATTCAGTTCTCAATGTTCTCTCAGAATAAAGGTTCACCTACGTAATTATGTTTCTTAAAATTTCATTAAGGGGTGCATTATTCCTTGGATCCCTCAGGAACGATCGGACATCAGTTTGTCTCTGAACAAGAGTCGGCATTCCTCAACTAAATACTAAAAAACCAAGCTGACCAATTTATGTGCATTATCTGCTGACAGTGGCATTTGTGTTTTCCCCACTCTTCTCTGGAAGCTGAAGGATTTGCTCAATAACAGAAGTGAGAAATTTCCTCACGATTGGACCATTCTTAGGATCTTGTAGGAAATAATGAATGTCAGTAGTTCTCCCCACCAATGCAGGGTATGCACGAAGAATGTAGAGAAAAACAGCAAAGATCATCTGATTAACACTGTCATTAAGCACTACCATAGACACTTCCAAAATGGAGCTCAGTGAGAAAGGAATCAGAGTTTGTTCCCTCTTCCAGTTGTCAAAATGGAACTCCAAATTTGGCATGCATTCCTTCTCGAACAAGGCTTAATCATTTCTTACTCCAATTCCTGTGGCTCAAGAAAAAACATCTTCCCTTAACTCCTTTTTAATGACTGAAAAGAGTGTCCCGAAACAAGCCACCGTCCAATAGATTCTTGATTTATTTATTAAGCTTCTGCATCCTTCTTCCTCGTCATAGACCTAGTCTGCACGTGCTGAGGTTCTTCCCCAATGCTTGATTCCGATAGTGGTGCGGGTGAAGAGGGTTCTCCAGCATAAATCTTCATGTCACTAAGAAGTATCCAGGCTCGACTTCCAATTACCTTTACTGCTGATGGCGTTATGTCCTCAACTATAAATGGACCGTTAAAGCGTGGCTCGTGCCATCGACGAGTACGGTTCCTGATCAAGATTTGGTCACCAGAGAAAATTTGGGAAGACGTAACTTTCCAGTTCCTGTTGTTGCAGCATCTCCTTCTGTGTTCTGTGTACCACATCCCTTTTGTTTGAGCTGTTCTGAAATGACAGAGACACTTGAGGTCATACAGGTTAAATAGTCACGTAATTCCTTTCCTAACAGTTCTGCAGTTGTCTGGGCATCATTTTTAGTTCTAGATGGAGGTCTGAGAGTTGTTCTCACTCGCCTCGTGTCACTATTTGGAGTGGCGTAAAATGGTGGTCGGAACCTGGTTGATTCCTCAACGCATACACTGCTAGTGGTAGACAATACAACAATCCTTTCTTCAGAGTAAGTTTCAATTTGGCAATTCTTTCTTTAAGCAAGACGTTGAGTCTCTCACAGACACTGTTAAGTTCCGGGTGATACACCGATGAGAACTTGTGCTTTATGCTAAGCAACAAGCTAATTTGCTGAGAGACTTAACAAAATGAGGGGCATTATCTGATCTTAATACTTCACATATTTCCCATCTGGGAAATACTTCTCGTACTAAAATTTTCACTGCACAGGTGGAATCTGGATGTGTACATGGATCAGCTTCAATCCACCTAGAAAAGGGACATATCACTACAATCATATAGCTGTATCCATTAAAGACTTGCAACATGTTGACATAGTTGATATGCAAATGCTGAAAAGGACCATTAGGTCTCAGATAACTCCTCTAATGATAACCAGTGGGTGCCCAGCAGTAAACATTTGACGTACGATACAATTTACTACATAAAATGGAACGTGTTCTACTAAATTTGGAACAAACGACTCCTCTGCAATTGTTGCGGCAAGGCTCTCTCTAGTGACATGCACAGGGTAGTGTAGCTGCTCCAGTGCCACCCTTAATAAGGCTACAGGCATCACCGGTTTGCAGTGCTGTCTTGTCGCCACAATACTTCGGAAGGAGTTAATGAACATCCCCTCCATGTCCAGAGGTCTTTCTCATCCTGAGGCGCTTCCCCTTGGATCTCTACCAGCTGTGTCCTAGACAAATTACTGTAACAATCGGATCCAGACATAACCACCACCATGTTTGCATTCACATCAGGTGCATCAAATGTAATTATATTTTCTGAATATGCAACACATTTTGCTTCCTCATATGCTGCTTTATGTCCATGTGAGATAAAATCTCCCCTTTTAGTGTGAGATGCCCATTTAACGACTGCAGTGGCTACTGGGAGTTGTAGTCCTTTGATAAGCCTGTCCAATAAGACTACGTGTTGCACTGGAATGCTGTGCGCTCTGAGGTAGTCCCTCCTTATCCAATGTGCTAAGCCAACATGTACTTTCGACGTCACATAGGTGGAGTCACTGTACACCATTACTTCATGGTCTGCGTGGTTCTCGAGCATGACTATCAGCGCCACTAGCTCTGCCACCTGTGCTGAAAAGTGAGATGGTAGTCATGCACTTGTCAATACTTCAAATTTCCCTTTGGGCGTATGCTTCACTCAGCGGCACCTGTATATCTCTACCCATCATTTTGATCGATTCTGGATGAACCGTCAATAAAAATAATTTCCCCAGCTGCCAATGCATTTTCTTTAACTCTTGGGATCTCATCATAAAATTATTCATAGTTTGAACAATTGTGCGCTTGCTCACCTTCTGCCAGTGGTTTTGCTACAAATATGGCAGGATTCACTAATCTGAAAAAAACTATTTTTATCACTGAATTTGATATAACTACTTGGTAGGCAGAAGCTCTTTGAGAAGTTAATGTGCCTTTAGGTTTTTCCAAAATGGCAAACAAAGTAAGTTCAGCAAATAACATCATGGAACACCCCGATACTATGCTTGCAGCATTCTCAATAGCGAACGCGGCAGACGCCAATGATTGTTCACAGGGAAAGTGACCCCTCAATACTACGTCTAAAATCCCACTGTAAAATGCAAGGGGCGTGTACCCCAACGTGATCCTCTTTGTAAGTACAGCTGTCATAACAGTGCCATTTGTGTGCAAAAACAAAAATAAGTCCTCAACATAATTGGGAATCCCTAAAACTGGAGCTGTGCATATTGCTTTTTTCAACTCAGCAAATCCTTCTTCCATTTCCTCAGTCCAGACAATTCTTTCACATGTTGCCTGTGCTTTTTTCAGAGATTGCAATACAGGTTTTACGTATGAACTATAATCAAAGACCCATGCTCTCACATAATTACATAGTCCCAAAAATCTTTGCATGTGCTTTATCGGTGTGGCTTTGTTGTTTTCAAAATAGCTTCAGCTCTCTCTGGAGTAACCTTTTTTCCTTCATGTGATATTAACTGGCCTATGTACAACACTTATGCTTGGCAATACTGTAATTTCTCTTTATCTACTTTGTATCCCTTGTATGCTAGAATGATCATCAGTTGAACTGAATCACGTCTGCACTCTTCTTCAGAGGTGGTGCAGATTAATATGGCATCTACATTTTGTAACACAACACTTTCCAAATGAATATTGCTTAGGTTCATCTGTGGGACTCTATTAAAAATCGACAGAGACTCACAGTACCCTTGAGGCAATCTCATGCTCTTTAACTTCTGTTGTTTGAATGTAGATTACGTCAGATCTTGAGAATCCTTATGCAATGGGATTGAGAAAAATTGATTTTTTAAATCTACCACCGTGAAATATCATGCCTCAACAGGGATACTACATAAGATTGTCACCGGATTAGGAACTAGAGAAAACCCGGCCTCTACAATCCTGTTAATTTGCCTCATATCCTGAATTAAATGCCACAGCCCCCCTTTCCCTTTTTTCACAGGATAAATTGTGATATTACATGGCGACTCTGATGTCATTAAGATACCCTGATCCATCATGGTGGATATTGTCATAAAAATACCTCTCGAGACATGGGATACTGTCATGCTCAAGGTAAAATTGCTCCTGGTTTCAATTACATTTTTTCTGCTCCAACTCCTTTTAACAGGCCTATGTCATAGGGGCCTGTTGTCCACAATGAAGCTGGCACCTTTGCCATATCTTCATCAAAATACTCAGGACATTTCAGTGTTGACATAATTTTTTTAGGAACCTCATGTCTGATTGCTGGTACCCAATAAGTAATACTCATTTCAAATACTACTTCGTCATCCAACGGATGGTCTTTAAATATGTCTTTGTCAGTGATGTCAGACAATCTGTAACCTTCCCCAATGGCAATCACTGTGCACCATTGTCTGCTTTCATAATCTGTTCCATCATGCAAGGCCATTTCTACCTGCACTATGGCTGCTTGTAATTCTAGAGGAAACACTTGCCCTTCCTCTTCATCCATAGGTATCTTTGGCCTAAACAAAAATTAATCAGGTATTCTCATAAGTTTTCCCACTAAACCTGGTAGCCATGTTAGCAAGATGCATAATCCATAGTAGAAAACTTCTGGTTCCAATGGTACTCCTCGCATGGTCATCTGTCCTGAAAATGGCATAATAAATTCACTCACATTTAAATAATACATTCCTGGTTTGAACACACTATGCCTTAATCAGTAAATGAAAATTTCATGTTCAACATTGTCATTAAAACTCGACCTAGTATATTGACAGGTGTCTACCTTGAATATAATAATGTCACATTCTCCTATAGAGACTGGCAATTTCTCAGTAAAAGGAACTCTACTTGTAGCTCCTGTAAAGCCTTGAGTATTCATGGCATTTCCCGACATCATACATTCCACCCCGTGTACCTGAGCGTGTTGCCCCCGTGTCTACTAAAAAAGAAAAAGATTTTCCCCCTACATTAACGTCAATCCTTGGTTCCTTGTAAGGATTAGGTGTTATAGATAGTACTGAACACATCAAGTCTCCCAGTGAGCTGTCCTATTGTTGGCACATTCTCATCCCTGTACATGTGAAATGATTTCCTCCTCCAACAGTGACACCCTCAATTCGAGGAGTCATCAATTGTCCTGTGCTTGTGCTTTGTAGTGTCTTCATAGGTGACTGTTGTGATTGCCCTTGCGGCAGATTAATTACTGTTTGCTGCAGGTGTAAATCATGCCGTGTTCTCGGCGCTTGTGTTTGCTGTGCTGTCTGATTTTGAACAAACCCAGTTTCATTCTGTTGCGTGTATGCGGGGGGTATGCGTAACCCCCTCTTGAAAATTGCCCATTTTGTACATATCCTTGACTTCGACACATCCATGCAATGTGTCCTGTCATACCACATGTCTAACATACAGGAGGTCTCCTAATTTGCTCTTCCTGCATGCCTTGAGAGTCGATCTTCGTGTTCTGAAACCCACCTTGTTTATTTTAAAAATTCCCTTGATTATTCTGAAAGCTTCTTCCTCGAAAATATCCCCGACCCTGTGGTATGAATCCACTATTTCCTTGATCGTACTGCCTTTGGTTATTTACCTGTGGCATGCCTACTGCTTGCTGCGAGCTCGACCCTTCTCCACTAGTTAACATCATCCCTTCAATGGCATACTTTGATAGCTTCTTCTGTGCTAACTTTGCCTCTTCACCTTTCCTTGTATCATCTTTCTTTCTGTTCTTCTCTTGTAAAAGTCTGCAATAATGCGGAATGTTCAACTGAATTTCAGACCATGGCTTTGCCTCCATGCCCACCAACTTCTTGAGCTGCTTTTGCACTGCCTCTGGCAGTCCTCGGCATAATATATGATAAAACACAGGTATAGATTTCCCCCATGGCTCGTGTGTTTCTAAACTCCATTGCTCCTGAAAATTCTGAATATAAACAAGAGGATTGTCTCCTTCCTGCATCTTTTTTGTTATTATAGCTCCCATGTTAGAAGTGCCTGTTTACATCACTCTAAGTGCGTTCATGACTGCTGCCCTACAGTTATTGAACGGTGCTCCATCATGAGTGGTGCTCAACGCAGTAACACTCGAATATCCTGCTCTCGACCAAACGTCATCAGCTCTCTCCCCAAGGATAGCAACTAGGACCATTTCTTTGTCACATTCGAGATACAAACCCCTCTCCCTTCTATTCAAAAAGAAAATGCTATTAAAAAGTCACAAACAGGAAATTACCTAATATTAAATCAGCAGATTTATAATGCTGTCTTAAAGAGCTTATGGACTCCACAGAAAATGATGACACCCCGGAACAATTAGCATTACAATATGAACAAAGATTAACTAAATTGTTGGATAAGACTGCCCCACTTAAAACTAAAGTGGTTTGTGAAAAGTCAAACAGACAAAAATGGTATACTGCTAATTTGGCTACTCTTAAGCAGGCAAAAAGGAAAGTAGAAAGAAATTGGATAAAGTTACAGACAACTGAGAGCAGAAACAAGTGGAAAGAATTAGAAAAAGTTTATCGGAAAGACATTTTTAAAACCAAACAAGAGTATTTTAATACGCAGATTTTAAATGCAAATAATGAGTCAAAGAAGCTATTAGAAGTTCTTAGGAATTTGGAGAAACCCCAAGCACTTACGAGAAAGATAGAACCTACTCAGCAGGACTGTGATGCAGTTCAAAAGGCCCAAATTAAAATTGCTACTAATCGAGCTACCCTCTGACCGAACCCCACGCCAATTGCGGCGGGAATACCCAAGGGTGTTGCCGTGCAGAACGTAGCCTTTAAAACTATTACAAGAAATGAATTAGAGAAATTTCTTAAAACCATGCTCCCCACTACTTGTGTTGAAGATATTTTTCCAGCAAAATTAGTAATGGAACATCAGGAGATGTTTTCCCTGTTTCTCTTACGTTTTGTCAATGCTACTTTTTCTCATAGTCATGTACCAGCTATCATAAAGAATGTAACTGTTGCTCCTTCGATGAAAAAACCTAGATTGGACCATAACAACTGCAGTAACTTAAAACTTATAACCAATGTGCCGTTTCTTCTGAAAGTGGTAAATAATGTTGCAACTATCCAATGACAAGACTATAATGAGATTCATAAAATCTTACATCCAAAACAATCAGGTTTCAGAACTGCACATGGAACCGAAACTGCTCTTTTAGATCTGCAGTCAGAAATGTTGGACATTGTAGATAGAAGTAAGTCAGGGCTGCAGATGTTATTGGACCTATCGGCAGCTTTTGATCTCATAGATCAAGAGAAACTACTTACAAAGCTGGCAGATTATGGAGGGTGCTCAAATGAAGCCATTAACTGGATTAGATCTTTCCTTCAGGATAGGAAATCAAAGACAGTTTGGAATCAGGCATGCTCAAACCTAGAGGTCATCCAATGTGGCATTCCACAGGGAGCGGGCCTGTCCTGTTTTATTTAATATCTTTTGTCGTACATTATGCAATGTCCTAGACCCACTAAGGGTGCCCTTTTCTAATTACGCTGATGACACTCAGCTCATTATTAAACTGAGTGGGATTTATGAGAAGGATCTGAAGCATATAGAAAGCATATACAAGGTTATCCAGCTCTGGAACACAATGAATGGCCTCTGACTTAATGCAAATAAAACAGAGTTTCTAATTTTTGGATCTCCACAGGCATGGAATAAGCTTGATAGCCTGTATGAAGGAATTACCTTAGAAGATCACTATATTAAACTTGTCCCCAAGGTGAAGACCTTGGGAATCATCCTGGAATCATCACTGGGCACTGAAGCCCATGTAAATAGCGTGGTCCAAAAGCCATAATACCATCTGAGATTGTTAAGGCTAGTAAAGCCATATGTATCAACAGTAAATTTCATAACACTGGTAGGAGCTGTGATTATGCCTAGGTTGGGCTACTGCAATGCCATCCTTGTTGGAGCGAGCAAAGGATGTATTAAAAAACTTCAGGTCCTTCAGAATGATGCGGTTAGGATCATTAAAGGCACCTAAAGACAGGACCCAGTATCTACCCATAGGAAGGAGCTTAACTGGCTCCCAGTAGATGTCAGAATAGGATTTAAATTTCATAACATCGTGCATAAATGTTTGTTTGGAAAAGCGCCTCAATATCTGCAGGAAAGACTGCCATTGGAGCATATTGCCAAAACCACCAGGTCAAAAGACTCTATGCATTTGGCCCATCCGAGATGTAAAAGATCCCGAGGAAATGGACAAGCTGCAATGATGTGGAACCAACTACCACCGAAAATACGCTGTGAAGCAAATAGCTCCATGTTCAGGAATAACCTTAAAACGTTGTATTTGTTTAGGCTTTAGATGCCACTATTATGTCTGGTTCTGTTGTCTATTCTGTATTAATATGTCCTGATGCCTGTGGGCTGCAGCGCTATATAAGCAAACAAACATAAACATAAACCCCCCTCTTTGCATATATCTAGTATCCAGTCTTCAGAAGGCAGCTGTTCCCTTTCTTCCCGGTACATCTTCCAGAGCTCTAAGCTTGCTAACCTTTTCTCTAACTTTTTCCCAGTGTATGCTGCATATAAATATGTCATCATGTTCTGCAAAATTGCTTTTGATAGTGATCCCTCTTGTGGCCACGGCATGAACATCTTGTCTGCAGTACCCTTAACCCATTCCGTACTGTACTGTTCAAAATTAGGTGCGTGCTTTGGCAACTGTTTGTAGAAATGTATAAGCAGAGCAATATCCTCCATTTTTGACTCGTCCCACTTGACTGTCAATACTTACCTTTACACCCTGCACTTTTTTCAATTATACAGTTAAAAAAAATAATACAATATCAGCATGCACCAATCGTCGCAGGCTCCAAACCCTCTATATCACATTTTCACTTTAAACTACTTTATTTGTTTACCAAACACTATTAATTCAATGTCATTAAATAAGTAATTAATTCTCAGACCTCACGTTTCCCTTTTTTCTCGTCTCTTTATTTCTCTATTATCTTTTTCTCCACATATTAAGCTTTACAATCACAAAAACAAACAGACAAACTGATATTCTCGGCCAGCCACATATATCTAAGTCTGAGATCCTCGAGACTTAACCTGCCCCTATTTAATATATATCCCGATTGGGAGTTAAGTCACTCTCTTCGGATGTTTCTTTAAACCAATCTGTAGTCTACATCTCCCATAAGTGGGCTTTAGATGCGGCTTCTTCTGTTACGTTCTTTAAAATGCAGGACACTGGGCTTGCTCTATCGGGGCTCCTCTCCTCACGATTTACTTAATTGCTTGGCTCCTCTCCTCAAGTCAATTTCTTAATAACTCGACGTTCATTGTCTCGAGTTGCTTTTTTCCCCAAACCTCCCTCTGTTACTTGTTTTCCTTTATCACTTTTCCTTTCACACTATGCCCATTCACAATTTTGCGATCTCGCTCAATTTTACTCACCATTCGGTTTTTCAACTTCTGACTTTCGGGATCAATGCCTCTTTATCAGCCTCTTCACCTTCGTCCATTCAGCTTATTGTAGAAGTTGGGAGGGGTTTCTGCCTGAAAACAAGGGACCCGTCTAACCTGCACTTTGAGGATTTATGTCTTTAAACTAATGCCGCTATCTACTGGGAGCCTCATGTCATTTCAGTTAAATGGTGGAGGACGCTCGATATTGTCGGGAACCCAAAGCTTACTATCTCAATGGACTTTTAACCATCCTCACTCTGCTACCACATGAACTGAAGGATTCGCTTCAGCCCTTTAAGACAAGGTAGCAATACAGTGAGATGAATGGGGATGCAGACTTTACTCAACATCAATGATCGATGTAGTTGGCAAAAAGGTAAACTGTTTTAATATCAATAATCTAAAACAGGGAGTTACAAAGGACATCATCCGACGTCGCACAGCAATCTCTCAATTTACTTTAGAAAAAACAAACATTAGAGAGTAAAAACATATTTACTAACGCCATACTACATGGCAAACATCTAAAACCTAATGGCAAATGTGATAGGCTTAAAGGAAACATCTATAAATACTAACGATGGGCTACAGGGATGTGATTGGATCTCTAAGGTCAGGTGGGCAACTAAGCCTCACCCTAAAACTGGTCACTATGAACGTCACTAAATACACAATGTCCCATTGGATATGCAACTTTAGGGCTCTCAATCGTGCGGCCCCCTACAATTGGTTGCCACTCTTACATTTGTCAGTATTTTTCCACCCACGTTTAGCAGCACGCAGGCTAGGCATCCAGCTGCTGGTGAGCTGGTCATAACTATAGCTTCCCACCAAATTTGCATTTCATCCATCATCACCTCAGTGGCCTGCTGCCAATTAAGGCTTTGAACTTGGCCTTGGAAATGTTATTTTCTCTGGAGAATATAGGAGAGTGAAGGCATGCTCTGCCCTCATGTGTAGGTGTGACCATCGTGTTCGTCCAACTTCATCCATCCAAGTGACTGAAGACCACAAAATCAAGCTCTAGTGCATTTAACCAGAAAAGATGGCTGCCAGATCTACTTTGCCTGTTGTCAGTGGTGGAAGGAGACCTCACTGCTGAAACCTGTCACTGGGCTGCCTACCGAGTAAAAATGGAAACTGCTTTATTGCAAGAAACCCAGAAACAGCTTTTAAATCCCTTTTTCTTGGTTGCTGAAAATACAGAATACCGGATCAAAACACCACAAAACATCCAACATCCTTGCTGGGTGTTACCCGCCACTTCATTTAAGGAATCCACATGAACACACAATGTCAGGAAAAGCAGAACCTATCATCAAAACATCCACAGTGAAAAGTGTGCTTGCCTGTGAAAATCTGTCAAAATATGGGCGTAGTACCAGCAGCCGCCTGTGACTGTTTCAAAAGCCTGCATTTAAACTGTAAAGTTGCACCATTAAGATCTAATGTTTTAAGTCTAAGTGACCTGTCATTAATAGGAACATAGGTTGTAACTATTTAATCTACATGATTTAGAGACTAGAATCCGAGTTAAGAAAATGTTATAATTTGACAGTGAATTTAGCTGAAACTTAGAGTCATCAAACCAGTTCCCCCCAGCTTTCCCAACAAAAGGCATCTCTCCTGCTTTCCATCAAAGGCCAGAAACTCACATTCAGGTGTTGATTAAGAGGGGAGGAGATTTGAGCTGCTGCTCCTGGAGGAGACAATGAACCTTCCTTGGCTGAAAGGGTATGCAGATTGTAAGTGTCAACGTGGCTCTTAAGCTACAAGAAAACTTTGGAGGCGGGGATAGACATTTTTGTTGATTCTCAATGGACAGAAAGCATATTTCTAAAAAGACAGACAAAGGACTGTGTGTATCTGTAAAAATGGTAAAATTACAGTATTGTTAATGTGATTTGTTTTGGCACATTATAAAAGGACCCAGAACTCTGTGCGATGTTCGGAGAAGGCACAGTTAAAATTCTGGTTTTGTAGCAATTGTATTCATGTCAGAAGCACGAAACTTCATACGATTATGCCCAGATATCATGCGCACATATGTACAAGAGTTTGAGACTTGAAAGTACTTGGAGGAGTAGAACTATTGTGCATTTGAACTGTAGAATTTGGGATTTAACCCTGGTCATTTATGAACATTGTTGGGACTATTTGCTTCTGGGATTCAACCCTGTACTTTTTTTAACGTTTTTGGCATTTAACTCTGTTATCACTCACAGTAGCATTAAATGACTGGATACTAGAGTGCACGCCTGACCTTCTTTTTCTACAATAACATACATAGATCACATATTTTGTGGAGCAAATATTCTTCCAAGCCCCGTAGCTGTGAGGTCTTGGGTCTGGATTTGACAATTTTTTGCACTTTTTATCCGGGACACAACATCGGATTTCTCCACAATTTTGTACATATGTGCGCATGATATCTGGGCATAATCTGAACCACTTTCAGCTGGGCCTATCTTCCAGAACCCATCCCTCAACTTAAAGGGGAAACCAAAGAGCAGCCAGGCTGTGCTGTAACTGCTTGCCTGCCAAAGAATCATTTTCATAACCAGAAGGGCAGATTAAACCCCGTCTCGTGCCGTGTTGTGCAGACCAGAGAGCCATTGCATATCCAGTCCAGTCTGCCGAGCGGTGTCCAGAGAGCCTTGCTGATCACTGACCCATCCAATCCGGTGTGCCAAGCAGTCTGCCCCAGAAATATTTGACCAGAATCACTGACGGTTCCATTCAAACATTGGTAGTGAGTATCCGTAGTATAGGATTGTCACTAGCCTATGTACTATGCATAGTCATCCCTATTCAAAACAAATCTATCTCATATCCAGAACTGTATTGCTAGAAACCCTTTTGGTGGCTGTGCTGTCGTGTAGTTTGTATGTTCATAGTCCATTCCTAGTGTAAAAAACCTTGTTTGTATTTTAAAAAGCGCATTTGTTTTACAAATTTTGCCTCTTTCTAAAAACACAACCTCCAAGAAAACGTTAATACTTCTTCGTACTTTATGCTAGAAACGGAATTTAAGTGTGTACTTGAAGCTAACATCCTAAGCTTTCCAATGAACCCTTATAGTTATTCCGCAATGGTGCTGACCGTGCGTGGAAAAGTTTGCGGGAAATTTTTTGTTTTGCTCAAATCTATAAAATGTGAAATAGCTTTTCATTGCACCCAACCTCAAAATTAAGTTTTCAACTCCCCTATTACTCTCAAATCATTGCCAGTGTGTGTCTGAAACCATACAAAGCGGCTCCCATTAGTATTTGAATAAAACCATTTTCAGTGTTTTCCCCATTTCATTCAAAGCCAACTGTAAAACCATTTTCACAAGTTTGCAATCATTCCTGTTTCTCTATCTGTGTTTGCTGGGGGAAATTGGTATTGATATATTTGCTTGAGTGCTGCATTCCTGAAACCTGTTCTCTCTCTTTATATTGCATATTGGGGGATTGAGTAGTTGCAGGGGAAATAGTAATCACATTGCCATTTGATTGAACATACACAAAAGTATTTTCTGTGCTGCATTATTATTATCTGTGAGGATGTTTTGCCTCATAAACCACATCATCATAATGACACGCATACCCACCCCTTTATGAAACACTTAAATAGAGACAGCTGAGGACCTAGAAAAACAGACTGATCCACCCACCATCCCGAATTTGGCAACGTACTTTGAAGGAGATCCATCCATACCCCTTGTTCCAGTCTCCTGAAACCTTGCAAGCTTAAAGGCTCAGAGCATAGCTGAACCACTTTTAGCTGGGCCTAACTTCCAGAACTCATCCCTAAACTTAAAGGGGAAACCAAAAGAAGCAGACAGGCTGCGCTGTAACTGCTTGCCTGCCAAAGAATTATCTTCATAACCAGAAGGGCAGATTAAACCCCGTCTGGTGCCATGCTGTGCTTTGCAGACCAGAGAGCCATTGCAGATCCAGTCCAGTCTTGCTGTGCGGTGTCCAGAGGGCCTTGCTGATCACTGACCCATCCAGTCCGGTGCCCCCAGCAGACTGTCCCAGAAAATATCCCTGACCAGAACCAGAATCCTTGATGGTTCCCTTCAAAACATTCGTAGTGAGTATCCTTAGCATAGGATTGTCACTGGCCTATGTAATGTCCATAGTCATGCCTATTCAAATCAAATCTATCTCATATCCAGAATTGTATTGCTAGAAATCCTTTTTGTCTTGCCTGAACTCTTCTATAGTCATTCTGTAATAATATTGTTAAAATCATCTTTGCGCTGATATATCTTTCTGAAGAAAGGCAAGCGTCTTGGCGGGCAAAAACCTGATCGGTGATGTCCTGATTTGGTGGCTGCGCTGTCGTGTAGTTTGTATCTTCATAGTCCATTCCTAGTGTAAAGAAACCTTGTTTGTATTTCAAAAAGCACATTCTTGTTTTCCAAATTTCGCCTCTTTCTAAAAATACATCCACGAGAACGTTAATAACTTCTTCATACTCTATGCTAGAAACAAAACCGCATATCAACTCCTTATAGTTATTCCGCAATCGCGCTTACCGCGCGCAGAAAAGTTTGCCTCAAATGTTTCATCTGGCTCAAATCTATAACGTGTGAAATAGCTTTTCATTGCACGCAACCTCATAATTAAGTTTTCAACTCCCCTATTACTCTCAAATCATTGCTAGTGTTTGTCTGAAACCATACAAAGTGGCTCCCATTAGCATTTAAATAATTTCAGTGAATAAAACCATTTTCAGTGTTTTCCCCATTTCATTCAAAGCCAACTGTAATACCATTTTGACAAGTTTGCAATTGTTCCTGTTTCTCTCTCTGTGTTTGCTGGGGGAAATTGGGATTGATATATTTGCTTGAGTGCTGCATTCCTGAAACCTGTTCTCTCTCTTTCTATCTCTTTATATTGCATATTGGGGGATTAAGTAGTGTGCAGGGGAAATAGTAATCACATTGCCATTTGATTGAACATACACAAAAGTATTTTCTGTGATTCATTATTTTTCCCATCATTTCTTCTTGTGATTAAAGAGATTGTTTAGTGTGCCATCACCCCATTGGTGATCAGTGTATACCCATTAAAATAGTATATATATATATACATATAAATATATATATATATTGTGAAATCCATAAAATAAATATTTTAACTTTGCAGCCTGATTCCTGGTTCAGTGTGACCGGTTGGATTCAAAGAGAGGGGCGTGATATACGTGGTACAATGTTCAGAAATAAAAGAACTTATAGACACAAATAATTAATTAAGGGATTCAGCGGTGCATTACACGCTTGGCATTGACTTAGTTGAAGTGCCGGGGTGAAATCACTTACAAGAGTAGGGGCTCAATGCCGGGATTTCTGAATTAGACATGTCACTTGTGACAGCTTAATACAGCGTGCTAACTGACGGGGTACATTAACACTCTTGGATTACCACACTGTGTTACACTGTAAAAGCACCCCTTTAAAGAAACGCTCTTAGGAATTTGGTCTGTTTTGCAAAAATAAAATAAACTTCTGTCAGAAAGGAAATTAATATTTCCGGAATGGCAACCTTGGTAGAAATAAATATGGCAAAAGAACACCTGCTGCACAAATTATTTGTCAGGAGTGAATGGACAGAACAGGATCAGAATGTTTGATTGCAGGGAATTAAGGAACAGGCCACTGCAACAGGATTAACTATATGGCAGGATCAGGGTCCATTACATATGGCACTGAGTGAACTATACATGGCCCCTAAGGTAAAAGAAGAGCAAAGTAAGATTGCCAAAATAGCGGCATATCTGTACCTCCACATTGGAGCAATACAGGACAAACATGCCGAAAACCTAGATCTGGCAAACATGCAACTACCATCATTAGAAAAAGCCCAAACTGATCTGGACTCTGAAGAGCAAAGGCTACAAAAGAGCCATGAATCAGAAAATGAAACCAGGCAATACCTGATCAAAATAAAAGAAAATATGGATATCCTGCAGCAGGAGAAGGTAGAGCAGGATACCAAAGTACTGGCCCTGCAGAAGGAGTGCCAAGAAAGTTTGGACTCTCTACTATAGAGCCAGAAAAAGCTGGAACAGCAAATACATTTTAATAGAGCATGCGCAGAGCAGGTAGTCACCCTGCAAAACCGCATAGACAAAGAAAAAGTAGAGAATAATAAATGAATCCTGAAAGATCTGGACACCCAGGCAGAATATGATGAGGAGCGCCAGAAAGCTGGTGCACTCCAAAAACAAAGAGACGACCTGGCTGCACTTAGTGGTACTCTTATTCAGGAAAGGGACACCTTAGGCCTGGAGGTCAGTTATTTAAAAGATAAGATAGAAGAAAATCACCTGGCCCTCCAGGAACTGGGTGAGCTCCAAAAAGATTACACAAAACTGTTAGAGCACTCCAGGAGGATGGAAGATGCCCTGGCAACGAGTGACCAGGCCAGTAAGGACAGGACTCAGGAGGTAACCCTCCAGCAGCAAAAATTGGCCCAGTATTCTAAAATGACACAGGAAGCACAGAGAGACAATGAGGCTCTCTGTGAGAAAAATGATAGGCTCCACAGACCGGTAGCTATGCAAGAATAACTGATAGAGACTAGCAAGGCCTTGATAGAGGAACAGAAAGGTTGGGTTCTTGCATAGCAACAGGGAGCAGGGACTGACAAAGATGAGGTCTGCTGGGAAAGGGAAACACCAGAGCATAACCTCAGGAAATCTAGTACCAGACAACTTCATCTCTTCCACTCCATGGACCCTGCCACCCCCATGTCCACTGGCACACATGAGCCAAGGGCCACAGGGATGGCAGACTTCAATCCAATGAGGAATATGTGGCTCATAGATCAGAACCTCCCAGGAATGGATGGGCGGGCATCTGGGTATGGGTTTCCAAGTGCTAGGGCCTTTTTCTCTGATCAGGGAGACTCCAATGAGGGAAGGGTCAGAGAAATGGATCCTCAAAAATACCATTTATCCAGAGACCAGATGGTAAAATTTAGTAGGGAACTCCATGAGAGTAGGCCCACTAAGGGCATCCTGAAAACCTCTGCCCAGCTAGGACAGTGGGAGGTGGATACTCAGCAAATCCTGGGAGCAAGAAGGAATCAGAAGACTCCTCTGAGCACCACAGGACTCAAGAAACTAGGCCCCCACATTCTGCCAGCCATTCCCAAGCTCACAGAATCCGGAAGAGCCTAGAAGACCAGACAGGCACCTTTGGTAGCAGTGCCTCTGAGTCAGAGGATGAGTGGACCAGGGTAACCTGAACCAAAAAAGCCAACAAGGTCCAGAGGGCCTTGCTCAAAGATCCCCTAAAAGAAATAAAGGCCATTAAGAGTGTCATCACGTCTTATCATAAGAATGCAAAACATTCAGTTTGGGAGCACCTTGAGCTCTTTGACCAAATGATGGAGACTTTCCATTTGAAGGACAGCCAAAGCTATTTTCAATATGTAAACTGGACCTTCTCTCCTGAGTACTCCAGCTTCTTTGCGGGGCTGGAGGATCAAAATCATTCCAGATGGTCCACCTATAGGGCTGCCATCTTGAAACATTTTTCTGTGCACAGGAATCCTCAGGAGGCTCGCAAGGCGGCCTATAACTTGCAATGTGGGGAAGATCAGGCCCCACAAGAATGTGTTCAAGAATTAAAGCGTGCCTTTGTGCAGACCACTAGAAGGGTGCACACTGACAGCAAAGAATTTGTTAATACTTTCTTCCATGCTCTCCCCAAATATATCATGACCCAGCTAGTGAGGGGCTTTCACGAGAAAAGATCACTAGACTGGGCCATTGAACAAGCCACATGCATTTATGAGGTGCAAAAACCAGTGGAAAACAAAAATAATCCCAAAAGCCACAAAACAGCCAACACCCCTGCTGCTGCTAAGGTGGCGGACGTGAAGGTTGCCCCCATTTTAGATTTGGAGATGGGGGGCCTAAAAACCTGCCAGCACAGAATCAAAGCAACCCCAAGCCCAAAAGGCCCTTGGGCCAATCACAAACAGGGAGCCAGGGAGGCAACCCCACAAATGGGACACCTAACTCCCCTGACTACATCAGCCCACACTACAAGGGCAATAGACCTGTCCTGGGTTATGTATGGACTCCTCCAGCCCAAGGGGAGTGGAGTCCAATCAGACAGCAGCTAACCCAGAGAACCTCCCTCCTCGCTTCCCCCAGGTGGGCATTAATCCCCCAAATACCGGACAGAATTTCTTCCAAAGGTACCCGCCAAAACAATCCATCCTTCTTTCCCCACTTTCCCGAGCCCAGACAGCCCAATCCGGGAGAGGGGAGGCCAAGGGTGGAGGGGTACCCAAACTTTCCCAACCTGGGGTATTTAGTGAGAACGGATAGCTACCCTTCCCGGGATCAACCCAGGGGAGACATGCGGACCCCGTACCAGCCTGAGCGGGTGTCCCAACTAGAGTGCCAGGTCCAAAATATGGCACAGGATCTGGGTCGCATGCTGAGGGCTCAACACAACCCTCAGATGAGCATGGCGACGCATAATGCCTCAAATCCAGGACCTGGTGCTCCAGAGCAATGACGGGGGAAGAACCTCGACAACCCACCGGTTCTCAGGGAGCAGGCACAAGGGGAAGGGGGGTGTAAAGCCTTGGAGGAAGCTTCCTTCCCCACTTGTAGAAAGCCCCATGGAAGCCCAGGAACTGGAACCAAAATCTCCTGCCCCTGAAAGTCTGCAACCCAAGGAGCAGAGGGAGAGGTAGGAGAAATAATGAGCCCAAAAAGACCCATTTTGTGGAGGAGGTACAAGTATTCCAGTTTGAAGGAGAGGGATCCTCAGAGGATCCTGGGAGAAGGATGTTCTTCTTCAGAGTTAGGGGAACTCCTCTCAAAGAAAAATGGGTCCCAAGGCATCCCAATCCAGACTGGGTAGATGTGGGGACTGAGTTAGCACCGTCCATCATCAATCCCCAGAATCATCAGCATGAAAATCTCCTGGTTCAAACCCACCCTGGTGACTGCCTCCAAAAAGGAGGGGGGGCAGACCAGAATAAGAACCAGGGGAACCAAAAACTTCCCCCATATTGATTGATTGATTGATTTGTTTATTTATAGAGCTCCTTACACCAAGGCACTGTACAATGGAACAACTAATACAGAGAACAACAACAAACATTGGGAGCAAAAATTACATCATGAATCATTCGACAACAAAACAGTGCAAAGAGCAATTAACTGAGGGGGAGGGGAAGTGGAGTGGGAGTAGGATTGGTAAGGGGGGTCAAGAGAAGGATAGAACGAGTGAAAAATGGAAGGGAGAGAGAGTGAAATAGGAGTGGGGAGAGAGGAGTTAGAAGAGGGAAAGAATGGGGAGGAAGAGAGGACATGGGAGGCCTTCAAGGTGGAGAATGGAGGAGAAGGGATTTAAGTGAAGTGCGAAATGAGGGGAGGGTCGTGGAAGAGCGGATTGAGAGGGGGAGTGAGTTCCAGTGAAGAGGAGCAAGGAGTTGGAAGGAGCGGAACCAGGAGGAAGCACAGGGGGAAGGAGGTACAGTGAGGAGGAAATGGTCAGCATATCTAGCTGTCACCTTTTTCTTTCAGATTCCCAAGACACCAAACAGAATTCTGCCCAAATCACCTTCCTGTCAGTGTCCAAAACCAAGAAACTAACCAACCAGTTGTCCAAAAATGTACATTATCTTTGCCCCCTTGAAGAGAAGGAGGGAAGATTCTATGTCCCGATCCAAATACAGGGGCAGTGTACAATTTTGGCACTGGTGGACACTGGATCCCAAGCTACCCTTCTGTCAAAAAAGGCCTTTGATAAACTGAATTCGGGGAGGGGGGAGAAATACCAAATTCCTCTCACCCCTCTTCCTGGACAACTTCAGAACTTTGACGGGAAGGAAATTCCCGTCAAGGGGACTGTGGATTTGGATATTAAAATTGGGCGACAAAAGGTGAAGCACCCGGTCATAGTTGTGACACCAGAGGGCACCCCTTGTTTACTAGGGAATGACATCCTGTGTAGATTGTCACCCCTAATAGATTGTGTAAAGACTAGCCGACCAATAAAATTGAAACAGAGGGTCAACCATGTTAGTTTAAACGGCACATGCCACATGGTTGAACAAAAATCTGACCAAGTAGAATTTCACTTCCAGAACAACCAAATCCCAGACGTGACAGTAATTGCAGTAGGACAACAAACTGGTGATTCTGAGTCCTCTCTATTTCTGAAAATCAACTTTCCTTCCAGTCTAAGGTGGCATTCCACACTGGAAGGAAACACTCTGAAATTCTTTACAAATTTACAATCAGAAAATCCCACTCCTATATTGCAGAAAGATGAGAAATCAGCTCAAAGCCTGGCTGTTATTCAGAAAATTGGAGAGCAGTTGTTCATCCCTATTCAGTTAAACGAAGGGAAGGACTCTGTTCTCGCCCCAGTGTGTGTGAATAACGGTAAGAGCTTCATCAGCGAAGCCATTTTCCGCAAACTCCCAAAAGATCCAACCATTCCCACATTTAAACTGATAGACACATGGGAAATGGACCTGGAAACACCCAATTCCAAACATCTCCTGCCTAGCAGGTTTATGCTCAGAATTTCCATAGGCAACAAGAGCATAGTCCATAATTGTTGGGTCGTGCGAGATGTCCTTGCTGCATTTTACTTAGGCAGTAACATTCTCAATTGCTTTGCCAGTAGTTTGGACCTAATAAACTTCAAAGCTTGGTCCCGATTAGCGGGTAATCCCATGGGCTTTTAGGAACCAGAGAAAGCATTTCGGACAGCTCAACTGCTGCCTTATGCAGTTGAAATTCAGATTGGAGAGGAAGTCACAATCCCAGAAAGGACCCGACAATTCTCCCTGGAAGTGAAAGTTAAAAGAGGACAGAAACTGAAAAACCCTGATGCCTATATTCATCTTAATGCTTATTTCCAACCGCAAGGGTTGGGGTAAACCTGACACCACTAGTCAACATAGAACATTACACCATTCCAATAGAGGTAGATAACAGAGACTTAAAGAGTATCAGTCTAGTCGCAGGCACAATTAATAGAATGGCGGTTGATGACCGACATTTTTCCATAGATTTAGGTAATGAACTGTTAGGACCAATCCCCAAGGCCTGTTTTGACAGTGATAGTGATGATGACACAACACCAGACAGGATCTTCACCCGGCATGGAGGGAATTTCCTGGTGTACTCTTCCTGCCCTTATGGTAAGAAAGATGGGACCTGTGACTTCAGGAGGGATGAGGTGATGTTCCAGGTCCACGAGGACTGCCTTCCCCACCTGAAGCCACCAGTCCAAATCAGCACTTTGACCAGGGACTTCTCCACCCAGCTGGAGGAGGCCGCTGAGATAGCAAAACCGGAAGTCTTTCCAGGCTTCAGGTAGATGGTTAAAGAGAGAGTCAACCTAGCTGATGCCTGTGAGACTCTGGAGCAAAAGCAAAAATTGAAACAAGTTTTCTTAGATTTTCAGGATCTCTTTGCGGTGGACTCATATGACTGTGGTCGCACCGACATCCACACAACAACAATTCCCACGGACCCTGGCATGACACCAGTGTTTGTGAAGCAATATTGTTTGCCTCTCGCATCAATGGAGTCCCTTGCTGAAATAATTAAGAACCTTGAGTCCAGTGGGATAATTCGTCCAGTCCACAGCACCTTCAATAATCTGGTGCTGGGGATTTTGAAGCCAAACGGCCAGTGGTGACTCTGCACCCACCTAAAGGAGCTCAACAAATGGGTCCATACTTCCCGATGGCCTCTTCCTTGCATTGACCAAGGGCTGGCCCAGATCCAGGGGTCAAAGGTATTCACTACCATAGACATGGACCCGGACTCCCTTCTGATACATCAACACCGGCAATGAATTCAACATCTTTCTACATAAGGCCATGCCCGACCTGGGTGAAAAGGGTGACCTGGCCTATGTAGATGATGTTTTAATCAAAAGCTCAACTGTGGAGGAACACATAGCAGAGATCCGTTATGTTCTGACACAGTTGAGGGCTGCCGGAGCAAAACACTCCTTTCAAAAGGCACAGTGGTGCAGAACCCGTGTCAATTTCTTGGGGCATGAGATTACTCCTCAGGGTCTCTGTCCTCAGGAAAAGAAAGTGGAAGCACTTCAGAAATTAAAAGACCCCACAATACTGCGGGAACTAAGGAGCCTCCTTGGACTTACTAATTACAGCAGAAAGTTCATTGAGGACTACGCAGATATCACAAGACCCCTGATCCATCTTTTGAAGGCGGGGCGAGTGGGGTCCAGAACAAGCTGAGGCAGTAAACAACTCAAAAGAAGCCTCTCACAAGCACCTTGCCTAGCTTACCCTGTCAAAAACAAGCAGTTGTTCTTGGAGACAGGGTTCTCAAATAAATGCGTGACTGTAGTATTATACCAAAAGCATGACAAGGTCAATAAAGTAATCTCCTATGTGAGAAAAACTTTATCCTCTGTGGACGAAAAATTCAACGATTGTGAGAAGGCACTCCTGGCAACGGTGTGGGCATTGAAGAATTACCGCCCGTTTATCCATGGGGAACACATCATAAGGGAGACTCCACACCAGCCTCTGCAATATCTCCAAAGTGACAGAATCCGGGCCAGAAATGTGAGTAATTCCCAAATTACTTCCTGGATTCTGTCAATGCAAGGCTTTCCTGTGGAGGTCAGATATGGCCAAAACAAGAAGAGTTTCCTCGTGCAAGGTCTGGCTGACTTGCATGATTGTGCCAAAGAAAACTGTCTCGAGTATGAAAGTCTTAAAATCAGGGACAACATGGAGGCATACCTTAATTCCCAAAAACAAAGAGGTGATGGCTGGAAGGTTTAGACTTAATCTTAACCACTGGCAATGCTCTGGGCAACCCTCCAGACCACCGTTCTTCGCCTGCCAAGCCATTACAGAAGGGAAAGACCATATGCAAATCAGGCTTGGCCCCACCCCAAAAGGGGCAGTCCAGCCCGAACTGCTAGGCCACATCCCTTCTGCACGAGACCACAAGCATCCCCAAACATGTTTCGCCCTTGTTGGGGCTCATCAGTGAGGAGTAGCTTGGGTCTCTAGGCCCAGCAGGCACGGGACCCACGTCTGGGCATACCCGTCCCACTCGGGGTGACATAGCAAAAACAAAGAGGTGATGGCTGGAAGGTTTAGACTTAATCTTAACCACTGGCAATGCTCTGGGCAACCCTCCAGACCACCGTTCTTCGCCTGCCAAGCCATTACAGAAGGGAAAGACCATATGCAAATCAGGCTTGGCCCCACCCCAAAAGGGGCATTCCAGCCCGAACTGCTAGGCCACATCCCTTCTGCACGAGACCACAAGCATCCCCAAACATGTTTCGCCCTTGTTGGGGCTCATCAGTGAGGAGTAGCTTGGGTCTCTAGGCCCAGCAGGCACGGGACCCACGTCTGGGCATACCCGTCCCACTCGGGGTGACATAGCAAAAACAAAGAGGTGATGGCTCGAAGGTTTAGACTTAATCTTAACCACTGGCAATGCTCTGGGCAACCCTCCAGACCACCGTTCTTCGCCTGCCAAGCCATTACAGAAGGGAAAGACCATATGCAAATCAGGCTTGGCCCCACCCCAAAAGGGGCAGTCCAGCCCGAACTGCTAGGCCACATCCCTTCTGCACGAGACCACAAGCATCCCCAAACATGTTTCGCCCTTGTTGGGGCTCATCAGTGAGGAGTAGCTTGGGTCTCTAGGCCCAGCAGGCACGGGACCCACGTCTGGGCATACCCGTCCCACTCGGGGTGACATAGCAAAAACAAAGAGGTGATGGCTGGAAGGTTTAGACTTAATCTTAACCACTGGCAATGCTCTGGGCAACCCTCCAGACCACCGTTCTTCGCCTGCCAAGCCATTACAGAAGGGAAAGACCATATGCAAATCAGGCTTGGCCCCACCCCAAAAGGGGCAGTCCAGCCCGAACTGCTAGGCCACATCCCTTCTGCACGAGACCACAAGCATCCCCAAACATGTTTCGCCCTTGTTGGGGCTCATCAGTGAGGAGTAGCTTGGGTCTCTAGGCCCAGCAGGCACGGGACCCACGTCTGGGCATACCCGTCCCACTCGGGGTGACATAGCAAAAACAAAGAGGTGATGGCTGGAAGGTTTAGACTTAATCTTAACCACTGGCAATGCTCTGGGCAACCCTCCAGACCACCGTTCTTCGCCTGCCAAGCCATTACAGAAGGGAAAGACCATATGCAAATCAGGCTTGGCCCCACCCCAAAAGGGGCAGTCCAGCCCGAACTGCTAGGCCACATCCCTTCTGCACGAGACCACAAGCATCCCCAAACATGTTTCGCCCTTGTTGGGGCTCATCAGTGAGGAGTAGCTTGGGTCTCTAGGCCCAGCAGGCACGGGACCCACGTCTGGGCATACCCGTCCCACTCGGGGTGACATAGCAAAAACAAAGAGGTGATGGCTGGAAGGTTTAGACTTAATCTTAACCACGGGGTGGGGCCAAGCCTGATTTGCATATGGTCTTTCCCTTCTGTAATGGCTTGGCAGGCGAAGAACGGTGGTCTGGAGGGTTGCCCAGAGCGTTGCCAGTGGTTAAGATTAATTCTAAACCTTCCAGCCATCACCTCTTTGTTTTTGCTATGTCACCCCGAGTGGGACGGGTATGCCCAGACGTGGGTCCCGTGCCTGCTGGGCCTAGAGACCCAAGCTACTCCTCACTGATGAGCCCCAACAAGGGCGAAACATGTTTGGGGATGCTTGTGGTCTCGTGCAGAGGGGATGTGGCCTAGCAGTTCGGGCTGGACTGCCCCTTTTGGGGTGGGGCCAAGCCTGATTTGCATATGGTCTTTCCCTTCTGTAATGGCTTGGCAGGCGAAGAACGGTGGTCTGGAGGGTTGCCCAGAGCGTTGCCAGTGGTTAAGATTAATTCTAAACCTTCCAGCCATCACCTCTTTGTTTTTGCTATACCTTAATTCCCCACACAAAGTCTCTGAAGAAGACAAGTGTGAGGGAATGCCCACTGTGATTGTGGATGGATGTTCCTACCATGTTGACAACATGGGGAAAAATAACTTGCGGCCGGCGTAGGGAATGCATGGGTGAATGATGCCCCAGAACCCTCTGTTGGGTACAAGATTGATCCCCGAAGTAATCAAGTGCCAGAGTTGATGGCTGTGCATCTAGCCATCCTCACTGCTGTCCAACACCAACACCACAAACTGGTCATAATCACAGATTCGGATTATGTACGAAACAGGTTTGTGGAACACCTGGTTAACTGGAAAACCAGAGGCATGCTATGTGCTAACAATAAACCATTGAAACATGGGAAATTAATCCAGAATATTGATGATCTGGTCAACTCGAATGGGATGACCATCTGCTGGAAAAAGATCAATGGTCATTCTAAAGTAGAGGGACCCGACAAAACTGGAAATGACCTAGCTGATCAGCTGGCCAAAACCGGAGCCATCCAAGGGGATCTACTTGAGATCGAGTCCCTGTTGGGGGAAATCCAGGTCACTGTTATCACTAGGTCCCAGACAAATGCTCTCAATGAACTCTCAACTGCACAATGGAGTAAGGAGACCCCAGATGCTGATTTGATTATGGCTCAAAAAGGGGATCCAATAATTGATAAATTTTATCAACACATTGAGGATCCTGAGAACTTTACCTTGACGGATAACTATTACATAGGGAAAGAGGACCTCAGAGTGTTGATGAAATGTCCAAAAATGTTCTGAATCCTGAATTTGTTGGTGAGGAGATCCATAGCTGGCCATGACCAGTGGGGGTCCCTACCTCATTCCGAAGTCTGATGCTAAGTCACGCCCATGATGCGGACACAGCCAGTCATAGGGGGTTTCATACAACACTTGAAATCTTAAGAGAGGTTGCATACTGGCCACACATCAGGCAGGACCTCGACCAATACTTGAAGGGGTGTCTTGTGTCTTGTAATAACTGGACACAATTTCAGCCAACATCCCTCACACACCGTGCACCTCTCCAAAAGAGGGGATGACACTGTCTTGGTCAGATTTACAAGTCGATTTTATAGGGCCTGTGATTCACTCCTCTAGGGGGAATAAGTACATGTTGACCGTGACATGCTTGTTCACTAAATGGGTGGAATGTCTCCCGGCCCCAAATTGCAAGGCAGAAACAGCAGCTGCCCTGATGATCAACCACATCTTCTCGCATTTTGGACTACCCCAAAGGATCGAGTCAGACCGAGGTAGCCACTTCACTAGTGAAGTGTTGACAAAAATGTGGGAGATTCTTGGGGTCAAAAGGAATCTACACATTGCCTACCGGCCAGCCTCTAGTGGTGCAGTAGAGATACAACAAGACAATTGTGAGCATATTAAAAAAGTTTGTGGCGGATTCTGGGCCAAGTTGGGACATCCGACTACCTCTTGTCCTGATGGCCATCAGATCTACCCCTTCATCTGCAACAAAAATGTCACTGTTCGAGCTGATGACTGGACGGAGGATGGTGCTTCCCCAGCATCTGCTCTACAGAACCCAAGAGCAGACTTTGATAAATGCCTCCACAACTCATGAGTTTGTTGAAAATCTGAGAAAATACCTTCAACATGCTTTTGCCTATGTGCAGCGGAATCCAGAAAGATCTGCAGACAGTATGAAGACCAACTATGACTTGAAGACTACTAGAAAAGAATACCAAGTAGGGGACCGGGTCTATTTATACAATTTCCAAAGGAACCAGGCCATACAGCACATATTTCTGCCTAGCTGGAGGGGTCCTTTTGAAATTGTAGACAAAATCACACCAGTCTCCTACAAAATCCATATCCCCAAAGGCAGTTTGGCAGAGGGGGAAGATAAGTGGGTTCACATCAACCTACTTAAGTGTTGCCATCCTAGGCACACTCTGCAGCAACTAGAGGATTCATCTGGAAACCCAGAGGACAGTCCAGACCCCTAGAATTCCAACTATAAAACTATTCCATCTGTTATAATTAGGAATAATTGCAAACAGAAAAGAGTGTTCTTATATGTCAAATGTATGTGTCTGCCCCACTACATGAATAGTGGTGGGGAAAATGTCTACAAACATGCTCTGTTTTGTCATCCTAGAATTTGAAACCATGGATCCTAAGTATCAAGGAGGACCACTCAGGGACGGGAAGGAAGATCAAAGGGGCCTGGGGTA
The DNA here is from genome assembly GCF_040938575.1 of Ambystoma mexicanum. Taxonomy (NCBI): domain Eukaryota; kingdom Metazoa; phylum Chordata; class Amphibia; order Caudata; family Ambystomatidae; genus Ambystoma; species Ambystoma mexicanum. The sequence goes on from NC_090922.1 coordinate 1,167,167,101, forward strand.
TCGCTCCATACTCACATCCGGAACTGGCGAGGGGAACCTGTCGATCCACCACTGATGGGAGAAGCAGATGAATTTTGCCATTTGGACCCGAAAGAAAAAACTGAACATCCCAATCTCGCGACTTCCCCTTAACGGGCGGTCAAGAGTCAACTCGTGAGGGGGGGCTTTGTGGGATGTTTTAACCAACTAGGCTCTACCCTGCGACATCCCTGTGTGCCGATGGTGAAAGAATCATCAAAAATGGCTGCAAAAGCCCTATGCGTGAAAAAAACCTATGATAAATTGTGCTTTGAAACCGGAAAAGATGACTGCCAGATCTACTTTGCCTGCTGTCAGTGGTGGAAACCTGTCACTGCTGAAACCTGTCACTGGGCTGCCTACCGAGCAAAAAGGAAACTGCATGAAAGGCAGTGCTTTATTGCAAGAAACCCAGAAATAGCTTTTAAATCCCTTTTTCTTGGTTGCTGAAAATACAGAATACCGGATCAAAACACCACAAAATATCCAACATCCTTGCTGGGTGTTACCCACCACTTCATTTAAGGAATCCACATGAACACACAATGTCAGGAAAAGCAGAACCTATGATCAAAATATCCACAGTAAAAAAGTGTGATTGCTTGTGAAAATCTGTCAAAATATGGACGCAGTACCAGCAGCCGGATGTGACTGTTACAAAAGCCTGCATTTAAACTGTAAAGTTGCACCATTAAGATCTAATGTTTTAAATCTAAGTGACCTGTCATTAAGAGGAGCATAGGTTGTAACTATTTAATCTCCATGATTTAGAGACTGGAATCCGAGTTCTAGCTACTTGATTAAAAATTGCAAGTTTTATTTTAAATTAAGAAAATGTTATAATTTGACAGTGAATTTAGCTGAAACTCAGAGTCATCAAACCAGTTCCCCCAGCTTTCCCCAACAAAAGGCATCTCTCCTGCTTTCCATCAAAGGCCAGGAACTCACATTCAGGTGTTGATTGAGAGGGGAGAAGATTTGGGCTGCTGCTCCTGGAGGAGACAATGAACCTTCCTTGGCTGAAAGGGTATGCAGATTGTAAGTGTCAACAGTGGCCTCTGCCAGAGGAAGAACGCGGGGCTTGCTCTTGAGCTACAAGAAACCTTTGGAGGCGGGGATAGACAATTTTGTTGATTCTCAATGGACAGAAAGCATATTTCTAAAAAGACGGACAAAGGACTGCGAATCTGTAAAAATTGTAAATTACAGTATTGTTAATGTGATTTTTTTTGGGAACATTTTAAAAGGACCCAGAGCTCTGTGCGATGTTCTGAGAAGTCACAGTGAAAGTTTTGGTTTTGTAGCAATTGCATTCATGTCAGAAGAACGAAACTTCATACGATTATGCCCAGATATCATACGCACATATGTACAAAATTGTGGACAAATTCGATGTTGTGTTCCGGATAAAAAGTGTGAGAAATTGTCAAATACAGACCCAAGACCTCACAGCTACGGGGCTTAGAAGAATATTTGCTCCACAAAATATGTGATCTATGTATGTTATTGGTACAAAGATTGTACACATGTAAAGATGTATTATATCAAAAATAGATTTTATGTGCAAAAGGCAAAGGGGAGGTTTTCCCTGCCTCATAAACCACATCACCATGATGACACTCTGTTTTCCCCTCTAATCAAGGAAGAAAGCAGACTTTAGCCAATGAACTACTTAAGGGGTGCACCTAGGATAATTCAGCTTACCCACCCCTTTATGAAACACATAAATAGAGACAGCTGAGGACCTAGAAAAACACACTGATCCACCCACCATCCCAAATTTGGTGAAGCACTTTGAAGGAGATCCATCCATACTCCTTGTCCCAGACTCCTGAAAGCTTTGCAAGCAGAAAGGCTCAGAGCATAGCTGAACCGCTTCAGCTGGGCCTAACTTCCAGGACCCATCCCTCAACTTAAAGGGGAAACCAGAGAGCAGCCAGGGTGTGCTGCAACTGCTTGCCTGCCAAAGAATCATTTTCATAACCAGAGGGCAGATTAAACCCTGTCTTGTGCTGTGCTGTACTCTGCAGACCAGCGAGCCATTGCAGATCCAGTCCAATCTGCTGTGTGGTTTCCAGAGGGCCTTGCTGATCACTGACCCGTCCAGTCTGGTGTGCCCAGCAGTCTGTCCCAGACATCTTTGTCCAGAATCCCTGACGGTTCCATTCAAACATTGGTAGTGAGTATCCGTAGTATAGGATTGTCACTAGCCTATGTACTATGCATAGTCATCCCTATTCAAAACAAATCTATCTCATATCCAGAACTGTATTGCTAGAAATCCTTTTTGGTGGCTGTGCTGTCGTGTAGTTTGTATGTTCATAGTCCATTCCTAGTGTAAAAAACCTTGTTTGTATTTTAAAAAGCGCATTTGTTTTACAAATGTTGCCTCTTTCTAAAAACACAACCTACGAGAAAACGTTAATACTTCTTCATACTTTATGCTAGAAACGGAATTTAAGTGTGTACTTGAAGCTTTCCAATGAACCCTTATAGTTATTCCGCAATGGTGCTGATGGTGCGCGGAAAAGTTTGCGGGAAATTTTTTGTTTTGCTCAAATCTATAATGTGTGAAATAGCTTTTCATTGCACCCAACCTCAAAAACTCTCCTATTACTCTCAAATCATTGCCAGTGTGTGTCTGAAACCATATAAAGCGGCTCCCATTAGTATTTAAATAAAACCATTTTCAGTGTTTTCCCCATTTCATTCAAAGCCAACTGTAAAACCATTTTGACAAGTTTGCAATCATTCCTGTTTCTCTATCTGTGTTTGCTGGGGGAAATTGGTATTGATATATTTGCTTGAGTGCTGCATTCCTGAAACCTGTTCTCTCTCTTTCTATCTCTTTATATTGCATATTGGGGGATTGAGTAGTTGCAGGGGAAATATTAATCACATTGCCATTTGATTGAACATACACAAAAGTATTTTCTGTGCTGCATTTTTTTTCACATAGTTGCTTCTTGTGATTAAAGAGATTGTTTAGTGTGCCATCACCCATTGGTGATCAGTGTATACCAATTAAAATATTGTATATATATATATATAAATATTTTAACTTTGCAAACCAGCCTGATTCCTGGTTCAGTGTGACCGGGGGGATTCAGAGAGAGGGGCGTGATATAAGTGGTACATCATTCAGAAATAAAATAACTTATATGCACAAATAATTAATTAAGGGTTCCAGCTGTGCATCACATGCTAGGCATTGACTTCGGTGAAGTGCCGGGTTGAAATCACTTACATCGCCTTTCTGAGATCTGCTTCTGTTAATTCAATTGTTTTTTCAGCTGCGACACACTGGAAAAAGTGACCCTCGCTGTTTTAGGTGCACCTCTGCTATAACACGTCGTGGAAAACATCCATACTTCACTTGATTCATATATGTATACATTGGCGCTTGCTGAAATATTTTCACTTGTAGCCAGCCTTCAGAATACTTAGTCTGCTTGCGTATCGTTTACGTATTTACACTTATAAAAGACATGGAGGCTGATTGATGGAATTAATGTGCGCTGAAAATTCCTGCGCAAGCGTGCAAAATCGTGCGAATCGCACTGCAAGTGCGTAAATCGCAGCAAAAACTGCACACATCGATTCATGGAAGTCCGTGCGCGAATAAAATCTGGGAAGTGCGCTGAAAATCTGCGTGGCACACGCCGGCGCACAGGTCATCTAACGGCGTGCGCTAAGGCCACAGCGAAACATGTGCGTGACACGCGGAATGGGGAACAACGCATGAAAATGTGGGCGTCACGGGAGAAGTACAGGAGGCAGGTGCGCGGAACGCCCACACGCTCGCCTACAACACGTATTCATGGAATCGAATAGGGCAAACCAGCGCACCGGCGAAGACGCACACAGGCCTAAACACGTACGCCACATGAAGGCAGGCGGTAGCATCCCTGCGCATGAAAAAAAATGTGCGCCAAAATGTGCGCTAACAAAAAGCACGTATATACAGCTCTGATGATTGTCCCATACTGTGGCCCTCTAGGGCAAATGACGTGCAAAGGGCTACGCGACAAACACAAACACCTGCTGTGTCAAAAATAGCATGTGCGTGTATTTTGGGTGTGCGCGGGAAGTTTCACACGTGATTGGCCTTGGGCGAGCCGGGAGTGTGTAAATCTGGGGTTGTGGGAAGTTTCACACGCGATAGGCCCTGTGCGAGTCGGGTGCGTGTATTCCTGGGGTTCCCGTGAAGTTTCACACGTGATTGGCCTGGGTACGTGTAAATCTGGGGTGCGCGGGAAGTTTCACACGCAAATGGCCTTCGGCGAGCGGGGCACGTGTATTTCGGGAGGGCGCAGGAAGTTTCACACGCGACAGGCCCTGTGCGAAAGGGGTATGTGTATTTCTGGGGTGCAGGGGAGTCATACACGTGAATTGGCAGTGTGGGTCCTCCCAGGTGTTTCCTCTACACCCTCCACGGCCCCTGCAGGCAGCCCACACCACAGGGGACTACCCTGCACCCCTGGTCATGTCCCGCAGGCAGCCCATCCACCATGGGCATGCCCTCCAGCCAAGCTACATGCACTACTGATCACCAATGCATGACCCGCTCCACCCCCACCCCCAGCAGTGCAGGGCACCTGCCAGCAGGCCCCCACTCATGTCCCCTTGCACCCCCACCCCCTAGCAGTGCAGGGCACCTGCCAGCAGGCCCCCACTCATGTCTCCTTGCACCCCCACCCCCAGCACTGAGGGGCACCTGCCAGCAGGCCCCACTCATGTCCCCTTGCACACCCACCCCCCAGCAGTGCAGGGCACCTGCCAGCAGGCCCCCACTCATGTCCCTTGCACCCCCACCCCCCAGCACTGAGGGGCACCTGCCATCAGGCCCCTGCTCATGTCCCCTTGCACACCCACCGCCCAGCACTGAGGGGCAACTGCCAACAGGCCCCCACTCATGTCCTCTTGCACCCCCACCCCCCAGCAGTGCAGGGCACCGGCCAGCAGGCCCCCACTCATGTCCCACTCATGTCCCCTTGCACCCCCCCCAGCAGTGCAGGGCACCTGCCAGCAGGCCCCCACTCATGTCCCCTTGCACCCCCCCCCCAGCAGTGCAGGGCACCTGCCAGCAGGCCCCCACTCATGTCCCCTTGCACCCCCACCCCCCAGCACTGAGGGGCACCTGCCAGCAGGCCCCCACTATTGTCCCCTTGCACACCCACTCCCCAGCACCGTGGGGCACCTGCCAACAGGCCCCCACTCATATCCCCTTGCACCCCCACCCCCCAGCAGTGCAGGACACCTGCCAGCAGGCCCCCACTCATGTCCCACTCATGTCCCCTTGCACCCCCACCCCCAGCAGTTCAGGGCACCTGCCAGCAGGACACCACTCATGTTCCCTTGTACCCCCACCCCCCAGCACTGAGGGGCACCTGCCAGCAGGCCCCACTCATGTCCCCTTGCACCCCCACCCCCCAGCACTGAGGGGCACCTGCCAGCAGGTCCCCACTCATGTCCCCTTGCACACCCACCCCCAGCACTGAGGGGCAACAGCCAACAGGCCCCCACTCATGTCCCCTTGCACCTCCACCCCCCAACAGTGCAGGGCACCTGCCAGCAGACCCCCACTCATGTCCCACTCATGTCCCCTTGCACCCCCACCCCCCAGCAGTTCAGGGCACCGGCCAGCAAGCCCCCACTCATGTCCCCTTGCACCCCCACCGCCCAGCACTGAGCCAGCAGGCCCCCACTCATGTCCCCTTGCACCCACACCCCCCAGCAGTGCAGGGCACCTGCCAGCAGGCCCACACTCATGTTGCCTTGCACCCCCACCCCCCAGCAGTGCAGGGCACCTGCCAGCAGGCCCCCACTCATGTCCCGCTGCACCCCCACCCCCCAGCACTGAGGGGCACCTGCCAGCAGGCCCCCACTCATGTCCCACTCATGTCCCCTTGCACCCCCACCCCCCAGCAGTGCAGGGCACCTGCCAGCAGGCCCCCACTCAGGTCCCCTGCACCCCCACCCCCCAGCACTGAGGGGCACATGCCAGCAGGCCCCCACTCATGTCCCACTCATGTCCCCTTGCACCCCCACCCCCCAGCACTAAGGGGAACCTGCCAGCCGGCCCCCACTCATGTCCCCTTGCACCCACACCCCCAAGCAGTGCAGGGCACCTGCCAGCAGGCCCCCACTCATGTCCCCTTGCACCCCCATCCCCCAGCAGTGCAGGGCACCTGCCAGCAGGCCCCCACTCATGTCCCCTTGCACCCCCACCCCCCAGCACTGAGGGGCACCTGCCAGCAGGCCCCCACTCATGTCCCCTTGCACACCCACCCCCCAGCACTGAGGGGCACCAGCCAACAGGCCCCCACTCATGTCCCCTTGCACCCCCATCTCCCAGCAGTGCAGGGCACCTGCCAGCAGACCCCCACTTATGTCCCACTCATTTCCCCTTGCACCCCCACCCCCAGCAGTTCAGGGCACTGGCCAGCAGGCCCCCACTCATGTCCCCTTGCACCCCCACCGCACAGCACTGAGGGGCACCTGCCAGCAGGCCCCCACTCATGTCCCCTTGCACCCCCACCCCCCAGCACTGAGGGGCACCTGCCAGCAGGCCCCCACTCATGTCCCACTCATGTCCCCTTGAACTCCCACCCCACAGCAGTGCAGGGCACCTGCCAGTAGGCCCCCACTCATGTCCCCTTGCACCCCCACCCCCTAGCACTGAGGGGCACATACCAGCAGGCCCCCACTCATGTCCCCTTGCACCCCCACCCCCCAGCAGTGCAGGGCACCTGCCAGCAGGCCCCCACTCATGTCCCACTCATGTCCCACTCATGTCCCCTTGCACCCCCACCCCCCAGCAGTGCAGGGAACCTGCCAGCTGGCCCCCACTCATGTCCCCTTGCACCCCCACCCCCTAGCAGTGCAGGGCACCTGCCAGAAGGCCCCCACTCATGTCCCATTGCACCCCCACCCCCAGCTGTGCAGGGCACCTGCCAGCAGGCCCCCAATCATGTCCCCTTGCACCCCCACCCCCCAGCACTGAGGGGCACTTGCCAGCAGGCCCCCACTTATGTCCCCTTGCACACCCACCCCCCAGCACTGAGGGGCAAATGCCAACAGTCCCCCACTCATGTCCCCTTGCACCCCCACCCCCCATCAGTGCAGGGCACCTGCCAGCAGGCCCCAACTCATGTCCTCTTGCATACCCACCCCCCAGCACAGAGGGGCATCTGCCAACAGGCCCCACTCATGTCCCCTTGCACCCCCACCCCCCAGCAGTGCAGGGCACCTGCCAGCAGGCCCCCACTCATGTCCCCTTGCACCCCCAATCCCCCGGCAGTGCAGGGCACCTGCCAGCAGGCCCCCACTCATGTCCCCTTGCACCCCCACCCCCAGCAGTGCAGGGCACCTTCCAGCAGGCCCCCACTCATGTCCCACTCATGTCCCCTTGCACCCCCACCCCCAGCAGTGCAGGGCACCTGCCAGCAGGCCCCCACTCATGTCCCACTCATGTCCCCTTGCACCCCCACCCCAGCAGTGCAGGGCACCTGCCAGCAGGCCCCCACTCATATCCCACTCATGTCCCCTTGCACCCCCACCCCCAGCAGTACAGGACACCTGCCAGCAGGCCCCCACTCATGTCCCACTCATGTCCCCTTGCACCCCCACCCCAGCAGTGCAGGGCACCATCCAGCAGGCCCCCACTCAAGTCCCACTCATGTCCCCTTGCACCCCCACCCCCCAGCACTGAGGGGCACCTGCCAGCAGGCCCTCACTCATGTCCCCTTGCACCCCCCAGCACTGAGGGGCACCAACCAGCAGGCCCCCACTCATGTCCCACTCATGTCCCCTTGTACCCCCACCCCCCAGCAGTGCAGGGCACCTGCCAGCAGGCCCCCACTCATGTCCCACTCATGTCCCCTTGCACCCCCACCCCCAGCAGTGCAGGGCACCTGCCAGCAGGCCCCCACTCATGTCCCACTCATGTCCCATTGCACACCCACCCCCCAGCACTGAGGGGCACCTGCCAGCAGGCCCTCACTCATGTCCCCTTGCACCCCCCAGCACTGAGGGGCACCAACCAGCAGGCCCCCACTCATGTCCCATTCATGTCCCCTTGTACCCCCACCCCCCAGCAGTGCAGGGCACCTGCCAGCAGGCCCCCACTCATGTCCCTCTCATGTCCCCTTGCACCCCCACCCCCAGCAGTGCAGGGCACCTGCCAGCAGGCCCCCACTCATGTCCCACTCATGTCCCATTGCACACCCACCCCCCAGCAGTGCAAGGCACCTGCCAGCAGGCCCCCACTCATGTCCCATTCATGTCCCCTTGTACCCCCACCCCCAGCAGTGCAGGGCACCTGCCAGCAGGCCCCCACTCATGTCCCACTCATGTCCCCTTGCACACCCACCCCCCAGAAGTGCAGGGTACCTGCCAGCAGGCCCCCACTCATGTCCCATTCATGTCCCCTTGCACCACCACCCCCCAGCACTGAGGGGCACCTGCCAGCAGGCACCCACTAATGTCCCCTTGCACCCCCACCCCCCAGCACTGAGGGGCACCTGCCAGCAGGCCCCCACTCATGTCCACTTGCACCCCCACCCCCCAGCAGTGCAGAGCACCTGCCAGCAGGCCCCCACTCATGTCCTACTCATGTCCCCTTGCACCCCCACCCCCCCAGCAGTGCAGGGCACCTGCCAGCAGGCCCCCACTCATGTCCCCTTGCACCCCCACCCCCCAGCAGTGCAGGGCACCAGCCAGCAGGCCCCCACTCATGTCCCACTCATGTCCCCTTGCACCCCCACCCCCCAGCAGTGCAGGGCACCAGCCAGCAGGCCCCACTCATGTCCCCTTGCAAACCCACCCCCCAGCAGTGCAGGGCACCTGCCAGCAGGCCCCCACTCATGTCCCACTCATGTCCCCTATGCACCTCCACCCCCCTGCACTGAGGGGCACCTGCCAGCAGGCCCCCACTCATATCCCACTCATGTCCCCTTGCACCCCCACCCCCCAGCAGTGCAGGGCACCTGCCAGCAGGCCTCCACTCATGTCCCACTCATGTCCTCTTGCACCCCCAACACCCAGCAGTGCAGGGCACCTGCCAGCAGGCCCCTACTCATGTCTCATTGCACCCCCACCCCCCAGCAGTGCAGGGCACCTGGCAGCAGGCCCCTCTCATGTCCCACTCATGTCTCCTTGCACCCCCACCCCCCAGCAGTGCAGGGCTCCTGCCAGCAGGCCCCCACTCATGTCCCACTCATGCCCCCTTGCACCCCCACCCCCCAGCAGTGCAGAGCACCTACCAGCAGGCCCCCACTCATGTCCCACTCATGTCCCCTTGCACCCCCACCCCCCAGCACTGAGGGGCACCTGCCAGCAGGCCCCCCCTCATGTCTCACTCATGTCCGCTTGCACCCCAACCCACCAGCAGTGCAGGGCTCCTGCCAGCAGGCCCCCACTCATGTCCCACTCATGTCTCCTTGCACCCCCACCCCCCAGCACTGAGGGGCACCTGCCAGCAGGCCCCCACTCATGTCCCCTTGCACCCCCACCCCCACAGCACTGAGGGGTACCTGCCAGCAGGCCCCCACTCATGTCCCAGTCATGCTCCCTTGCACCCCCACCCCCCAGCAGTGCAGGGCACCTGCCAGCAGGCCCCCACTCATGTCCCACACATGTCCCCTTGCACCCCCACCCACCAGCAGTACAGGGTACCTGCCAGCAGGCCCCCACTCATGTCCCCCTTCACCCCCACCCCCCAGCACTGAGGGGCACCTGCCAGCAGGCCCCCACTAATGTCCCCTTGCACCCACACCCCCCAGCAGTGCAGGGCACCTGCCAGCAGGCCCCCACTCATGTCCCACTCATGTCCCCTTGCACCCCTGCCCCCCAGCCCTGAGGGGCTCCTGCCAGCAGGCCCCCACTAATGTCCCCTTGCACCCACACCCCCCAGCAGTGCAGGGCACCTGCCAGCAGGCCCCCACTCATGTCCCACTCATGTTCCATTGCACCCGTGCCCCCCAGCCCTGAGGGGCTCCTGCCAGCAGGCCCCCACTAATGTCCCCTTGCACCCACACCCCCCAGCAGTGCAGGGCACCTGCCAGCAGGCCCCCACACATGTCCCACTCATGTCCCCTTGCACCCCCAGCCCCCAGAAGTGCAGGGCACCTGCCAGCAGGCCCCCACTCATGTCCGACTCATGTGCCCTTGCACCCCCACCCCCCAGCAGTGAAATGGCGACCTCATGACACAAACCAAAAGTCAACTATGTACATCAACACATGTCCGCCACACGAAGGCAGGTGGTAGCGTCCCTGCGCTAATAAAAAGCCCGTATATACAGCTCTGATGAATGTCCCATACTGTGGCCCTCTAGGACAAATCATGTGCAAAGGGGTATGCGACAAACATGGACACCCGCTGTGTCAAAAATAGCATGTATTGTGGGGGTGCGTGGGAAGTTTCTCATGCGATTGTGCCTGGGCGAGCGGGGTACGTGTACTTCAGGGGCTCGCAGGAAGTTTTACACGCGATTGTGCCTGGGTGAGCGGGGTACATGTACTTCAGGAGCTTGCGGGAAGTTTTACACGCGAATGTGCCTGGGTGAGCGGGGTATGTGTACTTCAGGGGCTTGCTGGAAGTTTTACACACGATTGGGCCTGGGCGAGCGGGGTACATGTATTACTGTGGTGGGCGGGGAAGTACAGGCGGCAAATGCGCAGAACGCCCACATGCACGCGCCAAAAAAGACGCGCTAATCCGGAAACACATACGCCAGCAGGAAGCAGGCGTACGTGGACCCGCACAGCATAAAAGTGTGCACAAACAACAAGCAACCTCAGACACCAGGATGAACATACCGTTCCTAGCAGCAGTGGTTGTGGGATACTGCAGGAGGAGGAGGAGGATAGTCAGGCCCAGAATTTTCACACCCAGAACCAGCCTTTTTGGCATGCCTGATGACCAGGTATATGGGAGGTACAGGTTTCCACCTCACATAATACTCAACCTGGTCAGTGAGTGGGAGGATGACCTCACATCACCCACCCTCTGCTCCCAAGCACTCAGCCCCCTGGAGAAGGCACTCAATGTACGGCACTTTTTGGCCACCGGATCATTTCAGCGGACAAGTGCCATAGTGGGGGGGGGGTGTCACAGGCCACGCAGTCACGCTGCCTACACCAGGTCTTGGCCATCATGACTGCACGCCCACCAGTCCGCAGGCACATATACCTGCCCAGAACACCTGCAGAAAGGCAGGCTGCCGTCCAGGATTTCTACGGGGTGGCACAATTCCCCAAAGTCCTAGGTGCCATTGATTGCACCCATGTGGCTCTACGCCCCCCACGGCATCAGAGCACATCTATAGAAACCGCAAGCACTGGCATTCCATCAACGTCCAGGTAGTATGTGATGTCAAGGGAATCATCACCTCAGTATATGCCAACTATCCAGGATCCACCCACGACAGTTTCATTTACAGAATGTCAACTCTAAACCGGGACCTAGAAGCTGGGCGGCATGGCGATACATGGCTGCTCGGTGAGTATAAATGCCACAGCACATGCATGCATGCCAGATACTGAGTAATGTCACAACCCTACTAATGATACCCATCACCACCTCCCCAGGGGACAGTGCCTACCCTCTGAGCACCCACATGATGACGCCAATTCGGAACCCCATCACGCCACCCGAGGTAAGATACAACACAGCCCATATTGCAACCCGGGGCATAGTGGAGCGCACATTCAGAGTGCTCAAGTCACGCTTTTGCTCCCTTGACCGTTCTGGCGGGCAGCTTTTATACGCTCCCCCAGTAGTGTGCAGGATCATAGTGGCAGCATGTGTCCTGCACAACGTTGCAACACGCCGGTGCCTGCCGGTGGACATGGTGGTGCCCCCACATCCCCAACCACATGCACGCCCGCTGCGCATGGGAGGGGAAAGGGCACAGGGTGAGGCAGCCCGAACGCAGCTGGTGGCTAATTACTTCACTTAGAATCACACCCCTGTGGAGTGCACACAACCCTGCCACATACCAGCTGACAATCGATGATGACACAAGGGACAGTGAACTGTCACAACCATACCAGCCTGAGATTGGTCACCTGGAAGTGTCACAATGTGTGCATCCCTACCTACAGAAACACCACCAATGCTGTGTCATCAAAAGACACATATGCTGCTAAATGCATTACCCCCTTGCAAAATACAACATGAGAACAGTGCCATGTCACCCAACCCCTCCCCAGCACCACCACCCAACACACCATGGCATGTCATGCTATTTGAGAGCAAACAAAGCAATCCCGAAAACCTGACACAAGTGTCACAAAGTACAGTGTCCCTAATGGAAACTGGCCACACACAATATGCTCCCAGTAATGTCGAACTAAGAACACACATGACCAAATACTTACCAACAATACAATGCAGCTACACAAGCTCAAACATAACTAAAACATGACAGTACTAAGTTAAAGTAGTCGTAGTTTTACAACCTGAATATGCCACCACATCGCCCCCCTCCAACTGTACTCTTGCAGGCTTCAAAACTTGTCTGTGTACTGCATACAACATGAACTCCATCTCCAAAAAAGACAGCCTTGTGAAGACATGAGGAATGAACCTGCAAATTCAGAGGGAGACATGGAAGCAGAAGCATACATAATTCCAACATGCAGTGTACAATACAACAACAATATACACAAGGAATGTCTACACAGTATTGACTACAGACTGCCCACACAGCTCATGGGAGCCCAACATCACTGTGTACATGTCACGTGCCGCCGCCTTCCGTGGACCCTGTGGTCCAGATTGCGGCTTGCAGGCCGCCATTGAATTGACCGTCACGTTTATCCGACCTTGATGGCAGCGGTCTAGCATTGCGGCAACAGCGGACAGGGAGGCTTATTAGCCACGCCCTCCCTGTTCACTGTGTGTTGCAACCCGCTTCGGTCAGCCTCCCTGCGGCTGCTCTCTCTCAGTTGCTACAACGTTAGTTTATCTCTTTTCCTGTGCTTTCTCTCTGGGTATTCCCTCCTCTAGGCACTGCTACGAAATGCTTTCTCTTTCTCTGGGGTCTCTACCCCGCCTCTTTCCCTCGCTCTGTTCCCGTACTTCCGCGCTTGGTTTCCATATCTCTTTCCCCGTTTGCTCTCCAGAGCTTTTGGTTGGTTCCCTTACCTGGTGTCAACACTCCGCTGGCTCCTGGCCCTGTCCACGTCATCCTTGGAGTCTGCATTCTGCTCTGCATCCTCCAGAACGGACATCAGCTACTGCTTACCTACAGTTGGGGTTTTTTGTGCCCTGTGGGCTTTTTCCCCTTCCCGTCCCTTTCGGGAGAGGGGCCACAGGCGGTGCTAGTTAACAGCATAGCACTGTGGCTTCCTTCCGAGAGAGAGACTCTTACTCAGAATAAAAAGAGAAGAAGAAGAAGCAGGATTATCGAGCCCGCCGACAGCAGATTTCTTCAGTTCTGGACTATTTGTCAGGTGAGGAGGAGGAGGAAGAGGGAAAGTTGGAGTTGTGGGAGGTTCAGCCCCAGGGGGCTGACAGTTTGCAACACCAAGATCCCATGATGGCTACCACTGAACAATTGCAAGAGGTGGTGACCGCTGTACAAAGCCTCTCAGCAGAGGTATGCAACCTTTCTGTAGAGGTACAGATATTGAGGACTGAAAACAATGTGCTGAAACAACTAATAACTGCCCGGGAACCCAGATCGGTAGATTTGCCACCCATGGCTTTACCTTCAGGGAAGTACGACGGCACACCCAAGAAATTAAAAGAATTTTTGGAGGCTTGCAGCATCCATTTTGCATTTCGGCCCAACAGTTTTCCCACCGGGCATGCCCGGGTGGGCTTCATGATTTCCAATATGACTGGAAATGCCTTAGCCTGGGCCACCCCGTTAGTGGTGGGGGCCGATACAGTACTGCAAGATTATGAGGCCTTTATTGCAAGGCTGAAACAGAACTTTGAGAGGCCCGAACTAACCTTTTCAGCAGGTGAGGATCTGTTAGATGTGCGCCAAGGCCAGACAGACATACTCACTTACATTTCCATCTTCAATCGACTGGCCATTGAAGATGGATGGCAAGAGCAAGCTCAGTTTGTCATATTCCAAAGGGGTTTACGAGAAGACATTAAGGGTGAATTAGCCAGATCTCCTCGACCAGCCTCTTTCCCCGAATTGTTGGCAGCAGCCGTCCAGATTGAGCATAGGCTTCATGAGCGAAGACTGGAAAGACGGAAGAATCGTAACCCGACTTTCTCTACAAGTTTTCCTCCTTCCTCCACCACAGCTCCTCCACGCCCAGATGAACCGATGCAGATCGGTACCACTCGTCCTTCATTGTCCTTGGAAGAAAGGAAGAGACGGAGAGATTTGCGGTTATGTGCATATTGTGGTTCTGACCAACATCAGATAAAGAACTGCACAGAGATTCCATCCCGAAAGTCGGGAAAAGAGAACCCTCGATCCTAGGAGGGACGGGAATCCGAGGGAATTTTGCCAGTCCCTATGTGTCCTTATCCGTGGGTCCCGCTAATCAGTTGGAGGATTCACGACTCATGGTGCTCAAAGTACTACTAATGATTGATCAACAGAAGATTGATGCCTTGGCCCTATTGGACTGCAGGGCAGCCGGCAATTTTGTAGATACCATTTGGGCAGACAAGGTTGGCCTATGCAGAATCAACCGGAAAGAAGACCAGGTGGAAGGAGTGAACGGTAGTCCACTTAGCTCTGGACCCATCACGCAGACCACCGAATACTTACAGATGTCCATTCAACAGCATTCTGAATCAATTCAGTTTGACATTATTCGTGCTGCACATTTTCCTCTCATTTTAGGGATCACATGGTTACGCAAACATAACCCCCAAATCAACTGGTCTAGTAACAGTATCAGTTTTGATTCAGGGTTTTGTCAAAAGGCATGTTTAAAAGACCTACTTTTTATGGAGGCCACGGCACATACTGCCCCGCCAGTAAGCACGATTGGTGTACACTCCCTTCCATTGGACCTCTCATCCTATGAGACGGTATTTTCAGAAAGGAACATCCTTGAATTACCTCCACACAGGCCGGAGGACTGTTCAATTGATCTTCTCCCCAATGCTTTAGTCCCCTTTGGTCGAATGTTCTCATTATCTCAATCTGAAAAGAAGGCTCTCAGATCCTACCTGGATGATAATTTGCAAAACGGACTTATCCGCCCGTCAAAATCCCCAGCGGGAGCCCCATTGTTCTTTATTCCGAAAAAAGATTCCCTAGATCTTCGACCATGTATTGACTATCGAGGATTAAATAAAGTTACCATCAGGGATCGCTATCCCATGCCCCTCATCACAGACATTTTGGAGGCAGTCCAAGGAGCTAAGATCTTCACCAAATTGGACCTTCGCAGTGCTTACCATCTCTTACGGATCCATGCTGGTGACGAGTGGAAAACGGATTTCCGTACTCCATTTGGATTATTTGAGTACCATGTGATGCCATTTGGGCTGGTCAACGCACCTGCAGTTTTTCAGAGGTTCATGGACCGGATATTCTAGGATCTCATGTTTGTGTCTGTTATTGTCTATTTG
Source organism: Ambystoma mexicanum (assembly GCF_040938575.1). NCBI lineage: Eukaryota > Metazoa > Chordata > Amphibia > Caudata > Ambystomatidae > Ambystoma > Ambystoma mexicanum. The sequence continues at coordinate 1,167,182,683 of NC_090922.1, forward strand.
GATGATATCTTGATATTTTCTAAGGACCCTGAGCAACATCAGATTCATCTTACTGAAGTTCTGAATTGGCTTAAGGAACACAAACTCTTGGTAAAGAGAGAGAAATGCGAGTTTGGGGCCAGCTCAGTACCTTATCTAGGATACGTTCTGTCTCCCCAGGGTATCCTCATGGATAAGACTAAGGTGGAGGCGATCCTGAGTTGGCATTCTCCCAGATCAGTCAAGGAAGTACAGAAATTCCTTGGAGTGGCGAATTTTTACAGACGCTTCATTCCCTCTTTATCTGAGGTAGTGCTACCCATTACTCGTCTATTAAATAAGACTTCCCTGCCATTTTGTTGGGATTCCAAGGCAGAAGAGAATTTCATTCATCTAAAGGAACTGTTTTGCAAAGCTCCCATTGTGCGCCATCCAGACCAAAGTAAACCATTCATACTTGAGACAGATGCTTCGGCAGCTGCAATAGGTGCCGTATTACTGCAGGAACAGGACGGGGAAGAACACCCCATTGCTTATTTGTCACGGACCCTCACCCCGAGTCAACGGAACTACTCTGTGATCGAGCGAGAGCTTCTGGCCATGAAACTGGCATGTGAAGAATGGAGGCATCTACTACAAGGAGGTAGTTGTCCATTCACCATCCACACCGACCACAAAAATCTGCAGGTGCTCCAGAACATGGATTGTGTCAATTCTCGCCAGGCCTGATGGGCACATTTCTTTGCCCAGTATGATTTTCGGATTACCTATATCCCTGGTTCCCAGAATCTACTAGCAGACGCATTATCCCAGAAGGAGGTATCGGAAGGTTCCAGACTTCAGCCACCAGAAAGACTCTTTCCCAGGAATCGGGTGTTCATCCAGGTGGCCAGTTTCCTCCAGCAAGTTAAAGAAGCTACCGTTCTGTCTGAACACAGTGAAGTAAAGGAAAGATTCACGGAAAAGGACGGACTCTTGTTTCACGATCATCGACTCTTCATACCCCCTTCCGCCCTCCGACATCAGGTTGTGAAGTGGTGCCATGATCACAAGACGGCCGGCCATATAGGACAATCCAACACAGTGGAACTGATTAAGAGATATTTCTATTGGCCAGGGATTCAAGCTGAGGTCAAGAAATGTATACAATCCTGCAACATCTGTAATAGCAGTAAATATCGTACCACCAAACCTTTGGGTTTACTTGAACAGGGTTCAGTACCCCTGCGTCCGTGGAGCCATATCTCCACTGATTTCATTGTGGACTTGCCGGTTTCTCAAGCCTGTACCTGCATCATGGTGACCATCGATTCCATGTCCAAACTGGCACATTTCTCTCCTCTTCCCGGATTGCCCACTGCAGCTGAGATGGCTAGTGTGTTTCTTAGGGATATATTTCGTCTCCACGGCCTCCCTGATAAGATCACTTCTGACAGAGGCAGCCAATACATCTCTAAGTTCTGGTCAGCGTTGTGTCAGCAGTTGGGCATCGAAAGGGCACTCTCCTCGGGTTTCCACCCACAGACCAATGGGCAGACGGAGCGAATGAACGGCACTCTCGAACAGTACTCACGTTGCTACGTCAATCAGGAACAAGACAATTGGGTGTCGCTCCTTCCGACGGCGGAATTTGCCTATAACAATTCTCAGCACTCTGCCTCTGGTCTCACTCCATTTTTTTGTACTTATGGGACTCATACCCGCTCCATATTTCCCAATGTCTCTCTTACTTGCAATCTCCCTGTGGTGGAGGACACGTTGTCCATGATACAGGAGGCCCACAGGACAGCCAGACACAGTCTGCTGGAAAGCCTAATAGCTTACAAGACTCAAGCTGATCATCACCGATTGGGGGTGCCAGAGTGGAAGGTGGGCACCAGGGTATGGTTTGCTACCATGTTTCTACCCCGGTGGACCCGACCGTCTAAACTTTCCCCCCGCTTCATTGGTCCTTATCCAATTGTGGCCAAGATCAACCCTGTTGCCTTCCGTCTGAAATTGCCCCCTTGCCTACATCGAGTGCACCCTGTTTTTCACTCCTCCCTCCTTCGTGAAGCTGGTCAGGGCTCGTCTGTTAGATCCCTTCCATTACGGGCTCCACCACAGGTTGATGTAGACTACAAGGTGTCCCAAATCTGTGATTCTCGCTATAGGCGGGGTCGCCTGGAATATCTGGTGCATTGGAAAGGGTATTCTAGAGCTGAGGATTCCTGGGAACCCATTTCAAATCTCAAAGCCCCGGTTTTGCTCAGGAGGTTCCATAGGGCGCATCCTGGCAAACCGGGGGGTGCAGTATTGGGGGGCGCATACTGTCAAGCACCGCCGCCTTCCATGGACCCTGTGGTCTATATTGCGGTTTGCAGGCCGCCATTGAATTGACCATCACGTTTCTCCGACGTTGACGCCAGCGGTCTAGCGTTGCGGCAACAGTGGACAGGGAGGTTTATATGCCACGCATTCCCTGTTCGCTGTGCGTTGCAACCCGCTTCGGTCAGCCTACCTGCGGCTGCTCTCTCTCGGTTGCTACAACGCTAGTTTATCTCTTTTCCTGTGCTTTCTCTCTGGGTACTGCCTCCTCTAGGCACTGCTACGAAATACTTTCTCTTTCTCTGGGGTCTCTACCCTGCCTCTTTCCCTCTCTCTGTTCCCGTACTTCTGCGCTTGGTTTCCATACCTCTTTCCCCATTTGCTCTCCGGAGCTTTTGGTTGGTCCCCTTTCCTGGTGTCAACACTCCACTGGCTCCTGGCCCTGTCCACGTCATCCTTGGAGTCCGCATTCCGCTCTGCATCCTCCAGAACGGACATCAGCTACTGCTTACCTACAGTTGGGGTTTTTTGTGCCCTGCGGGCTTTTTCCCCTTCCCGTCCCTTTCGGGAGAGGGGCCACATGCGGTGCTAGTTAACAGCATAGCACTGTGGCGTCCTTCCGGGAGAGAGACTCTTACTCAGAAAAAAAAGAGAAGAAGAAGAAGCAGGATTATCGAGCCCGCCGACCGCAGATTTCTTCAGTTCTGGACTATTTGTCAGGTGAGGAGGAGGAGGAAGAGGGAAAGTCGGAGTTGTGGGAGGTTCAGCCCCAGGGGGCTGACAGTACATCACTGTCACTTGGTCACACCCTTTGCAAGCCCATGGAAATGGGAAGCAGGAGGGGTGTGTGTCTCACGAACCCAAGCATCGAACCCAAACTCAGGACAAGCCTGCATGTGCCCAGCAGGAATTCAGTGGATGCCCACGGGAGCCACACAAGGCAACACACTGTTAAAAAATAATCAAAAATCAAAAAAGCAAAAATCAAAAATCAAAAATGGCCATTTGGTGGCCAGGGGGGAGGCCACCCGGGAGGTTCGAGGACAGGGTGCACACCAACAGCCGCCTGTGTGGATGTTGGGAAAAAAAAAACACCTCCATGGGCTCATGACCTGCACGGCTATGCCAATGTGGGAGAACTGCTGCTGTCGCTCTGAACACCCTCTGCTGCTGCCACAGGAGGTGGTGGTGCTATGGGAGGCAGCCCACGCAAAGCCCTGGTATGGTCCTCCATGGCAGCAAGCATGCAGGTGTGGAAGGTCTCGTTCTGGAGGATTATAGTGCGGAGATCCCCATGAAGCACCTGACGTGATGCCCGGATCTCCTCCCGAGTTGCCTGCATCTCAGCTGAGAGCGAACGTGTGAGCCACTCCAGCTGCTGTTCTGTCCTCAAGTTAGTGGAAGTCTCAAGGGCTTCCCTGTGGCCCTGGGACTCTATTGATATCGATTGGCGTAGAGTCTCCAGTGCCGCCCGTCTGTCCCTGTTGGACGCCAACATGTCTTCCCTGTGTGATTGGCAAATGGAGCCTGTTGCCTGCTGTAGTAGCTCCATCTGCCTTTCAGGGGGGACAATGGAAGTGGCCACCCTCTCCATTGCTTGAGCCATCATCTCAACTGATGCTTCCTGTTGGGTTGCCATACCGTAAATAGATTGTTCCCATGCGGTATTGCCTTGTGGCGTACGGCCACAGCGTCGGCGGGCACCACACCTGTTTGGGGCAAGGCGATCTGTGCCTTGCTGTGCCGGCACTGCCTGAGGCTGCAGGACTGCATTCCCCCTCTGATCTGCTGGCCCAGGAATAGGATCAGATGTTGTGGAGTGTGACCCTGCACCCGTAACCGCCAAAGGCTGACTAACCAACACTGACATCCCCATAGAGGGTACTACCCCTGGTGCAGGTGGGTTGGACAGCACAGAACCCCTTCCAGAAACACTTACCTGCAACGCCACATAGGTCTCATCATCTGAATCAACACCTGAATAGAGGTCTGGGGAGGTGCACCTAGAGACACCCCTTGATAGAATTGTCTGCAGCAAGAGTGGGTTCTCACCCACCACTCCACCACGTCCCCCACTGGTACGTGGCCGGTTGTGCCTCAGGTTCCTCCTGGGTCTGCACCATCTCCTCAACCTCACCAGCATCAATTGCGTTATCCCCTGCAAAAACATGAAAGACAAAAAATGGAAACAGGCATTAGTACCATAGCACACAAATAGGCCTGACAAGCTACAGAACCAGTACATGATTTACACATGTCCCACCTGACTATAACCCTCCCATGCATGCACTGTCACAGAGTTGGAAGGGGAGGCAAAAGTCTGACACTGATGACACCAAAATGGAAGAGCAACACATTTGCTGCATGCTGGGTAGAACTGCCATCACACATTGGCCTGTGAGTGGCATGTCCTATACACATAAATGACACATGCCATCACACAGATGGCATGTACAATAGCCATGGTACATTCCACAAGTACATCCATATGTCAGTGAATGAGTACTGTCACCCATCCATGTGAGATGGTCATGAAGAGATGAAAAATGCCGAATAGTGTGAAAAGATACGCCATGTGCCACACACTGCAACACATCCAGTGTACAAAAATACAGTGATTGCAGGGCCATGTACACATCAATGGTTGTGCACTTCAACATGACAGGAAACAACTAGCATGTTCCACATTCAAACAGGCCCAAAAACATCATGTGATCAGGACAATACTCATTCAGCCTGAATGGTCAAATCTTTCCAAGGTGACACGTGTGGGCCTATATGGGGTTCTTCACTGACAGAAACATGTCACATAGGTCACAATAGGGCCGAGGAATGTGTTGCAAAAGTGGGAGAATTGAAACAATCAGCCTGAAAGAACACTGAAAAATACAAACCATGCTGTTGCATGATGCCACCTCAAGGGCAACTGCCGTAATGTTGCGCTAAATTACTACTGTGGGCAGAAGGGATAGTGTCACACCCAAATTCAAAGCTGCAGAATGTTTTGGATGAAGCACATGGGTGACCCATACTACTCAGTCAAACACACCCTCATCTGGCACTCAATCAGAACCCGTCACCCAAACAACATACACATGCATTACACACACACGCATGGGCACTCACCGGACAATGTGTCATAATCGGGTAGTTCTCCCACACCTCGGATATGTTCCTCTGTGACGAAGGTCCCAGCAACAGACTCATGTTCAGTGAGTTTGTTGTCCTCTTGTGGAGACCCACCGCCAGTCACCAGAGTAGCGGCATGACTTGAGGCCAGCTTGTCCATTGCTCTGCATTTCAGGTCGTTCCACCGCTTGTAGCAATCATCAGCTGAGTGCCTCACAAATCCAAGGGCACTTATGTGGTTGGCGATGGTCTGCCAGTGTGCCTTACGTTGACCAGGTGTGGTCTTGGACCCTGCAGTCACCACCATTTCGTGGCTATGTTGCAACACATAACTCACAAGTGCATTAAGCTCCGCGTCATTAAAGCATGCCAGAGCGTGTAGCCGTGCCTGGGGTCTCAGCCTGTCGTGCCAGAGCACCCTTATTCCTCTTTTTAGAAGGTGGAGTGGAGCCAGAGTGGCTAACGCTGCTCTGGTCAGTAGGGGCAGAATCACCAGTGGACTACGTTGTTGGAGTGTGAGAATGCACATTGACCATAGGACTTGGTGCAGGCATTGTCTGAAGTGTGATGTTGGCAGGGGGAACATCAGTATGATGGACCAGGACCGACACTGTCCTGGCTGGGAGAGTCAGAGCTGGGGCGTATGGAGCTGCAGCTGCCCCTTCAGCCTCACCACCCTGCATACTTGGGGCAGCAGATGACATAGCTGCCCCAGATCCACGTGCCTTGGTTACAACTTGCACCGCCACACGTGTCCTAGACTTGCTGACCTGGAAGTCAGCCAGGGAGTCATCCTGTGGCAGGTCAGGTGCCACAATGGGCTGGTCCAACAGGGGCTGAGCTGGGATGGTCTCAGCCACGTTTCCCTCAACCATGGGGGGGGGGCATGGGTGTCCCTGATTGGTCCTCCACACATGGGGATCTAGGGGCACCCTGCAAATCCGGCTACGTCCCCTACTGCGCCCACCACATCCACCTTTTGAAGGTCGGCCACCTTTGCCCCCCTTACCGCTTCGTCGCCTCCCAACCATGGCACTGATGTTGTGCGTATGGGAGGAGCAGTAAACTATTGTCCTGGGCAATTGGGGGTCAAAGGGGTAGGGTACTAGATGGAATTCGTACCCTAGTGCTCTAACAAGGCTGTCTGTGACCCATGGGGGAAGATGACCGGTCATGCAATGCACAGGCAGCCCAAAAATAAACGTACACGCAACCCCTCGTAGACCACGTGCGTGGAAAAATGAACCCGCACTACACTGTGGCACCCAGAAACATAGAAATAATCGTACGCGTGATACACACAGCCTACAATGACCTCTGAAGGGGTACGCGACACACGGGGCAAGCACAGTTGCTAAGTACGTGCAGAACTCACCGTCTGCCTGGAAAAAGAACGTGAAAAATACACGCGTGTGCGAGTTGGCAACACCCCCGCCAAAAGAAGAATTGTATGCTGTCTGAGGAGACAGGACAAAAGGAGAAGTGAACAGTGTTTGAGGAAACAGGCCCAAAAAAAGTAGAAAAATGAAAGCTGTCAGAGATAACAGGGAGTACGAACTTGAAACGCTGTGAAGTAATTGCGTGTGAACCGACAAGAAGTACAGAATCCACCCAGAGCTCTCCACAAAAAGCACGTACAAGGAAATGGCGTCCTACACGTACCTTTTAAACCGGCCCACACGTATACGTCACTTACGCGTGTACGCGCCCTTTCCTCCAATTACACGAGCTGACACTCGGACGTGCAGCTTTTCCACGTGTGCTCTGTCATCACGTGCTATGAGGGAAACACCCACGCGCGTCACGTCACAGATGCGCTTACACCCTAAGGGCTTTTGGTCCAATGAAATCGCGTACGTGCGCTGACGCGCTTACGCGCTAAGGGCCTTTCCTCGAATTACATGCTGACGTGCAAGATTTTCACGTGCCAAATCACTCCGTATCAAGCTGGCCACGCATTCACACACGGAAGACCACGCTCCTGCCCAGAATGCGGAAATAACTGCCCCCAAGATCCCCTAGCACGCTCCCACCTGGCATCTGCTGCTGCCTGATTGCCTGCTGCCCACGTGCCCTGCCATTTGCTGCCTGCACGTCAGCCAGGGGTGCTGTTGCTGTGACCACCCCTGCTGGAACCGAAGACTCCCGACTGGGATTCCATCGCTCCACAGCCCAGTCCCAGGACCCAGTTGCTCACCCACTCCTGCCTCAGGGGTTGCCATGTCCAGCACTACACCATCTGGCGGCACTGGCAACTCCCAGCCAGAGAGGCAGAGGGCCACAAGCTTCACTGTCACCAAAGTTGGTGTCCTGGTGGAGCAAGTCCTGGGGCAGTATGATGCCCTCTTCGGAAGGTCCCGCGCCGACAAGGAAGGACGGACCAGGATCTGGACAGACATCGTGACTGACATCAACGCGGAGGGGGTGGCAGTCCCAAATTCCATCATGTCAAGAAGCGCTGGGAGGACTTCAGGTCCAGGACCCTCAACAAGGCCCGGCGCCTCTTGAAGGCAGCGGATGCTAAGGGGCACCGTGGCCACCTGTCGGAAGACCAAATGAGGGTCCTGGAACGCGTATGCCCAGCGCTCCACGTCTAGGTCCTTGAGAGGCAGACCAGTCTGGAGTCAAGCGGTAAGTGTACATGCATACTGATTGGAAGCTGTGCGTGTGGTGGTGTGCCAGTAGTGTGCAGGTTGCACATGTGTTTTTGTAGGGCCATGTATGGATGTGTATGTACAGGGGCGTGAGGCTGACACATGCTATGCCTTTCATATGTGAGACACATGGATGGTGTATTTGTGGGTAAGCATGCAGGCCAAATGCAGATGTGTGAGTACACATTTTTGAATTACTGTGTATGTCAGTCGTCAAGGTTGTGGTGTCACACATGGATGTTGGTTCCAGCTGCATGTATCTGCACTGTGTACATGTGCATGTATTTGTATCTGACAAGTGTGCAACTGTCATGCAACATGGATGCATGTGAGACTGATATGTAGAAGACTGATTGCCAGGTGTGACATGGATGCCGATCTCATCACTGCGACACTTGGTGGAGGTGTACACATGCATGTAAGTGTGGTGGCATGTGTGCATGTCTAGTGCACTCCTTGTGTCTCATGTGATGTCTGGCTCACCTTTGCCTGCTCATGCTGTTGTATGTGTATGGATGGTGCTGGCTGTTGCGATATGGCTGTGGAATAGCTCATGTGTGTGATTTGAAATGACATGTGTGTTGGGGATTGTGATGCCATGTCTGAAGTTTGACAATGACACTCGTGTGCAACTGTCATGTGTGTATGAGTCCATTGTACAGTGCCCTGATGCCTGTGTCCTATCTCTCCCTGTCTGCAGCATCGACTGATGTAGAGGGTGGAGAGAGTGCTTTGGAGCACAGCGGCAGGGATCGCACTGCCAGCCGGAGACGCAAGGCCCGGCTCCCCTCCCAGGTTGTCATCTCGTCGGGGAGTGAGGAGTCCGGTTCCGCGTCCCAGGTCGCAGCTGCCGAGGGGAGGTCCAAGAGGCGGAGGTCGGAGTTGGACTCCTCGGCAGCAGAAGGGGCAGCTGAGACCCCACAGGGCCCGACGGAGGAAGATGGCACGGAGTCATCCAGGTTGGTAGGGGGTTTGGTGAAGGAGGAGGCCATGCAAGGGACAGAGACAGGGTCTGGAGGTGGGGATTGCACCAGTGCTAGTGGTGCAGTGCAGGGGCAGGGACAGGAGGCAGCACAGGCCGCCGCGGAGGTGCCTGTGTGTAATCCTGTCCCCGATCCTGTCACTGCATCATCCCGCACCAGCAGGGATGCCTACGTCCAGACCCGTTCTCAGGGAGGGGATTGGCTTACACCAACTGGCCTTTCTCTCCCTGTGGATGTGGCTATCCGGCACCGGGTTGAGCCTGTCCTGGGTGGGGTGGCGTTGCGTCAACGTGCCATGCGAGCTGACCTGCAGTCTTTTCATGAGGAGACTGCACGTCTTCTCGCATGGCTCGTTGACCGCGTTGACCCACTGGGACAGCTCACCAGGGCCGGATTCCTCCGTTTTCTGGACCTTGTTCCAACCCCCTCCTCAACTGAACCCCCTATGCGCCAGTCGTCCTCCGGGCCATCTTCCCACCCATGTGTCACCTGGGTGCCCTGTGGAGCTGCCTCTGACCCTGCAGCCAGGCTGGTGGTGGACACATCCCTGCTACAGTCGGGAGTCGGAAGTCCAGCAGGGGTGGCCACATCAACAACTGCACCCCAGCTGGAGGAGGATGTGCAGGTACCAGGGCACAGCCAGAGGCACAGCAGCAGCAGCAACAAGGTGGGAGCCATGATGGCTCGGGGCCTTCAACATCGGAGGGGCAGGCATCGGCTAGAGGGCAGGAGGACCCAGGATGGGAAGTGTCTTCCGTGTGGCAGCAGTTGGGCCATGCTATAGATGCAGAGTGGCAGCGGCGGAAGAGGCACGGCTCACGATGGTCAGGGCGGAAAACTCCATGCATAGGGCCCTGAGGCGGGCCGAGTGCCTCGAGGCCATTCGCAGAGACCTGGAGGTCCAGATGTCATCGTCCCTGCGATCCCTCAGGCCATGGAAGAGAAACGCCTCTGGGACATCGAACAGGAGTTCGATGATGCCCTGGCCCGGGAAATCAGAAAGTGAGCCATTGGACTAGCCCGCTGCCATTGTAAATAGTAATATAGTGTTAGGTTTCCTTTTGTTTTTCTTTTAATTTGGGGCGCTTGGACAATGCCCCACCTTTTTGTATATAGTTGTTCATTATGTAGGGTTTTTGTAGGTTTCCTTTCAATGGTTGGGCTCATGGACCCTGGATTTGTACTTTGTATATAGTTCCACAATGGATTTCACTTCATTTGCCATTTTCTTTAACCATGGATCAATGGATTTTTCTTTTTTTTTCACTTTGGATTTGATTTGACAGACTCTTTGGACCCATTTGCTTTTGGATTGATTTTTATTCTGGTTTTACACATCTTCTTTTTCATATTTCATTTCATTCCCTTGCTTGTGTGTCTAATACATTTTTATTTGATACTTCATTGTGTGGTATGCTTTCCTTGGTTACCTGCATGTCACGATGCATGTTTTCTCATTCACTTGCACCCATTGTGTGTGTGTGATGGACATGTACTGATGTGCATACTTGCCATTTGGGATGTTTCATGTGATGGGGATTTCAATGTGGGGTGTATGTAATACTTGGTTGTGTTTTTCTACTGGGAGTGGCGTGGTCTGGGATTTGGGTGGCCATTAGGCCCATGATTGTGGATCGTGATGACATGTTGTGGGGGACATGAGTGGGGGCCTGCTGGCAGGTGCCCCGGACTGCTGGGGGCTGGGGGTGCAGGGGGACATGAGTGGGACATGAGTGGGGGCCTGCTGGCAGGTGCCCCGCACTGCTGGGGTGCGGGGGTGCTGGGTGACATGAGTGGGGGCCTGCTGGAAGGTGCCCTGCACTGCTGGGGGGTGGGAGTGCAAGGGGGTAATGCGTTGGTGATCACTAGTGCAAGGTGACATGTGGCTTGGCTGGGGGGCATGCCCATGGTGGATGGGCTGCCTGCGGGACATGACCAGGGGTGCAGGGTAGTCCCCTGTGGTGTGGGCTGCCTGCAGGGGCCGTGGAGGGTGTAGAGGGAACACCTGGGAGGAGCCACACTGGCAATTCACGTGTAGGACTCCCCTGCACCCCCGAAATACATGTACCCTGCTGAAATCGCGTGTTGATCTTCCCGCGCACCCCAGAAATACACGTACCCTGCTGACATCGCGTGTTAAACTTCCCCGCTCCCCAGAAATACACATACCCTGCTGAAATCGCGTGTGGAACTTCCCGCGCACCCCAGTAATACACGTACCCTGCTGAAATTGCGTGTTAAACTTCCCCGCACCGCAGAAATACACGTACCCTGCTGAAATCGCGTGTGGAACTTCCCGCGCACCCCAGTAATACACGTACCCTGCTGAAATCGCGTGTTAAACTTCCCCGCACCACAGAAATACACGTACCCTGCTGAAATCGCGTGTGGAACTTCCCGCGCACCCCAGTAATACATGTACCCTGCTGAAATCGCGTGTTAAACTTCCCCGCACCCCAGAAATACACGTATCTGCTGAAATCGCGTGTGGAAGTTCCCGCGCACCCAGTAATACACGTACCCTTCTGAAATCGCGTGTTAAACTTCCCCGCACCCCAGAAATACCCGTACCCTGCTGAAATCGCGTGTTGAACTTCCCGCACACCCCAGTAATACACGTACCCTGCTGAAATCACGTGTTAAACTTCCCCGCACCCCAGAAATACACGTACCCTGCTGAAATCGCATGTGGAACTTCCCACGCACACCAGTAATACACGTACCCTGCTGAAATTGTGTGTTAAACTTACCCGCACCCCAGAAATACACATACCCTGCTGAAATCTCATGTGGAACTTCCCGCGCACTCCAGTAATACACGTACCCTGCTGAAATTGCGTGTTAAACTTCCCCGCACACCAGAAATACACGTACCCTGCTGAAATCGCGTGTGGAACTTCCTGCGCACCCCAGTAATACACGTACCCTGCTGAAATCGCGTGTTAAACTTCCCCGCACCCCAGAAATACACGTACCCTGCTGAAATAGCGTGTGGAACTTCCCGCGCACCCCAGTAATACACGTTCCCAGCTTGGCGTTTGCTGTTTGGCAGCCCTGTATACTGGTCGAGGGTTAGCACAGCCCTTTGCGCTGAATTGGGAATTTTGATGGCTTTTCCTTGCGCAAGGGCGTTCTTGGGGGCGTAACTGGCGCTGCTGCAGGGTCGCTGCGCCACTCTGCGCCACGGCTGGTTTTGGAGGCTAAAATCCATGAATACGCTTGTTAGGGAGAATTCTCTGTTTAGGCTGGATTTCCTAACCTAGTGAGTCCCCCAGCAGCTTTGCTGGATTTCTGGAGTTTGTTTTTTTCCATCCTGCCAAGAGTGAGACTCTTTTTCTCCCACTCTTGGACATGAATGTGTGTAATTCCTTTGAATGTCAATGTGTTCTATGGGCTATGGGGTCTTTTACTCCATAGGGTCTCATATGTTTTTCTATGTGTGTTACACCGCACCCTCCGTGCCGTAACACTGGGGCGTCCTAGAGGATCCCCACCATAGACTCCATACCCAAGGACTGACTACTGTCTCCCCGGGCATGTAAAGTCACCATTGGCTTTACTAGATCTAAATTTATTAACAGAACTAGTACAAACCATCCTATTGTGGACGTACTAGTAGGGGTAATTCAATTACTCCTGGGTCTGTTATTCGAGGGGGCACTGTCCCGTCCCCCCTCGTCGAGTTTTGGCTGGTGGCAATGGAAACTACTTGTTGATTCTTCGCATTATTGGAGGTTAATACTTTTTCTCGTTAATCTCTAATATACCACCGGTTTATTTATCTTAAATAAATCTATCGGTTGGTATTTTCTGCTAGAACTCGGTTTTTAAAATGGCGTCTGTGTTAGTCTCTGTGACTCCTAAACCAAAGGTTGAGCCCTTTGCTCCACTTTTGGCGGGCTTCTGCACAGAGGCCCTCCAAAGTGGTGCCATTCTGTCTGGGTACCACAGGGGGCGTGGGAGGGGGTTTAGGCACCCTTGACTGAGTTGCCTTGCCAACTCAAGTCGCACTCTGGTGTGATTGGCCCAAGTTGTGAGCCACCCCGCTCACCACTTAGCGTGTTTGATTGACAGCTAGGCTGAATGAAGGGGGGTTTTCTGCAGGGCTTTTGGGACTGGATCTTCAGAAGTCGCCACAGGACCTAAGAATCCGACGAGGGTAAAGCTGAGCCGACCTGCAATGACGACACCTCCGGCGGAGCCCTGCTGAACCGACTCACCACTTCCCACTGACAGAGGAGATCTCCCGGCTGGAGAGTCTCTTCCCCTGACTGGTGGGAACAACCAGTCCCCTTTGCTTTTTCTTCGTTCCAGGACATAGTGGTCGAATTGCCCGTGCTGAGCACCCCCGGCAACCGGATAGCCCCTACCCACTGTACCGTGACCAAAAGGTGGTGCCTTGTGACGGAGCACTCCGCGGCTGGTCTCTTCCCTGGTGGTGCAAGGATCTTCAACTTTCCTTCGATGATGAGATCAACTCTTCTCTTGGCAAAGCCCCGACTTGCATCCACCACCAGGAACAACTGCCCCCGCCGGAGCTGTCTCTCCACATACAAGGTACCGTGTCCGCCTGGCTTCCCTTGTGTCGGTTAGCGTGAGGTGTCTTAATCCTCGCCTCTCCTTTGGGTCGCCTCCAAGCTTTCTTAACTTTCTGTTCTGAACTGGTCCAATCTTTCTGTGACAATTTGCTCCAAAGACTCGAAGTACATTTCCACTGTGATACTTTTTGGAACATTTCGCCTTGCCTCTCTCCGAGTGGGCCTGGCCTCTGAACTTTGCTATCTACAGTAGACCCTGCCTTACTTGCCTTGCATTTGTTCCTAAAAGTGTTGGTACCGAGTTGATTGCATACCCTGCCTTTTCTCTCCCGTCCTAACGAATACTAGAGTGCCATCTAGGTTAAAGCATTCACCTCTGTCTGCAAATAAGTGGTGCCGTTGAACCTAGACTTGTCGAACTATTGCTAGGGGGAGTGATTTACTTATAGTAATTGTGATTGAAGTTGTTTACCGTATTAGTGCCAGTGTGTTTTCTATAGATGTGTTTTATAAATAAATAACTATATATCTTTACACCGAAGCTCTGTTCCGTGTTTGCTTCTACTGTGTAGATTGCCCTATTTTGTATACTCCATATACTGCCTAACTCTTCTTGAGGGAAGTCTGACTGCTCAGCCATAGCTACCAAGTGAATCTGTGTGGTACAGACTGCTACCAAGTGGGTTTACTGCCAAACACCTGTAGCCCTAAATCTTTTGCAATGGTCCCAGAGGGAACTGCACAGGTTTCCGCCTAACAACGCTGTGCGCGGAAATCGATTTTAGCGTACGCGGCTGGCGCAGACATTCGCACGCGCACACTGCGTGCGCCACTTTTGTGCGAAATTCTATGAATTACCCTGTTCATTTCTTCATTGTTTCTGTGGGATAAGTTCCTGCATCTTGAGCCCAAGATGTCAATTATCATTGATGCGTTATTGATGCCTTATAGAATGCTTTCATTCTCTTGTCTCTGCATCTCTTCCATAAATGTCAGTTCAGCTTCATTTGTGTCATCACCAATCTGCTCTTTCACTCATTGGTTCTGCTTCATCTGGGATTTCATTCAAATGGCCATCATGTTGTCTTGTATGCAGGTATGGTTTTGTTAATGAGAACCTTGCTTATAAAATTCTCCTTGGTTTTGGTATCTTCACTGGAACTTCACTTGTTTTGCATTCTGGTACCCAACATATAGGCAATGTGGGCGAGATGGTTGCAGTTGGGGTACTTGGCTCCTTCTCTACACTCCCCTTTTGTCTTACGGTGCCTGGAAAGACGTTCTGCTGAATAGGCGCCATACAAATTCCAAATAAATAAAGAAATAACTAAGATGGATTAAGAAACTCTGAAATGACCTTGTTCTCCTGGCTCACCTTTAGCAGCCCCAAAGACTGCCTAGGTACCTGTTATGTTTTTTTCCATTGAAAGACATATCCTTTTAAATTCATTGTGATTGCTGTTTGCCTTTCCACCCCTATTTCATTACCTAGAGTGCTGGATCTTTCCATCTATTGCATATACTGTGTTCTCTCTTACAGGGGTGTTTTCTTTTATGTGTCTAATTAAAGCATGTATATTTCTATAGGACCTTGATTGGACATTCCTTTTATTTTAAACAGTTTTTACTTGGCTGTTTGGACTGCTACTGGATGATATTAACAGCCTTTCTGAAAATATAGCCATCCATCGGCCCACATTACCACAGAGGCGCATGTTACCTTTATGCTTGGGATAACTCTTGGTTTGTAGAAGTGTAAGGGCTGATTAGGCGGTTTAGCCACCGCTCATCCTTATATTCTTGAAGAGCAGAAGCCATTTTGTCACACATATGCAGGCTGTGGGAATGTGTGGACTGGGATCTGCCCACTATAATGGATATTGTACTCTGAAATGACCTATTGGCAAAGAAGTGAAGGGCGTCGTGCAAAGTCCACGTTTTGGTGGAAAGGCACTTTGCACTGCACAAAGCATTTTGTGAATCAGGCCCAAATAGTGGTCCAACCTTGTATGCCATGAGACGACAGCAGGCGTACTGGGTTGGCTCCAGGAAATTGTGTTGCCAAGTTAGAACATTAAACTTCAGCAAAATCGTTTATTCTTTAAAGAAATGTTGCGACTTCATAGTACATTTCTAAATATCTCCAGATCCACCCTGTATATCTCTGTGATGTGCATGCTTTCTGTTCTCGGCCACAATCATCTTGTTATTCGGTGAACGTCAGTCATCTTTAACGCCAACACTCCCTACCCACGTTCAAACCCTTCCCGCCCAATGGTCAGAATGTTCCAGATACTTCTGGCAAACACATATTAATTCGCCTGCAACAAATCGAAGTTGCCAAGCAACCGTCATACTTACAGTCACAATGTCTCAACATGATATCACTTATAAACGCTGGAGTGTTAGATAAGAAACGTTTGCATTAATGCCCTAAAAAAATTATAATAATACATTGGAAGGTAAAGCACCTAACCAATCTCTGCTCACTGAATGCTCAGCGGTTGAACAGCCTTTTCATTTTTTTATGTTCACGGGATGATGCATTTTATCAGTATCTCAGTTTTAATTTTTTTTTTGTATTTATGCATGTGATGCGTTTTGTTCACAGTGCTCGGAAAGACTGTCCTCCACAACCTATTAATTGATGCTTTTAAAGTATCAATACTTCGCCATGAATCACAAAGACTTTAATTTTGCATTCTTTTCATGGAGTACCAAGAAGTCTTCCGGGATGTTTTCCCTACTGTGTAAGCATGGCACAAATCCGGGATACCAGACATCCTCTGTGTTAAATTATTCATGGCTACATCATCATGTACACTCGTTTCAGGAAATTGTCATCCAGCAACCGATACCACAATGGTTGCAATTTTAAGCAGACGCATTTTAAGCATTGATTCTCAGTGTACTGCTTGACTGAATGGATGGCTTTGAGTTTGATCTCTTGTTGAAGCTAAGTGGCATATCAATTGAACTCTAACTTACTTTAAAGTGAGTGCAAACTATTTTATAAATATTTTGAAGGGATTATGTTCCTTACGCTCCATTTTTAATGTGTCTGCAAGAATTGTTTTTCGACGAAGTACATTAAGATATAGAATGCAACAGCTTTTCACTTCAAACCTGAAAAGTGAATAAAATACCAATCCATCTTTATGTTATATGTTATTGATTTTTAAAAAAGGCTGATATCAATATGATCATTACCACAGACTCTAATGGCCAGCGGGCGTTGTGTGTACTAGCCGGCAGTGGACATCTGTTGAGGCTGCCAGGAGTGGGCAGGGGCGTCACCCGGAGCAGCAGCGCTGGCTACTCCCACCCTGGTTCACTATGCTCCGACACGGGCATCATTTCACTGACTCCTGAAATCAGAATTTCTCCAGTGCCCGCAGCCCGTTCATCTGTGGTGAGGAGACCACAAAGACTAAGGTTGAGATGTGTCGTGGCACCCTAGTGTCAGTGGTGGGGGCAGGTTTTGGTGCGGAGGCTGGAGGGGGCACTGATATTCATGGATGAGCCGTCACCGGGGTGGTGAATGTTTGGCATAAAGGGTCCTACATTTCTACTCAAATTAGCAAAAGCAGCGGATCATAGCGTGGGGCCCTAAAGGATTATGGAGGGTTTGGTGACCAAGAGATACGTTTTTTAAATGGTGTGCTGAAATAATGCATTTTGCAGCACAGTTTCTACGAAAAAAGGAATAAAAAGCCACACAATCTAGAAAATATCCAATACATTTCATGATTCATGTGCAGTCATCCCATGTGAATATTTTGAGTGGAGGGGCCTAAATATTTCTCCAAATTAGCGGGTGCTAGCGGGGATATCAAGGGAACACAGAATAATTAACTGGGACATTTTTTTTAAATAATGTGCTGAAATTATGCTTTTGGTATTTCATTTTTTGACAAAAAGAGGTAAAAATCAATACAATGTACAGTTGGTACTCATGAAAAAATCCCGGAAATGACATGACACCAACAGTACAACACTACGTAGGGGCGCTTTATATTATTTTCATGAGGCTGCAGCCACAACCAATCTATTCCAGTAATGATCACTTCAAATCACATGCATGAGACTGCTACAAAAACCTATCTAGGCCAGTAAGAGCCACGATAAATCACACACATAAAGCACTTCATGTATATGATGTAAAGTGACCATTAATGGTATAGATATCCTTGCCACTGTCACTTTAAAACACTTGCATGAAGGCAGAAGCACTTCATGCACATGATTTGTAGTGACAATTACTAGCATAGATGGGACAGCCTCTCTATGCCAGTAATGGTAACTTAAAATCACATTCATGAAGGCTGAAGGGGTTCATGAATATAATTTAAAGTGATAATTACTATTAAGGATGTGACAACCTAATTATGCCGGGAATGGCACTTTAAATCGCATGCATTATTTGGAGATGTCAACCCATCTAGTAACATCTCTATAGTGGATGCAAAAATCCTACAATAAGTTTGACAAAAGGGACTGACTTAGCCTTATGCAGATAAAAGACCATTTCAGTTTGAGATCAAGGCCGTTCACAGTATCTCTCCAGCCTGGAAATCTATCCACTGGCTCCCTGTGGCTGCAAGGATCAAGTTCACAAGCCTCTGCATCATCCAAAAGGCTTTCTGGGGCCCGCACTACATCGAAACCTCTCTGCCAAAATACCTTCCTTCTCGAGCCCTTCGCTCAGCTACCTCCAACTCTTGGAGGGTCAGGTGCTTCTCCATGGAGAGAGTGTGGGTAGATCTCTCTCCTCTGCAGGTCCCCTTCTCTGGAATGCATCCCTCCACCCCTTTCAAACTTGAGCAGGATCACCTGCAGTTCCAAAAGCAACTCAAGACCTTACTTTTCTCCACTGCTTTCTCTCTCTCTCCCTCCCCTGCTGACCTATTTGTTTGCTGCACTGACTGGTTGCTTGGATATCCTCAGAGTGTCACTGGGTACCGTGCCCCTCCATGATCAGTCTCCCCTGCACTGCCTCCGGGTCTCCCGCGCATTTATGGTGCTATAACTGTAACCTCTACAGCCCCTGCCTCCTTGCACCTACCCAGAGCCGTGCAGTCCTGGCTGCACTTACTCAGAGCAATGCTGCCCTGTTGCACTTTCCCCTTGCCCTATCCCTGGCTCTTCCCCCTTCCCCTGAACTTTTGCAATCTGAATGACGCAAGGCCTAGTAATATCGCTTGTCATATCCTCCCTTTGTCCTCCATCCCTTGTCTTGTGCCGCCTAGAAACACTTGTGTACTGGCACGTACATTTCCTCAATTTACTTGAAGGAGTGAAGTTATCTTCAATCAATGCAACATTAGCCTAATGTTTATAACAATTTGTTTGCGAAGATGTAAGTACCCACCATTTTGTGTTTTTTCAACAACAACACACTTTTACAATTCTTGTTTTATGTTGGGATTGAAATGTGAATGTTTTGATTTCTGTACACAGATTTAGAGTTTGTCAATACACATACAGTCATTGAATAATTTCAGGAAGAAATAGCATTGAGCAAAAATAATTTCCCCCATAGCATCTGTGAGGTTCATGCCACAGTGTGTGAGAAATTCCCAAAGTGCTCTCTGGAACGTGAGGCTACTGTATTGCCTGTACACACTGGTTTTCACAGAGTAACAGAGGGCTGGTATAATTCCTTTTTAATGTTAAGTGAGGGCAGGCGACAACATTCCACTTAGCAGTGAACGGGTGAGAGGTTGACAATGGGAGGTGACAGCTGCCAAAAGTGTGTGAGTTATGAGGTGCTCAACCTTGTAATTTCCGAGCCTTGTAACACAGGATGCTGGATTCCTCTGCCACCCTGCTGCAGGAATCAGTGCAGCAGCCCGCGGTACTGTCCTGCCACAAGGAAATGTCTGGGAATCAAGACACGCTAGAGCACTGATATGTGAATACCTTAAACACCCCCTGAACCTGGTGCATGGCGCAGGGTTTCATGGATTGCAGTTTCGAGCGTGCACCTGACTACTTAGACATGAGTTCCGGTCCATCCATCATATGACTTTGTACTGAATATGTGCTTGAGTTTATTTGTTGTCATCTTGTATTCCTTATGTCTTGGCCCCAATGTTTGTAAACGCATGGAGGCCCCCAGACAGCCCTCATCTAGCTACTTCTTGCTAAAAGGAAGAGCCGAGGGGGGTGGGGGAGTGGAGGGATAGATGCATTATATATTGAATTTGAGGGTGTGATCTGTGTGTTTGGGCTCTGTGTGCGATTTGTGGGATAGAGACGAGGTTGGTAGCCACCAGGAAGTATCATTGTACTGACAACTCCATGAGCTACATGACTACATCACTCAGTTTGGAAGCTCGAGTAATTGGTCCTGGTATCTAGGGGTGGACTGGTCCATAGAGAACTCTGGAGATTTCCCGGTAGGCCTTCGTACCATGGGCCTCTTCTGTGTGGTAACCTATTTTATTTCCAAATCTTGTTATAGGAAAAGGGTTGGGCTTGCTGGAAATCTGCAATATGGGGCTACTTTGACAACTATTTCCAGGGTCTCTTTTCATTCCCAGTCCACCGCTGCTAGCATCCCGCACATACCCATAAATAGGAGTGGTTGGTGGTGGACACTAATTGCAGCTCACATGAATTTATGGAAAATGACACATTCAACCCACCTAAACTCCACCCACCTTATTTTTATCACTATTATGTCTGCAATTGGTGTCCACCACCAACCACCACTGTAGTCAATCTGCCACTAAGATCAGAAATACATCTAAGCAAGTCACTTTAGGTGATGGTAGATCACCAACATGGGCCAAATAGAAAATCATTAAAATAGCATGCCATTGGTGCATCAGAAAATAGAAAGAAGCTGTAAAATAAACAGACATTATTGGTATCATTGTGAGCATGTTAACATGACTACAGGTAGAAATAACGACATAGAAGGGCCCTCAAAGAACACAACAAAATAAAATCTGAGTTCACACAAGGAGAGGGAGCGAGCATCCACCATTGGGGAGAAACCTGGGCACATGATGTAGATGTTTCTTTGGATATAATTGCTATTTCCTACAATATGTGGCTGTTAAAAGCTGCAGAAGGGTATTGTCACTTTGATGGGATCCTGATACATGAAAAAGGTATGAGGGTCCAAAGCATGAGTGCAAGGATCAGAGGCTACAGTCTGTTTAATGGAGTGAGTCCAGTACTATTATATAGTCAACATGTTTTATTTTGAGAACTTTACTTCATTGAACCGTTTCAGGGAGGTTTCCAAAAATGCATGCAGCCCAGCTGCAGTAATACTTCTGAGGCCCTTAGGGGATGTGTCTGTTCCATTTGTTCTGGGTATGTATCGAAACTATTGCCCCCAGCCAGGCCAATGTTTTATTTCAAAGTGCTTTCAAATTCTTTTTTAAACATTTTTGGAATGCTGGGGAGTGGGATATTTCTGCAGTATTGTACTTTGTCTCAATATGTTTCCCTGAGTGCTTCTGTTCAGAAAACCTGCGGTTCTGGCATTTAGTTAAATTGCATTCAATGGAATACCTGGACATTTTGTGCGAAGAATGAGGGGTTAGTGGTGTAACATGCTTTATTTTCCATTGAGGAGGTACTCGTTTTGTACAGTACCGAAGCCTTTCCCTCGTGGTTGAGTCAGTACTGTTTGTGAGGGCCTGCTGTTGACTATAGTCTTTCTTGATAGAAAAGTAGGATTGTTTCACAACTGTACACAAGTGTTGCTGAAGTAAATGTATTTCACCCCTTGGCGATTCTGCTAGTCTCCACAATATCTGAAATTCCATCACTTTTTTTTTGTTTCTCCTCCCAGTACCACTTACCAGACAGCCACTTGACTATCTGAGGTGTCGTCACTGATAAATCTGTTTAGCTGAGGGTGGACTTTTCTATGTCTGTGCACCACAATAGGCATGTTTCACACTTGCACTTGAATGACACTAGTGGGCCCTTCCCCTTCCCTGCCCTCACCACCTGGTAATGTTTTGGCTGATTTGTACACTAGAATAGGCCATCGCCTCGAGGAACTCTGATTGTCTATTCTCTTTTGCTTTCTTCAAATGTTGACTGAATTCTAGTAGCACATCCCTCAAAGAAGTCAGTGAAGAAAGATATAATATACGAGATTCGTACTCAGGTCATCATGTATTCATTTACTCCCCTCTGTATTTTTCCTATTTACACAAATAAAGGGAAACATGGCATTTCTAAATGGGGCATCGAAGTCAAATTCTTTTCAGGGAGCAGGAATGGTCTAGCTTAAGAAAAGATCCACTGACAATGTCACTCCATCCCCAATTAGGCCACGACACTAGCAACTAAAGTAAATACCAAATGTGTGTCCTACAGAACTCCACATTCATCCACACAACCTTAAAGCTCTGCATCCGAATTGCCAGCCGGGTGCCCTTAGGGGCCACTGCCACAAGAGGAACAATGGCCAATTTCATCTGACATGGTCCCAACAAGCTAAACCTCCATTGATGCAGATAGGAAGTCTCCTCCTAGGGGATTTACACCCATCTTTCATTTTGCCCTGTGCAGGGGAAAAAATCAACCTCAGTGAATATCCTTCCTTTGTATTAATCTGTGACAAATGTCACCCTAACAATGACTGCTGCAACATGCTCCTCATCTACAGACCCCAGAATCCTTATTCTTCATGACCTAGCTGACATCACTGCTCAATTTGAAATTACCTCTTCAAACACCATTGTGCTTGGGGACATGAATGTATGGTTGCATCAAGCTAATCGCTCCACCATTCACGAGCTGGAGATTAATGTGGATGCCCTAAGTATCTCACAAATGATATACTCTTTGACCCATCACCAGGACACGTGCAGACTTTAAACCACCGATGCAAAAAGGAAAGGACCCGAAAACAAGACTTCTCTGCCTATGCCCCAAGACTATGGAATCTCTTCCCCATCAGCATCAGAATCCCCTGATGCTCCTAAAATTCTGAAAAGAATTTAAGACCCACATTTTCAAGGGATCTCTCCTCCTATACACCTGAGCCATCACAACGTCCTCTCATGCCACCTGACTCGCTAGACACTGCCACCCCCTTCACAATCCTTCTCCGCTTTATGACTCATTAATCACCTGGTAAACTCCTTCCTCTCAAACTCTACCTGGACACAAATCTAATTACTCAGGATCTCATAAATCATCTTAAAAAATCATGTCTGACTTCAATAAAGACAATGGTCAACACTTTCTACTCCTGGCAGAACTCTGCTCTTGACGACAACCACCCACTGAAAACTATTTGGTCTAGCTCAAAAGATCTTCTTGCACCATTGTACAATTCAGATATCAAAATCGTAAAAAGGGATTGTCCTGCTCCTGATAGAGGCGGAAGAAAACACCAAATTCTTCAAGACATACTCATTTACCTTTCCCTCCTATAGTTCTGTGACAATCAGGCATCCTTAATACAAATCAAGATCCTGACCATCAGACAAAATATTGCAAGCAATTTCTACCCAGCTTCCACTGTTGTCTTCAACTCAACATGGTCACTCTGTACCCCCAAATGGCAAATTTCTCCTCCTTCTCCTGCTCTTCATCAGTGAACTATAAGCTCTCCTCTCCACTTTTAAATCATCTGGATCCCCTTCGGATCTGTGCCGTTCAAAATTAATCTTCAAAGCCTGTGGTCTCTAACAGCTTACCATGTACGAATTTTGCCGAACTGCACCCACTGACAAACTGCCATAAAGGAAGCAGCTGTCATCCACCGGCTGAAAAATCCTAATCTGGTGTGCTCCGACATGTCAACTGTAGTAATGGAGCACTATGCAGTTAACCATAATCCCACAACAAGAACAACTGACACCAGTTATGGTGCGGTGCAGTGATCATATGCTTCCCCTGTCCTGCATTACCCCTCCCAAACCCCCACTCCACTTACCTTTAGGGTGGCACAACCTAACATAGGTTGGAGCTGACGCCGCAAGGTGCTTTTCTTTTTTTTTCTAACATGTCCCCCACTTTCCAAAATGGTAAGCAAGTGACACCCCCGCAATCCCTGAACCCTGTTACTGCACCCAGGTAGAGCGGGGGACACCCCCGCAACCACCGCTCTGCTTGGGCAGTTTCCATGTGTTAAAATCGGGGCAAAAATGGTCGTTCACACAAAAAATCGCGGACACCCCCGCAACCCCCATACCCATTATACCATTTAAGGGGAGCGGGGGACACCCCCGCAACCCCCGCTCCCCTTATATGGTATAATGGGGTACACCTTTACCGGGGCAAATCACGGCATACCGCTTGGGTGCAGTAAATGTCGCCCTCATTTTGTCCGCTTCCAAAGTCGCAGTGACTGCGGGGGCGCACAAATGACGGCGACATTTTGGTACAATACCATACAAAACTATTGGGATCTGACCCCGCTAGGGGCACCGCATCAACTCCTGGTATCCCGGATCAACAGCTGTTGATGCCAGTGTTGCCAACATTTTGATCTTCCTAGACCTTTCATCAGCCTTTAAGATTAGATTTTTCTAGGCCATGTTCAGCTCACTGCTGGCACTGAGGACTCTGGCTTCCTTGGGCTCACATCTTTATTCAAATATGGATCTCAGCATATCATGCTCTCCTCCGACTTCTCTGAATCCCTACTCATCATATTAATATTCCTCAGGGCACAACCTTTTCTCCATCCTCTTCAATCTGTATCTCTACACCCTCACTAGTTTTACTTGCTCCAGAGGAGCAAGTAATATTAGTGTAAGCTTTTAAATTCATGCAGATGAGACACACAACATTCTGCGCCTGGACAAAAAATATTGCAGCTATTGGCACACCCGCTCCCTCATTCTCTGTATCTCTATGGCCAGCCTCTCTAGGCCCTCCTCCTTTTCCCACCTGCAAGGCTAAAAACCTTGGGGTCATCTTCAACTCCACACTCTCCTTCTCTCCTCACATCTCTGACGTATCCAAGAAGTCACACTACCAGCTGCACCTCCTCAGAGGTATTCTCCCTTTCCTCTCCTTCCCACCAGAAGCTCACTGTCTCCAGAGCTCTGGTTCTCTCTAGGGTGGACTACTGCAACAGCCTCTTTCTAAATCTACCTGCTTCTACTCTCCGCTCTCTGAAACTTATCCAGAAGAGGACTGTGAGACTTGTCTTTGGCCTCAAGCCCAGGGATCATATCTCTCCAGGACTGAAATCTCTGCACTGGCTCCCAGTGGCTGCAAGGATTAAGTTCAAAACCCTCTGCATTGTCCACAAGGCCTTCTGGGGCTAGGGACCTCAATACCTTCAACTCTCTCTTCCTAAATATCTTTCTTCTCGAGTTCTTCACTCATCCACCTCCAATTCCCTCAGGGTCAGTCGCTTCTCCAAGCAACGAGTTGGTGGTAGATCTCTTTCTTTGACTGGGGCCTCCCTCTGGAACAGTCTCCCTGCCTCCCTTAAACATGAGGAGAACCAGCTCCGGTTCTGAAGGCACCTCAAAACCCTTCTCTTTGCTTCTGCCTTTGCTCCTCCTCTCCTCTGCTGACCTCCTGGCTGTAACCAGACTGCACTGGCTACCTGGACACCCTCTGATCTCGGGCCCAGGTCTCTCCCCCGCCAGTGTCACACACCTGCACTGCCCACCTGGCAAGCACCGCACTTGGGGACTGTTTCTGTATCCCTACAGTCCCCCTACCAGCCCTTGACACCTGATGTATGCACTCACCCTTGCACTTGCCACTTGTTGGCCGTTACTTACATATTGTTATAATTTTTTCCCATGTACTTCACTGTCCGTGCCCCCTCCCCCTGCACTTGCACGATCTGAATGACACCTGGCCTAGAAGGATCGCTGTCCGTCCTCCCTTTGTCTCTCTGCCTTGCCTCGTAGCACCTTGAAACACTTCTATATAGGCGCGTTATAAATGCCATATCATATCATATGGATCCACCCTTAGGTCCCTGTCTCCAAGGTGTCAGCACCTGATCAGATCAAACTGGCTGGAGTTGAGCCCTTCCAAATATTCAATCCTACTCTTAGGCAACTGCCCCGCCCACACTTCTGGAACAGACACCACTGGCCATCCAGTCTCAGAAACTGATTTGTCACTGATTTGTCATTGACCAAAACCTCTCCCTCACTTCGGAAGTATGTTCTGTTGTCAAATGCTGCTTCTTCCAGTATAAACCCCTCAACCACATCCTCCCATCTATACCCTTTCCTAAGAGAGTCACTTCTGTGAACACCTACAACTCGGCTCCTCTGAAAAAGGGCAACCATCTCTAGGTAAGGCTCAAATTCACCCATCTTTGTCACCTTCAGAAAATCGTTTGTCAAGGATTCTGCTTTGCATCAATCAGAAAGAATATGATCACATCTCACCGTCATTACAATCCTCCACTGACTCTACCACAGAAAAAGAATTACATTAAAGAATTCTTGCATTATCAACAAAGCTCTCTATGACCAATGCCCGCAAATCATCATTTCCATGTTCTTCCTGCTTTCACCCTGCAGACCTTTCCGCTCTGCCAATGCGGGACCAGGGGTCGGAGAGCGTTCTTCCATCTTGGTACATAGCTCTGGAACTCTCCCCTATTACTCTACATTTAGAATTAAGCCACCTAAAAAGGGACCCACAAACCTTAACTTTCCCATGACCCTCAAATCAAGAAGAAGATGAGAGATCCTTCTCCCTTGGCGCAACACTCTGGTGTTCTCTGCCCATCACTCCACCTCTGGAACCAAACCTCCTCTGATCCATGAAGCACATAAAACCTTTCCTTTTCTGCTGTGATCCTCTTCCCCCAATCTCCTGCTTCCAACATCTTGCATCTGTACTTTGAAGTCGCCCCTGGCTTGTAGAAACAAGAACAATAAACAAATTAAACAAACAATAAGGCACAAACCATCAGAGTCAAAAACATCCTGTGCCATGAACTAAAATGCAACAAGAGTCACATGAAATGGAAGGGATAGTGGAGAGGCAAGCAGAGCAATGTGGGTGGAAATGGCACAGTAGGGGCAAAGAAGGGAGGTCTTGTAGAAAACACAGCAGTAAGTGATATCAAAAGGATAAATAGAATTGTGCCATCAAGAATCATGCCGAAGGAAAACAGAAAAACCAGCCAGATCGAAGAACCAGCCACAATGTTAAACAGCATTATAATGTCATCCTCTAACCTGATAAAGAACAAAGGCAAATCATTTTTGGTCACTGATCTCTTCAAATGCTGATTTAAATTCTTCTATTCATTCTTGGGATTTTTCTTCATTTTGTATTAATCAGGTGTGACACAACAGATCTTCACTCAATGTAATGTTATGTATGTTGGGTCCAATTCATTCTCAAATTATTCTTATATTTGCTCTTTGTTTTCTTTCTTTTTGCTTGTTCGATATTTATTAACATATTGCCCATTCTAATCCTTTGATTGTGCAGTTCCTTCTTTAAGTACATTTGTCTTTTCTCTTTTTTTTTCTTACTTGTTTTTTTTTTTTTAAAGCTTCACTTCAATCTGGTGCCTTCCTTCAGACCTTCAGTTGAAAAGGATATAATTATTGCCAGGCTTTGAAAATATAATTTTGATGAATTATTATCATTTTTCTGACATCTTAAACTATCATCCAATATTCCTCTTCCCTTACTGTTTTAAGCTATTGTAAAAATGTACTCGAGCACAACTTTCTTCCAATCTTCATTCACATGGATTGCTTCCCCCTGTTCATTCAGGCTTCTCTCCTGACATTCCATCTCAAATTGTATATTGTATGCTCTTCCCCATAAAGTCTAATGTTTTGTTGGTCCTATGTTTCTTACACTTTTGGTACTGCTGATTATGTTTCCTTGCTATGTACTCTTTCTTCTTTGAAGCGTCCTGGCTATGTTCTTTGTTGGTTTTCATCCTATCTTTATGATTGCTTGTTCATCTTCTGACCAACCTTTATATGGAGAGAATCAAGGATCCGTGTTGGGTGCCTTTCTTTTTAAACTGCATACAACTCTACTTGCTTCGTCATGCTGAATTTTGTATTTAATGCCCATATGATGCTGCCACAGATGGCACAAGAATCACTCGGAAATCTCATCTGTGTTTCAAGGGTTTTTATTCAGTTCGTTAAGGGTCCTAATGACCTCTCTCTCTCTCTCTCTCTCTCTCTCTCTCTCTCTCTCTCTCTCTCTCTCTCTCTCTCTCTCTCTCTCTTACCTAGTATTATATCTCCTCCCCAACCCAGGCATCCCTGACCCCAGGTTATTAGGTACATTGGTTAACCTATACTGTTTAACATCTTTATACTGTTTAACATTTGGCTACTGATGAGAACCTGAAGGCAGAATTCTTGATCTCTAGAACGCATTCAGGGACATCCTAACTTTCCCTATGCTATCCAGTTGTTAGTATTCTAATAGGAATTTGGGAAATTGTGCCTAGTAGATATAGGACTCACTGACACTGCACTTCTCTGGATCAAATCCTTCCTCTCGGAAATGAACAGAAACAGTTTGGTTAAAACCTTTAAAACCCACACCACAGGACACCACCTAGGGAGTGCCCCAAGACTCATTGTTATCACCACTACTCTTCAACATCTACATGACACTGTTAATCAACCTCATAAAAGAAACACAGACTAACATGCTACAACTACACAGATGATACACACATCATCTTCAAATACAGTGACAAACAAGAAGAGAACGCGCCCCTGATAGAGTTTCTCAAGGAGCTTTACCAATAGATGAACATCCACTTCTGTGCCATTGTTTTTTTTGTGCCAATTTTTCCTGTCAAGATCATGGGGGTCATTCCGAGGTTGGTGCTAAGGGAACAGCGATGCCGGTAAAGGAATACCAGCATCGAATACCGCTACGGACTGTTCTGACCAGCCCGACCGCTATTAACGGCATCGTAAAGTACGGTGCCGTTAATAGCGGTATGGGCGCGGGCACGCGATGCACCATGCCGGCGATAGCGGCATGCCGTAAACTGGAGTAGATCACAAGGTAAGCGGACATGCAAATTACGGCTTCATGAAGGCGTTAAAAGTGCCTACCGGCATGCCGTAAATACCGGCATCGCAGGCCTACCGTAAAATGCCATGTGCAGTGATCCCAAATGCCACAGGTGCACACAATCAGCACAGGTGGAGGCAATGGAGTTTGCCCCACTACAAAATGAGCACACCCACACACCACACCCCTTACCACACCAAGATCAATACAATAGCAGCATCAACACTTCAGCTGGAGGACATGCATGCATTGGAACACCGGCAACAACACCAACAACAACAGCAGGCCCCACAGAGGAGACGCACAGGAGAAGGAGGGTGAGACAGGCCCTGCATGCCCCACCAGTGCAGCCAGCTTAACCACGCATGCAGCCCCCAATCCCAAATATCAGATCAAGTCCCTCCAAATCAACCCAAAACCGCAGCACAACTACACCCCGTATCGACTGGACCGTGACACCATCAACACCATTGTGCACATGATATACGACTGTCAGACTCATTGAAATATGCACCACCATCCCCCATCTACTCAAGGTACTGTCGGTGCTCCACCTCAAGCATACAACGGAATACATATCTCTACCATAGACTCCCCAGAAGATACTAGAAACAAAATGTGGCCTCCATGCTATGGAGGTGGTTTAACACAATCACAAACTATACCACCACAAACAGGTGGAGATGGAAGGTGACACAAGCAAGATCATCACACATTGTGGTGCACATTATCCCCGATCAACCACAGGAATGCTGCATCTCACCATGGGAAAAAGCAGTGCAGAATGCCAAAAATTGCAGAGGCTACTGCCAACGCTCACCATCAGAAAATCCTACACAACACAACCAGGGCTGGACTGGCCTATAGGGAACTCTGGAGATTTGCCGGTGGGCCTCTACACCCTGGGCCTCTTTTGTGTGATAACCTATTTAATGTTCAAATATTCCCATAGGAAAAGGTTTGGGCTTGCTGAAATGTGTGAACATTATTTCCAGGGCCTCTTTTGGTTCCCAGTCCACCCCTGAACACAACAAATCACCAAAATCACACAAACACAGCAATATCCCTACACAATACATGCGCTTTAATGTGGCAGAGCACACCATGTATCATCTTGAAGATGCAACCCACACCATTATTCCATGGCACAGGACACATTGAGGGCTAAAAAATAGCTTGCATACAACCAGGGACATGTGCATGTGGCCAACGATAATCTGCCGGCATGTGTGACTAGTACAGCTGTCCATCATTATTCGCATGACATTTACCTTTAATTGCCTCGCATGCAGGTGATAGTGGCTATCCCTTGAAGCTGTGGCTCCTCATCCCTGTCCGTAACCCACAGAACAAGCACGACGAGGACTACAATTGTTCACATTCCCGTACCCGTGTGGACATCAAGCAGACTTTTGGCCTGTTGAAGGCACGATTTCACTGCCTCAGCCGGTCGCGTGGGGCACTCTGCTACAGGCATGAGAAGGTGGCCAGATCATCATGGCATGTGTCGAGCTGCACGATATGTGCATCCCCCGGAATGTGCCCCTGCCCCCTGACATTGAACTGCTACCACCTGGTGATGATGAAGGGGAGGAAGAAGACATGGCTGGACATCATCGCGGTGGCGATGCACAGGAGGCCCGTACTGTGTGCAAGTCTGTGATTGCACAATATTTGTGACACGCATGGCAGCAGAGGGTGACATGATGGTTGGACAGAGGGCACTGGGTGTGGGGGTACAACTACACCATGCACTGTAACTGAATAATTGACACATGCGCTATGATGAATGTTCACTCAGGTCTTGTTTTTCACACAACCAGTGTATTAAATGTAAAAAAGTAAACTTAAGTGACAAAACCCTCATGCAAGTTGAGTTGGGGTATGGACCACATCCATTAGATCGTCCTTCATGGTGCCCCAGATGTCCTCCTGTGTGTCATCCACAGTCAGGGGTGCCGTGACTGCCACCTCTCCAGCCAAACTCAACTCCTCTGAATGTGGTGCCTCGCATGTGTCATCAGGCTGACCAGTGGGTGGAGGTGGTGCTGTGCCCTCCATGGGCCTTGGTGGCCCAGGTGCAATGGGTACCTGTGGTGGCTTGGATGCTGGCACACAGCGCCCCCTGGCTTGTCCCCTCGAGGTTGATGGCCGGTTGCTGTCCTCCTGGGACCTCTTCCAGGGTGTGCATGTGCAGGGGTAGCGTCCTGCCCATCGCTGTCATGGTCAGTGCCTGTGGGAGTGGAAGAGAGGGACGGCATGAGTGATGTTTTGATAGGCATCATACATACATTGGGACAATTGCTCATCCACACAATTGGGGGTAATAGGCATTTGTGTTTGGAAGGGCACGTCATTTGATAAAGGGGTGGTAAATGCAGGCATATGTCGTCGTCACTCATGTTGGCCAGGAACAGTGCTGTCTGACATGCATACTATTTTGCACATGCACGCTGTGTGCCTCGTGAAATTTCCTACTTTGTGTGGTATGTGTCATGTACGATATTGCCTTACACCAGGCATCTGCATGTGTCTGCATGTGTCTGTGATGCAGCGGCCTACTTTACGGGAAGTCTGTGTGTGTGTGGGCGACCATAGCGTGACTCTTCGGACTGACATTGGGGTTGACTTTCAGCAGATTTGGCATAACAGTGTTTACTTTGGACACTCACCTCCAACACCCGATGTTGTGGCGCTGCACTCCATCCCACCTACACCTTGGATGGATTCCGTCCCAATCATGCTTGCACAAATGTCCTCCCACGGGGTGAGCTTTATAGGGGAACTGGGACCTCCTCCTGTTCCCATGGCCTGGCTGCGATTGACAGAGATGATGTTGCACACCCTTAGTCGCAGGGCGTCCCATCACTTACGGCAGTCTTTTACTGTGCATGGTGTGTTGCCCACAGCACTAACATTCTGGGCAACAAGTGCCCAGATCTCTTTTTTCCTTAGCACTGCCTCTCTCCTCATGTTGCTGGAGAAGACGGTGGCAGCATGCTCGTGCAGTGTGTCCACAAGCATCTGGAGCTCATCCTCATTAAATCGTTCCTTTCTCAGGTGGGCAGCTCCCTTCTTCAGGGCCTTAGGCATTGTGGTCTTGGAGGTGGATGTTTTCTAACAATCAGCAGTGTCCCCTGTGTGGTCAGGATGGCAATGGATTGCGTTTTTAAAGATGGCCGCCGTGCTCCTTCCCGTTCCTGTGCGATGACACTACTTCCGGTTCCGCTTATTAGCGCTGACCGTAAATAGTGCTGACCGCTAATTACGGTCACCGCTAATGATGCATTGGACAATGTCGGTAGTGTTATCTGCACTACGCTTGATGCCGGTAAGGGCTTTTTGGAAGCCCTTTGCAGCATGGCGCTAGATACCTTAACGGCATGGCGTAAAGCTTGTGCCGGCAAAGTCATAATAGTCCTTTATTAGTGCACTGGTGCCAGCACGGACACGCTATTTGCGCCATGCCGGTAAGGGACGTTACTTACCTCCAAACTCGGAATGACCCTCCATATCCTAAAGATAGTTCATGCTTGTGTTTTCCATAACATAACATTTGTAAGATTAGTCACTTTCTTACTTTTTCTTCAACAAAACTATTATTGCAAATGATAGTTCTTTATAAGTTTACTTATTGCTTTTCACTATTTATTGACCTGCATCAATAAGCCATATGACCCCTTTCTTTTATTCTGTAATTTGATGCTTACATTCTTTTCTCATAAAATTCTTCATCTTTGTTTTTCCCACATTGACTTCAGCTTTGTTGGCTTTCTTTTCTTAATTTTCTATTGGTTATTATCTTTAAATGTAGTTCTGCAATGACACCTCTCATCGTATTTCTCTTTATCAACCTACTTGTTCCCACTGTTCTGTATCTCAGGTTCTTCTTTCTTCTTTTTTCCCTTAATCTTTGTTCCCTTGAACCATTGGATCCTAAATTTTGGAAAGTCTCTCATGTTGCTTGACTATGTAAAGTGCTTCAGATAAAGAAGCTACATCATATGAAAATAAAGTAAATACATAAATAAACAGAAGATTGAAAGCTTAGGCAAACACATTGTATTGCACTGTACTTGTCATTTGTATAGCGCCAATTTTACCATTGTTATTGTATCAATGAGCTGATGGTGGGAATGCCTTCACAGGACCGAAGTCCAGAGTGTTGGAGGTTCTGGGGCACGATAATGATATGTGTGTGCATTTGGCCGAGAAAGGCATAGCTGGGATGGCCAAGCTCTAGTATGTTGGGGATAAACTCCAAGGTAGGTTCGAGGGCTACTAGGAGATTGCAGACTCAGAATCTTGGAAGGCCCTGACACCTTCCCCCAAAAGGAATGGAGGCTCAGTCAGACAGCAAGTTCAAACTGTGGTTTATTACAGTCAAAACCAACAGGGATCATTACAAGGATAACCAAAACCCTGGAATGTCTCCATGCTTTCTGGCTCGCAGGCCAGTTTTGTGCCTTCATAACATCAGAGTGATAATACAATCGGGACCTAATCCAGAAATCTTATTGTCATCTGGGGTTGGGTATTGAGTGGTATTCAACCTATAGTGGACACTATGGGGGTCATCATGAGTCTGGCGGTAACCCATAAATGCGTCCGTAACGCTGTTACCACTGCATTTAAAGGTCTGCCAAATCATGGGTCTGGCTGCATTTACCCCCAGCTCAAAGCTGCAGCAGGAAAATACACATTTTCGGGTGCAGTTAGCGTCACACTATTGGCGCACGCTAATTGCGCTGAAAATTCCCCATTGGGTCCATTAATGTTACTGCCCAACCCATGATCTGGCGGTAAAAGCGCCAAAGCGTTTGGCATTAACGCTAATACAGTTGGGTGGAATTCTAGTCGGGATTCCACCCAAC
This sequence comes from Ambystoma mexicanum, assembly GCF_040938575.1. NCBI lineage: Eukaryota > Metazoa > Chordata > Amphibia > Caudata > Ambystomatidae > Ambystoma > Ambystoma mexicanum. The sequence goes on from NC_090922.1 coordinate 1,167,216,132, forward strand.
TCGTGATGAGGCCATATACATGTTAGTTTGCTGGCTCTCACATGTCAGGTGGCTGGCCTGGCCCATCCAAAAAAAGTTCTACTTCTCCAATGTTGCAGTGTCAGGGTCTTACCATTGGTTCTTCCCTGTTGCTACCTACCCCTAGGTGCCTGAACTGCGATTGGCTAGAGCTGGTCTCCCCAGGCCTGGGATCTGCAATGGTTCTCAGCTCTTGGTGTACCGTCTCAAGATAAGACTAATAATTATGTGTCTGCATTGTAACTTGTGTGAACCACCATAGTCTAAGAGAGTGCCCATTCACATCATGCAATGCTTGTCTCTTGATGTAACATCTTTTGTTGCAAGCCTCTGTCTGGCAGCGTTAGATTGCTCCTCATTCCCAGCTCCTAGTTTTGGTTCATCACTGAGTCATCTGGGTCACGTGTTCCGAGACCGCGATTTGTGCTTCTGCAGCTCTGCATTACTCTGAATTATGAGGATTTATTTGCTTTTACTCTGGCTGGTGTTACTGTCGTTCGGGGAATGGAATGCCACTCGTATCTGGTGGCCTTGTCTGCGAGTCCCATCTCGCGCGCTTGCTCTTCCTTTCAGCTTGAATTCAACTCAGCTCATGCTGAGGACTCGTGGCTTACTGTAATTTTCCTTAGCCATAATGTGGCTTCTACATTGTTTGTGCTATTCTATACGTTCCATATGTTAGTCACACTGGGCTGTCAGGTCTGATAAGTGCTCCTGCAGTTCCATAAGGTTAATAGCATTTAAGCATCTGCAAGCTGTATCCAGGATATCTTGCTTCTTGCGGTTTCTGTGTTGCTACGTTTATGCTAGTGACAAAATAATAGAAGCATTGGCCGTATTTACAGGTATCTGTCCTCTAACTGTAGAACTGCACATCCGTGTTATCCGTGGATTGGAGTGTGTGTTTGTGTTTCAATGTGGGGATGGCATGTGTGCTTCCTGTCTAATGCATCTATGTCGTGGTTTCTCTAATGACATCAGAGGCTTCAATACTGTCAATTGAAGTGTCCTTAGCTGCGGCTTGAGGGTCTTAATCCAATCTGGGTAGGGTGCGCACCGCACCTGATCTGTAAGGTTGGCTGAGTGGGTACCTCTCAATGTACTTATCAATGATTGGAGCACTAGCAACTGGTCCAAAATAGTATGGGCAGTCACAATATCTTCAGTGCTTCCTTTGTGCCAGGTACCTTAAGGGAGGAGGACTAGGGGGAGAATTTGGCCATCCCTCTTCAGTTAGAAAGGCAGCCAAAACGGTCAGGCATGTGGCTGGGTGCCGAGAAGAGTTGGGGTTGCATCAGTGCTAAAGACTCACTTTGTGTTCGGTGTGCCCGTAATTATCGTAGGACTGCGCTGCATTCTACTGTCAGAGGTGTTGAGGCATACTGTAAGTATATGGAGAGCAAATGTGAACAGCACAACCTAACTTTTGTCATAGTCCTTGCTGCATACTAATGTGTCTGTATGGCCATGGCCATGTCTGCTGCCAGTGGAGTGGGGTATTATACATACCTTGCTGCCATTAACGGAAACTTTGGGTAAAAGAATAGATAGCAGAAATAGCGGATATTCTTTTTTTAAACTTTTATTTTTGGCGGCACAAGGTTACATGGTGCAAGCAGTGAGGCCACCAGTTCGGGCACACGTTGAAGATGTAACAATACAATACATTCAGCATAGTACATTAGTCACAGCAATATCAGGCAATGGTCACAAGAAGTATATACAAGTACGAGTTCACATAGTAGGGGTGGTTACAGAGGGGGTGGGGGACATGCCAGAGCTAGAGGCGCTCGCACTTCTACTGTTAAGGTATGAGTTGAATTCCGTCCAAATATTTCGGGGGCGAGATGTAGCAGGGAGCATGGATATGAATTCCTCCTCACAGTTGCGTGACCAGGTAAGCATATGGAGCCACTTCCGGTGGGCCGGAGGGAAGGGATTTTTCCAATTTTGAAGAACGCATTTCTTGGCAACCATACAAGCAATATTAAGAAATCTAGCTGAACATCTAGTGTCATCGGTCGTCCAGGCGCCAAACAGGACGGCCAGAGGATCCGGGTCAATAACCGCTCCAATGATAGCAGAGAGTGTTTCTAGGATACCCTCCCAAAAACCAAGCAGTTTGTTACAGGACCAGAACATGTGTAGGTGATCGGCCCCCGTCGCCCCGCAGCGGGGGCAGGGGTGCGCCGCAGTGTGAGTGAACCTAGAGGTTCTATGCGGAGTGTAATAAAGTCTATTTAGAAGTTTGTATTGCATGGCGCGAAAACGGAAGTTGAGGGAGACTCGTTGGGTGTGCAGGCACATACTCTCCCAGGCCTCATCTGATATTTCCAGGCCCAGGTCGCCGGCCCATTCGTCTCGTGCCTTGAGAGTGGGAGCGGGGGAAGCAGCCTGAAATATCTTGTAGAGTGAGGAGACCACTCCACGGGCGCCCCCTGAGTTGGCAATGTATGCGATGGCCGGGTTGTCTGGGGGCTCGTCCGGGAATGTGGGCCATCTGGAGCGAAACGCGGCCCGCAATCTATAATATTGGAGGGTTTCCAAAGCGGTCCCGGTGTGTCCCGGTTTCCAAGATCGGGGGTCAATAAACCTGCCTTCGGGGTAGAAGTCAGTCAGTGCGTGGTATCCCAGCTCCCCCAGTGTCGGGCCAGCGCTACATCGTGAGTGGGTTCCAGGCCAGGAAAGGCCCACACGGGAAGCCACTTGTCGTACGGGGAGGATTCAGGCGTCTGGGAGAGCAGGCGAGTCCAGGCTAAGAGAGTCGTGTAGAGAGGGTCAATAGGAGAGTCGGGTATGTATTGGTGGTGCAGTATCGCGGACATTAGATCGGTGCCAGTAGTCGCCAACCTCTCCAGTTTGACATGAGGACGCGTTGGCGTACCAGGATACCAGTGAGTGGCATGTTGGGCCTGAGCTGCGTGCCAGTAAAGTGATAGATCCGGGGCCGTGAGTCCCCCCAGTTTGTATGGAAGTGTCATGTCCATCCACTTTTTGCGTACTGCGCCCGCGTGCCAGAGGAACTGTGCGAATAGTGTGTGCAGCCTGGCAAAATAGTTATACCCAGGCCACACGGGGACGTTGCTAAATGTGTAGAGGAGTTTGGGGAGCAGGATCATCTTAATGAGGGAGAGCCGTCCAGCGATGGATAGCGGGAGGGTACGCCACCTGAGGACTTTAGTTTCGACTATGCGTGTTACCGCAGGGTAATTGTCAGCGAGAAGGGTGGATTTGGCTAAGGATATGTGTACGCCCAGATATCTAACACCATTCGGTGACCAACGGAGGGGGTATTCAGAGGTAGGTTGCTGGGTGGATTTAGTGAGCGGGAAGATCTCTGATTTGGAGTAATTGATAGTGAAGCCGGAGTGAGTGCCTATGCGGGTAATGTCTCTCAGTATTGAGTCGAGGTGTGTTGCAGGGTCTCTGATGTATAACAGAACATCGTCCGCATATAGGGATATAATTTCGGGGCTGTCTTTCAGTCTTATTCCCTTGCGGGCGTGGTGAGCACGGACATAGTCTGCTATTGGTTCAATTGCTAAAGCGAACAGTATTGGAGAGAAGGGGCATCCCTGTCGGGTACCTCTGAACAGTGTGAAAAGATCAGATGTTAGTGTATTGGTCCTAACCCGTGCCACAGGAGAAGTGTATAGCAATTTTATGAACCTAATCATGTTTGGGCCAATGTCCATAGTCTCAAGAACCAGCCAAGTGTATCTCCAGGAGACCATATCGAAGGCCTTTTGGGCGTCCAGTGTGACCGCCACCGCTTGTGCATCTTGATCAATGCGGGATATTACGTTAAACAGTCTTCTGATGTTGTGGGAGGTGGACCTACCAGGTACAAAGCCAGCCTGGTCCTCATGGACCAAATATGTCATAATGGGCAGAAATCGGTTCGCTATAATTTTTGCAAAGATCTTTGTGTCAAGGTTCATTAGGGAGAGGGGTCTATAAGACCCACATTCATCATCCGGTTTGTCAGGCTTGAGCAGCACCGTAATGACTGCCTCGCGCATAGAGAGGGGAAGAATAGAGACTCGGAGCGATTCATCCCAGACCTCGAGTAGCTTGGGGGCGAGTATGGCGACGTGTTCTTGATAGAAATCGGCGGTCAGGCCGTCGGGCCCCGGGGCTTTGCCGTTGGGTAGGTCAGAGATGGCTGTCACTATCTCGTCAAGTGTGATTGGGGAGTCTAGTCCGTCTCGGGTGGCGGAGGAGATCTCTGTGGTGGGGATCATGTCGAGGAGTTCCCGCATATGTTGTTCAGTATGCTCAGTAGGCTGAGAGTAGAATGTTTGGAGTTCATCGGAGATCTGGGCAAGAGTGGCAGGGTCGGCACCAGAGGCGCCTTGCGATTCCAATTGTTTCAGTTTGCTTTCTGACAGGCTCAGTGCCGTTCTGATTGATTTCAGCACCCCAGCTTCCCGGGAGATGGACATTCCCCTGATGTACACCTTAAAGGCGTCCCATCTCACAGCAGCAGAGGTGTCCCGGAGAGTATTTTGTTCGAAGAAAGACAGAATATCATCAAGTATTTCAGCCTTAAATACCACATCCCGCAGGGCGTCGGATTTGAAACGCCAGGTGCTGAACGACGGAACGGGTATTCCCAGTCTGGCTGTGAGTGTGATCGGAGCATGATCACAAAGCGTGCGGGGTAGGGTCTGGGATCCCAACACCCCTCCCATGACACCTTTTGAGACAAGAAACAGGTCTATCCTAGAAGAGCTCTCGTGCACTGATGAATAGTAAGTGTAATCTCTAAGATGAGGGTGCAGCGTCCTCCAGGCATCACACATGTCGAGGGTCTTAATGTGAGAGTGCAGTCTGCGTGCAGCGCTGGACAAAGGACGGGGGTTAGTTCCAGTTCTATCTAGGGCCGTGTCAAGGATAAGATTTAAATCTCCCCCCCAAATGATCAGTGTTCCCACATATCCCAGCAATATAGTGGTGATTTTGTCAAAAAAATCAGGAGAATCCACATTGGGGCAATAGGTATTGACGAGTAGATATTCTTTGTTGGCCAAAGTGCAGTGTAGTATTACATAGCGTCCATCGGGGTCAGTGTAATTTTTATGCAGTGTAAACTTGATGGATTTATGGATCATGGTCAGAACCCCCCTGGATTGGGTGGAGTAGGAGGTAAAAAATCTAGTAGGTCCCCATGCCGGGGCCATTGTTCTGGGAATGTGGCCATTGGAGTGTGTCTCCTGCAGGAGCAGTATCTTGCAGTTATGTCTGTTGGCATAGGCCATGATTTTACGCGCCTTAGTATGATTGCTTACCCCACGGACATTCCATGACATTATGACGGTTGCCATAACTGTGCCAGGTATCTCAATGTGTAACACGTGTTCTCAATGAACGTCTCGGATCCAACAATAGTGTGCGCCCCAAGGCTTGAGGCAAAACTCGCGATCGCGGCCCATTAGTGCTCGGCCCATGCAACCTCGTATGCCTTTTGTAGATAACACCCGGTTTCCCCCCCCCACCCTCACCACCAACCCATGATCAGCAGTGTACATCCCACCCATCCCCAACAGTGCACAGTAGGATCGACCCCAACATGATCCAACCTGTGCAAGAGCCCAACAGGGGCGAACCAAAAACAAAGATATAAGAAGCATTGCAATCGCAGTGGGGTGCGCTATTGCCGTGTGCTTGGGACACTAAGGCATCCGTGGGAAATTAAACAGTGTTTGCGCTTTAGTAATGCATGTCACAGCCACTACCTGTGGCCGTGTCGGCCTGGGTGTGAAATAGGGAAACATTGCATTCGATGAAAACAGGAAATCAGCATGATCACGATGAGTAGTCCAACAACATGCAAGATAGGCAGTGCGTATCTGAGAGCTTAGGAACCGGAGGGCATGAAAAGTTATAATATAACAGCAGGGTAGTTATAGAGGCGGTCCATGGATGATGAAGCCTTCAGACCGCTCGAGTAGGCGGCGATCAAGGAGAGCAAGTTCCGGATTAAGTTCAGTCATTTTCCATACCATCTTCGGCAGGCGGATGAGGGGGAATGTGTGCCTCTATAAATTTCACCGCTTCTGAGGGCACCGTAAAGAAGTAAAGTTTGTTGTTAAATGTGAACTTTAGACGGGCCGGGAATAGGATGGCGTATGGAATGCTTCTCTCCCTGAGCAGGTTCTTGACCCCAAGAAATTGGCGATGCTCCTGTTGTACTGCGATTGAGAAGTCAGGGAAGATTCGGATCACCTGCGAGTCCAATCTGAGTTCACCCTTATCCCGCGCGAGGCGGAGGATTTGATCCCGGTCTCTAAAACTCAGAATTTTTGCAATGATGGGCCTCAGGAAGTCTCCTGGTTTGGGACGTGGGGCTAGCGCCCTATGGGCCCTTTCGATGGTGAAGAAGGGGGATAATTCCGGATTGCCCAGCAGGTCTTTCAGGAGGTTCTCGACCGCGGATTCGAGTCGACCCTTCAGCGCATTTTCCGGGACTCCTATAATGCGTATGTTATTCCTCCGTGATCTAGATTCGAGGTCATCGCATTTGGCTCGCACAAGTTTCAAGTCCGTGACAAGGGTGGATACTGTGCTTTGCAGTGTGGTTATATTGTCCTCGTTGGAGCTGATCCTGTTTTCGGTTTCGGTGATTCTCGACCCCTGTTGGTCCAGTTTGGTTCTTAGAGATGCCACATTTGCATTAATGTCATCTAGCTTCTCATGAAAAGCTGCGAAGTTTCTGGCCATGGATTCCATAACGACCGTCAGGTCCGTGGGGGGGGCCTCTGCAGTGAGCGGTACTTCGATCTGGTCGCATGATGTATGGGCCGAATCGGGTCTCGGGGTGGCCTTAGCAAACTTGTCCATGGCCCCTGATTTACCAGTGTTCCTGGACCTGTTGGACATCGTGGCGAGCAGCGCGGCGTGTTCCAGGGGGTCAGTCTCGTGTGGGTATCTTGTACCCTGAAGCGAGGCAATGCACTGACAGGGCGGAGAGGGCCACTCGCTTGTTGGTGGGGTAGCGGCGGGCCACGTCACCGGCAGACAAGGATAGCAAATGTTCCTGGGCCCTAGAACCGAGTGCCGGAGGTAGTGGGCAAGAAGTTCATCCTAACTGAACACTGCGCGGTTCTTAGGGCGGCAGACAGATTGTCCCAGGGGGTTTGTAGAAAGATGCCGCACACATAGGGCCCACCACCTCCTCACCTCAGTCTCAGTTCGCCACCGTTAGCCGGATCAGGCCAAGGGCGTCTTCAGCGGAGTCTTCAGCGGCGTGTCGCCGGATCAGCCCACGTGTATCTGCGTAGGCAGCGCAGGTGGCCCTCGAGCCCCGACCTCGGCCCCAGTCACAAGGCAGGTGGGCGCGGTGGTCCAGATGGAAAGCCAGACAGGGAGGCGCCCCGCCGGGCCGCCAGCGGCGACGGGCGGGTGTCCGCGGCGCCGTCCGCGGCGTCAACCGGCAGCGCGCGGCCCAGCTCGGCTCAACGCGAACACGGGGTCAGAGGGTCCGATTCGGGGCCAGTTTTCACAGGCGGGTGGCCCCAAGTGTCAGCTATGTGGGAGCCAAATCTGGAGACGGGGTAGAGTAGCAAACCGCAGATGGAAGCAGATGCAAAGCGGCAGCACACGGAGCTGAAAGGCTAGGCAGCCATTTTGTCGGCTGCTCAACAGCGCCCCCAAATAGCGGATATTCTAATGAGAAAGACTTGATAGACACCTTTAATAATCCAGCCAATGGAAACAGCTAATCCATCCTCCAACAACCCTGGAGATCACAGACAGTGTTCTGCAAACTAGCAACCCCGCTGAAATAATAAGAACCATGCTAGGCCAATATAACAAGAGAATGATCGCCAGAAAAAAGGAAATTACAGCCACCAAAAAAAGGCAATGACATATAGCAGACGTAGGAGCTTACAATAAACACAATACATTTCAATGAGGCACAATGGCAACACAATAATGACCAGCCACATACAGGAGCAAGTCTTATACAACAGCAACTGAACAGGGCATTCACAAGATTGTGACAAACACAGAAAAAGAGGGCCCACAGACCTGCAAAATGGAGAATGTACCACCACAGACCATTTTATAATTAGAAACGGAAAGCACAAAGTTCATCAAGTAAGAAGATTCATTGTCACTGATCGTCACAAAACTAGGATCCATATTCTAACAGAAAGACAATACCTGGCTTCTACTAAAGTTATGACCTAGAACAATGGGAAGCTAAGACAAGCACCAACTCGAGATGAATAAAAAAAAGCATGGAGGATGTATTATCCGCTTTGGTCAGTGGTCAGGACTCTTTTAGAGCATGTGACTGTGAAACTCCTACTGCCAGAAGAAAGGCATGTATATACCCTAGCCATCACTAACAAAAGGATCATGAGGCTTTGCCACTCTACCTGCCCAGTACAATCCCAAAAATTGGGTTACTAACAGTGACCGCTACCAACCCACCACCCAGTGAAACGCACAAAGATAAAAAATAAAAACAATGACAGCTCTAATGCAACTATGGTCCATCCAAAAGCAGCAACAACCAAACACAGTCAGCCATCTAACATGACCACTTATGATAATGATGGCTGCAGTAAAAGCTGTGTGGAGGAGGGCAGTATAGCATCTCTATACAATTCAAGTGAGAACCAACCCAGTAATCCATCATACAGATTGCTGACTATCAACAGCACACGAGTTAAAACTAAGTCATATTTGAATCCTCACAAAACTATTTAAAATAAAGGGTTGACAGATCAAAGACTATGTTATACAATCACTGGTACTTAACAACAGTCAAGCATTTTGCAAACATCTCAGACTGATGTGTTAGAGGCTGCACTGGCGTGAAATAACGTGATAGGTAACCTTGGCCTAAGTTAGTAGTCCTGAGCAGAAGGTGATTGTCGAAACAGTTGCATGCTACACCATATAGCCCTGTGCTTTAACGGCTCTAATGTTATTGGGCATTGGTGTTTGGCTGGCAATGTGTGAGAAATCATTGTTGTTCCACTGCCCACGAGAGAGGGGATGTTCTGCACGCCAAGGGCCTGTCAACTTTAGCAGGCACCAGTACAGCAATGGCGTAAAGTGGGAGGATGTGGTCGCAAAGCAAGGAGATTGCATCTGGAGGGAAAATGAGGAAAACATCTCAGAGCATGTACTGAATCAGTGACACTGGACAGATGCTACCCAGGATGAACTGCTTGAAATTGAAAATGGTAGAGTTGCATCTCATGGACCATTAACATTAATGAGGGACTGGGCGGAGTCGGCTCTCGGAGACACAACACCTTAATAAGGGACTAACATGTGATGACAAATGAGAAGCAAAGGGGATCCTGGAATGCAGGCATTTACAGGTGGTCGGAGCCTACATTCCAAGCATCATGATTGGCTCTGCAACAGTGCTCTTATTGAGAATGGAATGAATCTTAAGCTTTGTCAATGGCGAAAAGTGTCATTTTGGAAAGAGGCAGCCTCACTTTATAACACATGTGAGAAAACTTCTGCGACACATGGAAGTACAGCACAGCATCTGGTCGTGACTAGAAAACATCCCAAATGCAATACCTGAGCTAATGTTATTTTCCTTGAACGTAGCTGACTTAGCAAAAAAGATGGATGACATTAAGACTATTTATCCACCGTCACCATGTGTTTGTTGGCAGGATACCTGGAATTTCAAACATGGGAACTCATGAGAAACTAGTATATGGTAGAACATGAACACACCTACGGAAAAAGGTAGGAACATGGGAGGGTTGAAAATCAGCTAAAAAACAAACTTCAGATTGATTTGAAGAACAATTGGCACAAATTCATCAGATATAATGACTGGAATCTTACACTTAATTGAGGGATGTTCCTTGAGGTTTCTTAACATATATGTCCTCCTGAAAAAGTTGCAGAAATGTGAAACCCCTAAAATCTGTTTGACATAATTGATATTACTATAATTATTGGTGTCTGAATTGCCAAAATAGATAGGTGGGGAAAGAGTTCCAAAGGTTGTGTAGGTGTGCAGATAGCGCATGACATCCCACATACGTAAAACACTGTTTTGTGAAAGAAGAAGGGAAAAGGATGAAACCTTTTTTCCAGCAATAGTTTCCTTTCTGCACTGCAAAGACTATGAAGACTATGGAATAATATGCCACAGGAGGAGGAAAAGTGTCATTATTGACTACATGCTGCTCTGAATGGAAGAAAATCATCTCTTTTAGTAGTGGCGCACCGATTGACAGATTGAGAGCGCTCACTATAAAATGGAAGGCACCCATCACAGCCCCATACAGTAAGAAGCATGGATTTAAAATGGCAGTACATCTTTGCAAATGCAAGTAATATTTTCCCAAACTGACAGAATATCAAAACATCATTCCAAAACTAAAAACACTGTACTGGGAGCAGATTCAAAAAATCCCCCCCGCGCAAACTATTTCTGCCCCACTTCTTCTGTACGAGGCTCTTATATATGATGTTGGGGGTGACCACAAAGAAGTCCATTAATAGGTGTCTGAATGCGAACAATAAAGGTACACACCTCTGAGTCATCATGGAAAAGGAACCAACATTTAAATAAAAACAAATCATACATCCACGAAATTAACTACTGGTTTTAACATCAGGTTTCTTCCTTCGGCTAATATGAATGTAGATCAATGATATGATGCATATGTGCGTCTTCAATTGAACATCATACTTCCCAAATATGCATCTTTAAGCAGTAGAAGCACTCCATGCAGTCCCCGCTTCTCTCACAGGAGCAAAAGAGCAGCACTTAACAAAGTCGTACACATTGCTTTATTTTGCATCAGCTCAGAAAGAGCCTGAGTGAATTATCAAGTCAAACGAATAGGTATAGTTTGCAGAAATTACATATCTCTAACAGTGAAACTGTTTGTAACTGTTTGTAACAAATACTGGCACTTGTAGAGGAGCAACTGAATAGTAGTGGAACTAAGTGGAACTAAATGGAACTCTGAGCTCTGCTGTCAGGGGCCTAAACATCTACACCCTGCCTTATCAAAAGCTAGATTTCACTCGCAATAAGTTATGCATTGTGGCAACCATTAAAGGAACAGTGCAGGTTTTTTCATAAACAGTGTGTGGCATACCTAGAGATCGCAGAGTGACTCTTCTCTTCTTGCCATCTGTACATGGTTTTGTAATAAGGGTCAACCACTTTTTACACTCTGCGTCATGGTTACCTCCTTACCGCATACCGGGTTCGGGTTCCTCAAATGAGGATTTACCGGGCCATCCCAACCTTGGAGGACCCAGTAATTCCTTGTTCGAGGAACCCGGACCCGGCACATCCCCATTTCCATTCGACCAAATAGGACTCAATGGGAATGGGGAAGGAGCTAACAACGTGCCCGTTAATAACGGGCCGTTGTTAGCTCCCTGGTCTCATAGCGGGAGGCGCCCTTTGCGGGTCCCGTGAGGAGACCTTGTAATAGGGCGGAATGGGTTTACCGGCACCGTCACCATTACTGGTGCCGGTAAACCCATTCCACCAACCTCGTAATGAGGCCCATTGTCCAGTATAGTCTTCTTCCGTTCATGAAAGAGCAACATTATAATTGCTTACTCTACATGACTTCAGAGAAGTATTTCTAAGCGCTTTGGCATAGGGAATGCAGTACGTGTGTCTCACACAACTGATATTTAAGCCACTGTTTGCACATCTGGTGATCCAAATATATCAATGTTTCACATTTCATCTATAGTGATGCATTTGTACATTGAGAAAAAATTAAATGGTTTGCAAATGTTTAAGGCAAAAGTGTCCCCACTATCAGGTCCTCTGCAGTCTTCATTATGTTTGCAAAACGTAAAAAATACATCTCATCAAATGCAAATCCTTTGTTCTTCATTTGAAATACTTTTCGAGATTTTACCGTAGCATTATATACACATCTTCTTTTGCAACACCTGACATAGGAGGTTACAAAGCAGTGTGGTAGCCCCTCTACTGAGAACGAACATGGGCCAAATATCCTGTTCTATGGAATTTACTCCACTCAGCAGGGTCTATAACCATGTTTTAGCTCACTGCACCCTGCACAGAGGAGAAATTTCCCATATCAATCTTGGTCCCACCCACAAGGGCAGTCCAGCACTGAAATGCTAGGCAATTCTTCTCTGAACAAGAGTACCATCAGCAACCCCAGACACATTTTTTGGCCTTGTTGGGCCTCCTCAGTGAGGTTGAAGCTGAGGCGCTCTAAGGGATAGTGAGCAAGGGGTCCATGTCTGCATTACCCTGGGTTACTTAGGGTGAAAGCCCAAGTTTTACAAAATTACAAAGGAGCACACACAATTAATTGACAGCAAATGATCTGGAATACTAGCCTAAATTCAGTCAAAACTAACATGAACTGAATGTAACTAAACTGGGGATGGGGAAACCATCTGGAAAAAGATTTGACCCTATCAAAGCAGTACGGGCTTGGCTTGAAATATTCAAACCATTTGGAGCACATGCTCGAAAAAGCTCTACGGGCTCAATTCATAGAAAATGCACAAATACCAAAAACTACCTATTGCAATAAACTTCTTTAGCCCTACTTGTGCGTTTGAACATTTTTGCGCATGCCGCAACACCACGCCCCCAGGCAAAAAAAACAGAGCACTAACTAACCTTTGTGCCTACCTTTACCCGACCATCCAGCACCCCAGGGTCGTCACCCTGTACCTCAAGGCAGAACCCCAGCGAAACTGCTGCCCATAACCCTGTAACTCAAGGCAGTACCCTAGCGAAACTGCGTGCCATTACCCGGTAACTCAGGGCAGCACCGAAGAATCTGTGTACCATCACCCCGCAACTCAAGGCAGCACTGGCAAATCTGCAGACCGTTACCCCATAACTCAAGGCAGCATCCCAGCAAAACTGCAGGCCATCAGCCCGTAACACAAGGCAGAACCCTGGCAAAACTGTGGGCTGTCACCCCGTAACTCAAGGCTGCATCCTGGCGAAACTGCATGCTGTCACCCCATAACAGCATCAGTGAATCTGCGTACTTTCACCCTGTAACACATTGGTGGGAATGGCGGGTCAGTACGTTTCGGGACTACAGCTGCTGTAGCATTACTTTAGCTCATAAAGCTTTCCGGCTCACCCATGGCCCCCTTTGCCATTCTCTCTTCAGGTTGAACTTTTCTGAACAAGCTGATCACTAGTAGATGAAGACTTGTGAAAGACGGACCGTCTTTACACCCCGTCTGGCGGACGCACGGATGTTTGTTTTCTGGCTGCTTCACTACATTGCAACGCCATGCTCTAATTTCTGAGATTCCTTCTCTCCACGTTCCCTGCCTAGCTCCAAGTAGAAGGTAGGTGTTGCTACATCACCAGTCCCAGTATTCTGTGACCCCAGTCTTACATACATACTTACATGCTATGTTGTCTTTAGTCAGAGATTCATATACATGTCATGTCATTCCAGGCTTGCTGCATCATCACACTTCATGTGTGCAGTAGGCACTGCCTCTACCTACTTTTTGGACTCTTCTCCACCGCTGCGCCTTCCACATAGAGCAGATTCCTTCCTTGGAGTGTCACCGCACTCAACCTACTGAAGGCTTCTATCTGCCCGCATTTGTGAGTCGCCCCATGCTGTATTATTTTTTGCCACTTGTGCACTTTACCTGTCTGCATACCTCGATACCGCTATATATGTGGGCCAGTATTAACTCTCATGCTCTACGTGAGAGGCTGCTGCCACCTCTTCCTCCTCTGAGCGGAACAATACATTCATGGGTACCATATTGCGGATAGCACTCTCTCATGCACCTTCTGCCCAGTTCTTGTTTTCATAAAAAACGTTTTAATTCACATTTTTATCCCCTGTACACGCATGCTATCCACTTGCATGCCTAGCTCGTTGTACCAGGCATTAATTCTACTTTTGTAATACTTTTCATTCTTTCACATGTTTTAGCTCTTTGGAGCCAATGACTAGAGCTTGTGCTTGCAAATTACAATCAATCTCCTTTTGCCAACTTAACATTAGATAGATGGTCCCATTCTAAAAACCTTCCCTCTTTCTTTTCACTGTCTCCTCAGGGGTCAGTTCGATCTTACACACTTTTTTGGTCCTGAGGAAGGCGGCATTTACATCATACTGCCGAAACGTAATAAAACCCTGGCATCATCATCCAGTTATGCAAGAGTTGTGCGTGGACCCTGAGTTGACTCAACAGACACTGAGACCTACTGAAAACAGCAGCTTAAACTGTTTTGATTACTAACAATGATTCCTTATTGTACTATTTTTTTAGCCAATAGGACAGTCTCTCATTTTCACATGTTGAATACGTGTACAGACTTAACAAGAGACGTCATGCTGTTTAAAGATAAGGTCCTGGGCAGAATATGTTGTTGAACAAATTGTGCAGAATATGTTGTAGAATTTGCTCTTTTGCTAATAATGTGTACAGCATATTAGCCTATACTGTCTCAAATTTCCTGATTTCCTTTCTTTCACTTCTAAACTTCCTCACTCTGGCTTTAGGTCTTTTTTATTTTGTTTTTTGTAAACAATTTGTATATTTAGAATTTGCCATTATTAATTGATCGTTTGTCAAAAAGAATAAATGTGTGAAATTCACACAAAAGTATTTAGCGCCGTGTGTCTTAGCTCCTTCATGTTTGAGAGCTAATCCGAGGCCAGAATACTACATGTTATTCATTAAAACAGGGTGCTAGCTCTCCTTTTTTTAGGCTCAACATAAGGACACCACACTAGGTGCAAGCCATATACAGTGTGTATATGGTGTCCTTACCCCCGCATCCTTTCACTACACTGATTTTCCTGTCTCTTTGTTCACCCCGTAACTCAAGGCAGCACTGGCAGATCTGCATACTGCCACCTTGGTACTCAAAGCAGCACCAGCAAATCTATGCCTAATCTGTGGAGCATCACCCCTAATTCAAGCGGCACCCTGGCTAAACTGAGAACCGTTCTCTGCAAGGCAAAACAGCGCCCTGGCGAAACTGCATACTGTCCCCTATAACTCAAGGCAGCACCCTGACAAAACTGAGGGCTGTCACACTCTAACACAAGGCAGCACCGGCAAATCTGTGTGCCATCCCCCTATAACTCAAGGCAGCACCAGCAAATCTGCGGGTGTCACCTTTAACTCCTGGCAGCACCCTTAACTCCAAGTGGCACCCCTAACTTCAAGTGGCACGTAAACTGTGGACTGTCACCCCTAGTTTCAAGGTACCTGAACTGCCCCCCCTCAATTCCTGACACCACCCATCACCCCCTGACCTCCACCCCAACCCCAGGCAGGTCCATGCCACTACACCCCCGTAACACCACCCACCTGACCTCTGCCACAACCCCAGACAGCCCCCTCCCAGTACACCCCCCTCCCCTCACACCCCTGGCCTGCCTCCACCATGAAGTATACCTGCCACATATCCTTCTCCAACACGATCAACTGGGAGCACTGCTGTTGAATCCAGGCCTGGAGCATCTTCTATTACTCCCTGGTAGATCACACTTAGCTGCACCTCACCACGACAGCACACTTTAGCACCACTTACACTGTGGCCACCACACGATCATGTGACAGGGTAATACAATGCAATGTGGCATTTGCTTTTGTGCCATTGCATTGTCTCCGGAGGGTAGCTCAGGGGCAACATGCTCGTCTTGAAAGCAAGACGACACGGAGCGACACAGGTTCGATCCTTGGCTCCGCGCTTAGAAACCTCTGAGTATTAAGCGCATTATAAATAACCAATCATATCATATCATATCAATCATATTACACTGGCCTCAAAGCACGATAATTAAATGCCCTTGGAGGACAGAAGTCCAAGGAACCACAGAGTTGGCCCAATTATTAAGAATGTGTGGGTGCATTTCCGCTAGTGCAAACATAGGTAGGTGGGTACGGGTGGCCGTAACATGGAAGAGACACATCAATCTACTATCTACTGCAAAAGTGATGAGTTTAACCCACCCATCCAAAGTGAGGTCACATCTCAAAGGAAGTGCCAATAAATATACAAACATCAGTCTAGCCAAAAGGAACTCAACGTACAGTAAAATTAACAACCAGTAGCAAATGACCAATGGTGACTGTGCCGTCATCACATACAACAAGCAAGTAAAACATGATAGACAACTTGAAATACACATGAATGAGTGAGTACCCATCCAAAATGAGAGACCCCAAACCCCATCACCACTACCATCCATGTATGTGCACAATTACACACACACTGAAAATGTTACTCCTCCAACAACAATACACTGACATAAAACATGCTGCACCCCTGCACAGGTCTGGGCATCAGAGAAACGGTCATAGTCCAATCCAACTGTCTCCTGGCCCCACTCCTACATGTGAAACAAATGTGCACATGTTAAAGTGAATCCAAAGAATGCCACCATGTCTGACAACAACAACATAGAACATCAACAAACACACACAAACACATCCAACAATGTAGTATAGACTCAACCACAGCAAACAACTCTCTCACACACACATCCGCATCATGTACACAATTCAACAACATGTCTGTATTGCAAAGCATGCATGCAGGCAACCAGAAAATGTGCATGAGTAAGCTTAAATAAATAAAATGTTTATCCAAAAGCACCTCACCTCCCCACACCTACAAGTCCCCACCCATGGTCATCGAGCATTGATGCCACAACTACAACACACATGTAGCAGGGACACACATCCACCACCAAACATCACAGTAACATCATGGTACACATAGTGTGGCCCCAATCCACAGGACTGACACAACTAGGTGAACATGAAAAAAGTAAATGTGAACTCACAGAGACTGCAGGAAGCGTGGAATTAACAGAATCAAAACTTGTATTGAAAATCCCTACGTACAAGAAAATGAAGAGAAGGGTAAAACTGTCCAGGGATAAACCATACAAATGTCAAAAATGAAACCTAATCCTAAAGAACTATATAGATTGGCAGTGGGCTACTCAATCTCAGACAACTTCTCAACCAGGGCTGAGTCACAGTCTCAGTCCCCAGCCTCCAGGTGGGCCTCCATTGTTGCTTGGAGGGCTTGCCAGGTGGCCACAATTTACCTCTCCGAATCCGCTACCGACCTGCAAGTATCCACCAGGATTGCAACCTGTGTCTTCACCTGCCTCAGTGCCACCTCAACCCTGGCCGCCATCACAGCAGCCTCAATTGCCCACAACCTACCTGCCACCAGCTGCTTCTGATAGTGCCTGAATACGGAGCACATGGCCTGGAGGGATCCCCTGTGTTACTCTTGCCTCATGTCTGCCAGGTGCTTCCTCCGGTTGGAATCGCCTGCAGTAATCTGCCTCCTGACAGTCACCATCTTCTGCTGACGCCAGGCAGAGTGTAAGCTCCGGATGTATGTCCTCCGACCAGATGACAGATGGCGGCGTATGGCACTTGAACTTCCCTGAAGTGCCAGCTTTCTTTCACTGCCTGTTTTTTTGTTTCGGTGCCTGGGCAGGCACAGTGACTACCTCACATGGGGTTCTTGGGACCTACACCTTGGGCATGGACAGAGGCACAGCCAGACTGGGCAGTGGTGGAGGGATTGTTACACAGGGGGATGTGGTGGTATGTGGCATGTAAGGCCCCCCTTAAGGACGACTGGGGCACAGAGGAGGAATTGGAGGAGGAGGCCATTGCACTCGCCAGCCAGAGAGCCCCCCGCAAGAGGAGTGCTGTTGCCAGCTAGGCCTGGAATCAGCACATCTCATTCTGATGCTCTACAAGCTCCAGCTACAGATGTGGTCTTCCTCATGACCCCAGCCATCAGTGGCAGTACCTGATCTCGGATGGACACATCGGTCAGAATCAGGGCAACAGTCTGGGTGGAGGCATCCAGGAAGCCACTGCCACTGCAGACCAACCTGGGACAAGAAGTTGTGCAGAACCCTCGATGGTGGACTGCACATCCTCATGTCCCATACCTGGGCCAGGGGTGCAGCCGGAACACCCTCCTTGATGGCCTCACCTGACCACCCCCCTGAGGGGCATTGGTCACCTCCTTTACCATCACCTCCATCAACCCAGATGACTCCAGAGGGTCTTCCACCCTCGATGCCCCTGTGTGTCAGCACCATGTCCCACAGCTGCTGAGGTGTCCCCTACCACAGTCCTCTCCTGAGACTTACTGTCAGCAGCCTCGCCCGATGGTACTGGCACTCCCCAGCCAATTCCATCTCAGGAAAGGAGGTGGCAATGATGACTGGCTGGGGTACCTGTTACCCTGCTCCACAGCAATGCTTTGCCCCTCTTCGCCAGCTGCGGCAACTGTGGAAAAGGGGACAAAGAATAGGTGTGAATTTTCAGTCGGTAGCTGTCATGTGCTGCTGTGCGGGTCTATGTGTGGTTTGTTTCGTTGTTGCAGTGTAGTGAAGGGCATGTGGTTTTTTGTGCTGTAGAGGTATGGTTGTGTTTAGTTCAGAGTTTGAAAGGTGTATGCCGAGGGATGAGGTTGGTAATAAGCGGCAATATCTTATCGTACCCCTCAGTTTTGGCTGCCTGCAGCACATATCCCTTCCAATGTCATACATTGTGCAGCATTTCAGTCCCCACTTCTATTTTCTGTGTACCTTCTACACACCCTGTTTTCAGACTAATGTGTGTCCACACCACTTTACCCCCTGGCACATCCCGGTGTGCAGCAACCGTTGCCTCCATGGGTCCCTTGAGTAGGGGGCACTTCTTCCCTGCACCTTTGAGCTCCCTGTGCCCCATTGTCCATCTGTTTGGTCGCCATTGTTGCCCCTTTAATTCTAATGCCCTCTATCTGTGGTTCGATTAGGTTGGTCTCATGTCTCTCCTTTGCTCCCGTCAGGGCCCCTATATTGGAAAAATTGCAAATGGGTCTCCCCCCATTCAGAGGCATCACTACTTCCCTGCACTTAACTGTGTTCTGTCCTAGTCCCCCATCTATTCCAGTTGTGTGTTCATTCCATGGAGCATGGGTACTGCTCAATCGTTTTTCTCCCATTCTGAGTTGAAGAGACAGGTTTTTAAGAGTTTTCAGAATTTAAGATGGTCCTTCTTGGTTCGTATTTCTCTGGTAATTGACTTCCAACGTTTAGCGGCTAAGGAGGTGAAAGCTGAACCACTGAGTTGTATCATTGTGTATGGTTTAGGTTCTAGACAGATGTTGTCACTGGATCTGAGTGTTCTGGTTGGTTGGTCAATGGTGATTTTCTTTTGCATGAATTCTACTCTTTGGCCATGGATTGCTCTGTGTGTTATGCACATTGTTTTGAAGGTAATTTGTTCTTTGACTGGCAGCCAATGTAGCAACTTTAGCTCTGGAGTGATGTGGACCGTTCGTGAGAGTTTGAGGACAAGTGTGGCAGCTGCGTTCTGTATAAATTGCAATTTCTTCAGCAAGTAATCCAGCATTCTAAGGTATAGGCTGTTGGTGTAGTCTATCCTGTACATGACGAGGGAGATAATGGATAGCGTTTTGTGCGTGAATGGTAGAATCTTTTTTATCGTGTGTAGGTGGAGGAAACATTTCATGATTATTGTGTTTACTTACGGTTCTAGGGATAGCTTGTTGTCCATTAAGATTCCAATGTTTGTGACAATTTTGGAAGGTGTGGATTTTATTTATTTATTTATTACATTTTTATAGCACCCCTAACCCTTGGACATCTGGGTGCTTGTGCTTAAGAAAATAATTACATTGTGAACTTAATTTTGTGGTTCAATTGCTGAATCAACATATAGTATTAATACATGAATATTCAGTTGCATTATCATCAATAGATCCAGTTACATTTCAGGCTTAGTCCATGGCATTTCAACTAACTTATAGTGTTTATACATGAATATTCAGTTACATTGTCATCAGTAGATCCAGTTACATTCAGGATTAGTCCATATCATTGCATTTGTAATTTTGCAGACTACTTTTCCTAGTTCCCCTGAGCGTGCCTCGTCTGCAGGAGCTAGGAGGGTATTTAGTTTTCACAGGTAGACTAGGGTTGATTCTTGATATCTTGGTTGATGAGCCAAGTTTTGAGTTTTCTGCGGAAGGACCAAAGTGATGTGTCTGTCCTTAGCTCTGAAGGCATGGCGTTCCAGTAGTTGGCTGCGATAACAGGGAAGCTGGAACCTCCTGCTTTTTATCGTTTTGTTTCTCTGCATGGTCAGCTGCCCCAGAAAGGCGGATCGGGTTGGTCTGGATGGCTGAGCTTTGGAGATTTGGTTAAAGAGGTAGCATGGGACGGTATTAGACAGACATTTGTGTGTGAGTGATAGTATTTTGAATTTTATATGGTCTCTGACTGGGAGCCAGTGAATATTTCTTCTGATTGTGATTATATGGTCTGATTTGGGGGTACTGAGTGTCACTCTGATTTTTTTTGTGGACTATCTGACGTTTCTTAATGTTTTTTTACAGAGGAACCTTCCAAAATGGCGTTACAGTAGTCGATCCTGGAGAGGATCAGAGCTCTGGCCAGTGTGACGCTGTTCTCCACAGTTGAGAAGGGTCTGCAAGCAGTGATAAGTTTAGCCGTATATGCAGGGGCTGTGGTGATGGCATTGACTTGGTGGGTGAGAGTTAGTGTCGGGGGGAAATTCTGCCGGGGTCGGCCGGGCCGTCCGCAGACATCCGGGCAGGGAGGCCCCAACTCCTCCCGTATATCCCAAAAGAGATAGAGTATGAGACACACGCAAGAAGCAAGGTGACTCTGCTGTTTATTAGAGAAACGGCAGGGATGGGTCAAGGAGCGTACGCGTCCGTCCTGACACACACACAATCGTGGGGCTCGCAGGCCCTTTTTACCTTAGTATGACGCGCTACTTGCGTCACTTGGAAAGTTTAGCAAAAAAAACCTATCTCCACTCTGGATTGGTTACTCGAGTGGTAGGGTTAGTATAGCATACATATAGAGAACGATGTTAGTGGTTGAGGGTTAGTCAGGTGGTATACCTGGGCTGTCCCTTCAATTTGATACATGAAAGTTGTTACATGAAGACCTCTGAGGATTGGTCAGTGTTAATGGCGTCAGTGATAGGAGCCCCATGTTCTGATTGGTCCGCTCGCGAGCATCCCAGTCTGGGACTATCGCTGTTCCCAGCTCGCGGTGCACCTGTAATTTGCAACAATGTTTTACTACGGGTAGGTGTAAACAATGTGAGGATTTATTTATATGTTGGGAGGTCGACTACTCCCACTGCTGCAGATGTCCAATGAGTCTTTTAATTGTATCTGCCTGTGTCTTGAAACGTGGGATTCAAGCGTCTCCTTCCTCCTGGGCTTGGCATCTTGTCAGGTTTGGCTTTGTCACGTGAGGTGGGACCGTGTTTGAGGCAAAATTCAACACAATTAATATTGTTTTTCCTACTGTGTGCCTGGTTTATCTTGCAGGTGCGACCTTGGCGTTGGCTTGCAGCGTGCGAGATTGCAACATCGTGCCCTTGGCGGTGTGCTTTCGCGGGGCTCATTTTGCAGGGTCAGCAACCCAGTTCTTGCTCATTCAATGTTCATGGAAGCTTTTGCTTGCGGCCTACTTGGGCCTGGTGCATAGGTGGAACCGTTTGATGCAGGGCGCTTTAGGTTACGGTATCATATTGCTCTATCCTCAGTATCGTGTCTCCGTTATATTCTTCATTATGGTACATGGTTCTTAGAA
Organism: Ambystoma mexicanum; assembly: GCF_040938575.1. Classification (NCBI taxonomy): domain Eukaryota; kingdom Metazoa; phylum Chordata; class Amphibia; order Caudata; family Ambystomatidae; genus Ambystoma; species Ambystoma mexicanum. The sequence continues at coordinate 1,167,237,791 of NC_090922.1, forward strand.
GAAGCGTGAGCAAGCCTTTTTAGATAAGTTCATGATGCGTCTTGCGTTTCTGCATTTTGAGAGCCTATGTGGAAAATAATAAAGATGCACGTCCGTGAGTATGTCTGTCGCCTACGTCATAGCACTGAGTATATTCTTCGTGTGGATTGGTGTGGGAGTGTCCGGTGTGCATGTTTGCACAGGTGTGCTGACCGTTGGCTAGGTCGTCATGGCATCTCTAACGACGTGTAGGTTTAGTCGAGTTGATCCGTGCCGCAGGTGTCGGCATGGACAGGGCGGGCTGCTGGGCAGGTAGATGGGCACATCCGTATGTTCCTGTACCAGGGTATTCGGTCGTCTGGTAGATAGGCAAACTCCTCTCGTGGCGGGTGTCTAGGCCGTGATCCTCTGGGCCACGCGCGAGAGGGGAAGGGCGGGAGCCTGTTCTTCCATTCTCCCACTTCAGTCCCCCCTCTGGTCGACTTGTCGACCACAAACATATCCTTTTCTTTATCTCCTCTTACTCTCCATATTTTAGTTATTCCTCCCAAATGTCCATAGTGGTTAACATGGTCTTCAAATGACCAATACATATATTCACAGGTTCCTCCAGGAGTGCAGTATACCCATTTCCCTATGTAGCTCCTTGGGTTTCTTGGGTTTTCGAGCTTCACAGATGATGGGTCCAGGTGGTTGGTGATGATCTGGTTGCGCAACTTCTCTCTCTCTTTTATGATTGTGCCTGTGTGTTGGCCGTCATCTGTTGGCATCAAGAGGTGTATCCCAACCATTTCGATCATCTCGTCTGTGGTGCGTGCCTTCCGGGCCTTCCAAAATCTTATTATGATCAGTGTAGCTCCAGCCAAAATAGTACATCCAACTATAATCTTCAGTCCATCTGACAGCCAAGATGGCATCCATGACCATAATATTGAAAACCAGCTCTCATCCTTTTTCACACCTTTACTTTCATCCATCATTTTTGAGTGCATCTGGGCCAATTGTGATACAGCTTCCGTGAGTGTACCATTGTCAGCATCATTAGCAGGAATAAATGTGCAGCATGATTGTCCTATCTTTGCGCAAACTCCTCCTTCCATTGCTGTGAGGAGGTCCAGTACATATCTGTTCTGTAGTGCAACCATTCTTACTGCTCGCAATTCCTCTTTTATTGCGTTGAATCCATTTACTGTAGAGTTAATTGTCATCATTAGTTCCCACCTAGTTATCTGGAGGCATTTTGCGTTTGCGTAGGCCTGCAGTCCAGGATGTATTATTGAGGAGAAGAACATAGCTGCTCTGCTGAATAGTCTGTGTTCCGGCGGAATTAAGGTGAGTGCTGTTTCCGACCTTCCCCACAGGTAATTTCCTGTCAGATGTTCTCCTTGTCTTTTTCTTCTGTTGAGGACAGTGTAGTTGCCGTTGCGCCTGTTCTCTGGCCCTTTCCGAGGCTGTGCAGATCTCCTCTTCCTTTTGTTCCCTTCATCCATCTTGGGGAAATTCGCCATATTCACATGCTTCTGGGGTACCACAAGTGATGGTACATTAACGTGTACTATAGTGCATACACCATTCCACAAAGGGGGCAGTGTGTGGTACGCCTTGTCTCCACAGGCCCAGTAATGGTCCATTACTACTGCTGTTCCTGCTCCCCCCTCAGGTAACTCCGTCACGCTTTCACAGTTGGTGTTGTATCCTACATCCACCTCTCCTTTATGTTGGTAGCATACCTTAGGCGCAGTTAGCGGCAGTATTGTTATTGGGTCTTCATCCTTCTCCATCCACGTGAGCATGGGTACGTACTTGATCAAAGTCATCCAACATCTATGGTTATGTCCATAAATATTTTCTCTTGTTACCATGTTGCTGCCAACCACTCCTATGTCCCATTTGTTGTTCATGTACACCTTCCCTGTTATTATCATCAGTGGTCTTTCCCAACATCCGTTTTTACCAGGGACTTCAGTGGCGTACCAATCACATGGTAGGTACTGCAGTGTTACTTTCTTTGTTTCTCCTTTTTCAGGACCACTTGTTATGTATCTGAATCCTTCAGCATATAAACTGCTCTTGTGGTAACTCAAATAAGTCTTGAGGAAGTTGTTTTCATATGGATATGTATCTCGTGTTTTCCACACCAGTTGCATCACTGTCCCTTGAAATCTTCCTTTCGTCTGGAACAGTGCCAGGTATATTATACATTGTGCTATTTTTCCATCTATCTCCGTGGCAACAAATGTTCGAGAAGCGCTCATGGCGTATGGGATCAATGAGCAAACGTAGCAGCTGTCTTCTGTTGTCTGCTTACCTATGTGGGTCATGTGTTGGTACCATATGTTGTTTGAGATGTGTGCTGAATCTTGTATGTAGTTGTTAATGCCTTTATTATTATCTTCCTTGTGTGGGATTTTACTAGTACCACCTGACGTAACACCTGTTGCAGCTGGGGGTGGGGGTGCATTAGGTTTGGGTACAGCAATAATATCAATAGCATAGCTGTACTGCCATACAGAGGCAGCCAAGAACCCGGTGATCATTAAAATCCCTATCAATTTTATTACAGATGCTCATTTCACCGGCATTTTGCTCTTACCTTGCTGCAGTCCGGCAGCTTATTCTTGCGACGTTACAGTTGCCCGCCTGAAAATTCTTAATATGCTTGTTATTGGTGTTAGTTGTCGTTTTTTAAGCTCTCCCTATCAGGTAGTCATTCAGTGCCCAGGCGAAGAGCTGTTCCCACGCCAATCTAAGCGATCTATCTCTTAGGGCGGGCAAGTATGGTTGGAGGTGGGGCATTGAATGTTCTATGGCCAAGAGGAAGGCTGTGTAGTAGACACGTACCCTCCTTCCTTTCAGGTACGTTGGCCGTTTTATTTCATACACAAATTGGTTTGACAATTCTTCCAGGTAATTATCATCTGAGGGTACCATCTACTCCTGGGCAGTGAATTGGTTAGTTATCTACTTTCTTAACAGTACAATAATACGCTGTACCTGCATGTGCGAGAGAAAAGAAAGAGAACATTCAGGTGTTTACATGTGTGTTTGTGCAAAACAATGTCCTTCAGTTCAGTTATTACTACAGTAGGTAGGGGGTCAATGGGCAGAGGGTTTGGTGCTCAACTGGCGGAAGTCTCTTTACCCTTTGATCGTGTAACCATGGGGTGGGCGGTATGGGGATCACCCCTTTCTTTTCTAGTAATTGTCTCTAGGGAATCTGGGGGGTGGCAGGGTATAGGGACACTTAGGCCGTTAGTTGTGGTAGAAGTCTCTTCCTCCGTTGGTGACGCTGTTGTTGTTCTTCCAGTGGCCCTGTGGATGGCGCTGGGGCGGGTCTGGAGTTTGTAGATCTTTACGTCGTGTAGGTGGTTCCAGGCACGTTTGTCCTGTAGCTTTACTGCTCTCGTTGATACCTCCTCTACCAGATGGGGGCCAGTGAATCGTGGACTGTTCCACTTTCTGTTGAAATTGCGAAGTAGTACGTGGTCACCTTTAGCAATTTTGCACAGTCTTTCCTTTTCCAATTCTTTATCCACGTCTTCTTGTTGATCGCTGGTAGACCCGCCCCGCGTGCGCTCGAGCTGTTGAGACACAAACACTACCCTAGTAATCAAAGAAGACACATATTGGTACATTTCATCACCAAGGACATCTGCAGTACTCTCGTGGTCGGTAAATGCTCTTGATGTTGGCGTTAGGGGAAGGCGCATTTGACGTCCGGTAACCACCTCGTGAGGGGTGAGGTGGTGGTCGGAACCTGGTCTATTCCTTAGCTCAAATAGGGCTAGTGGAAGGCAATACAACCAAATCTTCTTTGTTGTTTGCTGTATTTTTGCAATTGCCTCCTTTAATAGGCCATTCAGGCGTTCACATATACCGTTGGCCTGTGGGTGGTATGCACACGCAAATTTATGCTTGATGTTCAGCAAGGATGTGATGTGCTGGAACATTTCGTTTGCGAAATGTGGGCCATTGTCTGACCTCAGTATCTCGCACACTCCCCACCTGGGGAAGACCTCCCTCACTAGGAATTTAGCTGCTCTAAAGGCATCAGGGTGTGAACAGGGCCCTGCTTCAATCCACCTCGAGAATGGGCATACTACTACAATCATATACCTATTTCCTTGACATACGTTGATCATATCAACATAGTCAATATGGAGATGTCGGAAAGGTCCCTCTGGCCGGGGTATAGTACCTCTTATCACCTTCAGAGTGTGACCGGCCGTAAACTGTTGACATGTGAGACAATTGCTGATAAAATTTGACACATGAGAATTTAACTCGGGGCAGAACCAGTCTTCCCTAATTCGTGCTGCAATTACTTCCTTGCCCGTGTGGGCTGGGTGATGTAGTTGGCTCAGGGCGGTGTTCAATAGTGCCAGTGGTATTACAATCTTTCCAGTGTCACCCTGGCGCCATAGTGCGTCGGTTGGTGACATTGTGCATCCTCTTTTTAGCCATATTTCTTTTTCTGCCATTGGTGCAGCCGCTTGTAGCTCCATTATCTGTGTGGCTGGGAGATGGGTGTAACCTTCTCTTATCAACATCTCCTTAGCCATTCCCCTCCCTCTCCCTCTCTGTGACTCTGGGGGGTTCCATATCTCACCAAAGTACGCAGCATACTTCGCATGTGCGTCCGCTGCTGCATTCCCTTTTGAGATGTGGTCTTCACCATTGGTGTGTGCGGTGCATTTGACCAAAGCTAATTCTTGGGGGTCATTTATTACTTCAATTAGTTCAGCCAATAGGAGGGCATGTTGCACTGGAGTGCCATCAGCTCTCCTAAACCCTCTTCTCCTCCATTTCGACAGCCCTGAGTGGACAGTGGACGTAACATATGCGCTGTCGGAATATATGGTCACTCGTTTGTCAAAGCTTTCCTTCAACGCCAAGATCAGTGCAATCAATTCTGCTGCTTGAGCGGAATAATGCTGTGGTAGTTGTACACATCTCATTGCCACACACACCGGTACCTCCATCATTTTTACCACTGCTGCCCCAGTCCTCCTTATACCATCCCTTTGGTCGATAGTTGATGACCCATCAATGAACAGGAGCTCACCTCCCTCTAGTGCGTTCTCTTCAACCTTTCTAGTACATGAGTATATTTCAGTTATTTGCGTACAGTCGTGGGCATAGTCTCCCTCCTCAATTACTTCTGCTAGGAACCTTGCAGGGTTGACCGTGCTACATCTAACAATTGATAGTTCAGCTCTGGATAAAATGATCTCATAACCTGATGCCCTTTGCGTGGTTAGGGTGGACTTAGGTTTATTCAATATCGCAAATAGTGCATGTTCCACAAACAGTGTAGTTGGGCACCCCATGGTGATTACTGATGCTTTCTCTACCGCAAAAGCAGCTGCGGCGAGACCTTGTTTGCAAGGGAAATGACCTAACATCACAGGATCTAAGTGGCCGCTGTAAAATGCTACTGGTTTGTAGCCCATGCTTGTTTTTTGAGCCAACACTGCTTTCATTACTGCTGAGTCGCAATGTGAGAATATAAAGAATCGTCGCTCATAGTCTGGGGATGCCAGTACCGGAGCAGTTGATATCGCATCTTTCAATTCATCAAAAGCCTCTTTCATTTCCATTGTCCATCCCAACTTTTTCTCCCCTTTATTAGCTTCCTTTAACGCCTCAAGCAGGGGTCCTATGTATGAACTGTAATCAAATACCCATGCTCTACAGTAGTTGCACAGACCCAGGAACTGCTGCAGTTCCCTCACTGTTTGCGGCACTGGTGTGTTTGAAATGGCCTGGGCTCTTTGTGGTGCAATCTTTCTTCCATGTTGGGATATGAGCTGACCAATGTAAAGTACCTGTTCTTGACAGTACTG